>NC_133649.1:217159144-217513557 GCF_009905375.1 Apium graveolens | reverse complement strand
ATGGTCAGTATTCAAACTCTCGGTAATCTATACATAATCTCAAACTGCCGTCTTTTTTCTTTACGAACAGTACTGGTGCTCCCCATGGCGACATACTGGGTCTATCATCCATTATCTAATAACTCTTGCAGTTGAGAAGCTAGTTCCTTCATCTCAATGGGCTAGCCGATAAGGGGTCTTGGACACTTGTGCTGTTCTGGTGCTAATTCTATAGCGAAACTCTATCTCCCGTCAGGTGGCAATCTGGTAAGTTCTCTGGAAACATATCCTCGAATTCATTTACTATGGGTATATCTTGTATGTTAGGAACTTCCTTCTTAGTATCCATCACATAAGCCAAATAGGCCTCATTACCTTTCCTTAACAATTTTTTCCTATAGATGCTTAGAAATTTTTGGGTTGTCATTGACCTCTAAAACACTACTTCCTTTCTATTTTACATCATATCTTTACCCTCTTCCGCTCAATCTATTGCGCTCTATTACTGGATAACCAATCCATTTCTAAGATTATATCAAATTCTCCTAACGCAAATGGGATTAGGTCAACTTCGTAGACTCTCCCTTCCAATTTCAACTTGCATTTAGGGTGTACTTGATTCACAAGAATTATTCTTTATTCGCTATTTCCACTTCTAATACCTCACGTAATGGTACGACGTTAAGTTTTAACTTTTTAGCAAAATCTGAGATATAAATGACTTGGCTGCTCCAAAATCAAATAGGACATTTGCATGTTCGGAATTTAACAGAAGGGTACCTGCTATCACGTCAGTGTTTCGGCCGAGCATCACTGAACGGTCATGTTGAAGGTCCTAACAGTGTGTTCGTGAGTGGATGTAGCTCTGCTCATCCCTGAGGCTGGGGGCTTCAATGTCGGCAATCCTTTCTCATGTGCCCTACCTTCCCACATTGGAAACACGCCACATTGGGTCGGGTGCAGTGTTGGTAAGGTGTCCGGTTGGTCACACTGTAGCATTTCAGAGGGCTCTCGCCTGGGTGCACACTCCAAGGTGTCTTTTTCGACATGTTGACATTCCGATATTAGGGCACGGGGTGGCTATGAAATGTGCCCTAGATTGTCCACCGCCCTGGCCAACATCACTTGGGACCTTTCTAAATCCGGGGCCTCGCGCAGGTTGGGACACCACTCCCTGACGAACCTGCTTGGAAGGCTCTGTTCCTGGTTCCCCCATCCTTGGCTTTCTATCTTGCTCTTCCTATTTTTCCTTTTCCTTCAAACGTTGTTCATGCCAGCTTCAACAATCAAGGCTTTTTGCACTAAGGTGGCATAATCTGTCAACTCTAGTACTGCCACTCGGTTCCGGATCCACTGTTTCAGACCAAGCTGAACTTTCACACTTTCTTCTCTTCGGTATTCACGAACTCAGGCACAAATCATGATAGCTCAGTAAACTTGGCGTCATACTCTGCCACGTCATCTTATCATGTTTGAACTCCAGAAACTTAATCTCCATCTGGGTTTCCATAAACCTAGGGAAAACTTGTCTAAGAACAGTCGGGTAAATCTATCCCATGGAATCAAACATCAGTTTCTAGGTTTCGTTTGGACTCCCACCAGTAATTAGCTTCTCCTTTCAGCATGTAAGAAGCGGAAAATGGTTTTGTGTCGTTCTTCCACACCTAGTATCTCAAAGGACTTTTCTATATCTTGAGCCAAGCCCGTGCTTCAACGGGGTCGGCAGATCCTAGAAACTCTGGGGGTTTGAGGTATTTGAATGCCCTGAAGGCAGTGGCTGCAGTCTGTTGGGCAGTATGCGGCTGTGGCAGAATGGGCTGTTGGTTCAGATTGCTCTTAAAAGTTCCATAAACTCATCACAGAGTTCCCTCCCTGATGGTATCCTCAGCCTTCTTCTACGTACTCTTCCTCATCATATTCATATAGTCTAGGTCTTCTTCACTTTCTTCATCACAACAGGGTCAGGTTTATTCCGTTTGGTTAACAGATTCTGTGGGTTGTGCCCAGGTTCCTCTTCTATGGGTGTCATCGTTCTGATAATGAAAATTTGTCAATTAGTTTCAAAAAATTTACCATTGGATTAATTTATTCATATATAAGAATGTCATATATTATCTAGCATGTTTTTATCAAGTGTAATAATATGGAAATAATTTTACTAACTGCTAGATATATACCATAGGGTCTCCCAATTATATCTTGGGACAAAACAACTACCGATTTCATACATGGCTTGATTATAATACATCATTACTTGGTCTGAATACTGAAATGCAAATACATAAACCGTGCACCTGAAGGGCTAGGAACGCTATCTACTACAGCTACTATCAAAATTGGTGACAAGTCACCCAGCCTTCTTCAAGGTCCATAAATGGTCACTAGTCCCTCAGCCACTGTCACTCGTGTGAGGTCACGCACCCTCCTCATCACTCTGACAATATCAGCTCTGTGTCAACTACTGGGATGTATCCTCCAACCGCTGTCATTCTCATTTGAACCTGGGTACGGAGCTCCATCCCATCAATCTCGCTGCGGGCTATAGCCGGAGAAGCAGCTCTGAAGTCCCTGGATATCCTAGTCTGATGGCTTTCCAGTTGTCAGTGCTGTCGTAGATCTATGATGCGGGCAGACACCGCGGTGAGCTCAGTGTTAAGCTGAGCCACTATCCAATCGTGTACAACTACATGTATGGTCGCGGGGGTGGTAGAGGTAGTCTAGGTTGCTAGAGGATATGTCATAAGCCTCGCAGGTCTACGCGTCCATTTCATCCTCCTCGTCATCATCAGTATAGGGCAAAGGGCTTGTTAGTCCCTAACAATATAACAAGAATTACAGAAGGAGGGGGGGTTGAATGTAATTCTGGCTACTTTTGAGATTAATGAAAAATGGTTCTAACTTAATATATAAGTGTTTGATTTTAAAGTGCGAAATGAAGAGTTAGATAAATCAAAACACAAGTAATAAAAACACAAGTCTTTAAAACTTTCTGGTGGATTTAAATGTATCCACCAGATATATATATCAGGAGAACCCTGTGAAGCTTGAATAGCTCACATCTACTTACAAATATGAACAACTAAACTTACAGAGAAATACTACAGACAGCTTACAATTGTTCTCTGAGAATGTATTTGCTTAGTCTCGTTGTTATTATACTGCTACTCTTGGTTTATATCACCAAGATTACATAGTAATAAGACAAGATAATAAAACAAACATATCAAGTCTAATACCATGCTACTTCACTACTCTATTCCAGCATCTTGAATATCTTCATAATAGCATGGAAATGGAAATGCTTCTTTGTTCTCAAAAACCAAGCTGAATAGGTTGCCACATTCATTTTGCAAACACTCGACGCATGGACTGTGATGTCACTGTCAACAGATGTTTGAATTGATCATTCGTCAGGTACATGATTTTCATCCGTCGGTAGCTTTGTTGACCATCATCGGGTAGCTTTGTTGATCATCGCGGGTAGTTATTGACACTTGACTTCATTTCATATGCAGAATTACAAGACATCTTATATTACAATGAATCAACCTATTCTGTATATCTAATTAAAGTCAACATGACTTATATGCTACTACAGAATCATACAAAGGTGTTTGCGAAATGTGTTACATGACTTATAGTTACATAAGCTACTCACTCGATGGATGTCAAATCATCATCCTCGGGACTATTGAGTCATCCGTCAGGACTATATTTGATCATCAGTCGAGTGCTACATTTTTCACTAAGTTGAATCTACTAAGGTGTTTGTTAATGTAATCATCAAGTTCACAACATATTCCCAACAAGGCTCTGCATCCCTGGGTGTGGTGTAGGAGAGCGAACAGTCGGGAGAGGGTACATATCTACATCCCTCAGCCTAAGTCATCTCCTGGGGCATCTCAACGTCATCAATATGGGGACAGGAAGGTCAGTCTCCTCCTGGGGCATCCTTAGTAGGGTCATCATCTGAGTGATCAATGGGGGGTCCTCCGGCTCGGGAGTAGGGTCACACTCAGGGGCCAAACATCATCAACAGGGTCAACCTCCCCATAGGCTCCACTGGTACCTGACACAATAGGCAAAGTGTTACTAATTTAGAGTCGGAATTCCCTTGATGGTAAACTGCCAAGACTACCATGTAGCCTGACGACGAACTCGACTTGAGCTCTAATTGATTATTTATTATTCTCATGTCTACGTATTTATGTCCTATCATTTCAAGATTTGATAACCTAGGGCTTAATACCATTTCTTTGGCGCCCCAAAATCCGGGGTCAGGGATCTCGGAGGCCACGCCATCTTAATCACTATATACCACATACCTCGTATCACAATATATAAATACTCACACTGTACGACCCCACACATATCACACACACACACACACTTATAGGTTATTATCTTTGAAACGAACCATTTATTACTAGAGTAAATCAAACCACAAAGTGATAATTATTACAACCCAAAAGTTATTAAGTCTTACTGGGATAACCTTTAAGTAAGCTAGTCCGTCGGCCAAATATTTGTTTATTATCATTACCTTACATAAGTCATACTTGTAAATAAGCCAAACTAAAACAACTGAAAACTAATCCAGCTTATTCGGTCTACCTGTGGTACAGCACCAGATAACAACGAAATAGCTGGTCGTTTCCTACCTATTTCCTGGATGTGAGTTTCATGATAGGCATCTTGATTCACTGTTGTGTTGTGTCAATTAAGAAAAAAAGTGTGAGCTATAATGCCCAACATAATAATGTACAGTATGAAATGGCTGTATGATAAACTCAAGTAAACCGTCATATATGATATTTATTTTATTCAAAAATAGTTTTCATTGGTGATACACACTTCTTTGAAAACAATTCTTTAGTGGATTTATTATCCTGTGAATACCTTAATGGTAAACCCAGCACCTAGGCTTGGATTACGGTATTGCATCACAATTTCAATTGGAAGATTAGGACATTCATTGGAGCCACCGCATACGATGATCAGTCGTACTACGGAAATAGTAACCTTTGGGAGTGCATCTTTGGCTCTAATACTCCTCAATTCTTCAATCTTCTTTAGAACTAATCTTCTAGTTGTCACATTGAATCCAAAGTTCTTTTTGAAGGATGAATAAACTATTATCAGTACATATGGCTCTCTTGAAGAATCCTGTGAAGTGGCCATGGTATCCTTTCCTCCCTTGTACTTGAATACTAACCTTTCAGGTAGATTCCTGTTAGCATCAATACCTCTGACTTCTTCCAGTTCATCTAGAACTGAGAGTTGAGCTTTGGTTAGGGACTTGGATCTGAGAGTTGACGGCTTCATTTCTTGACTGCTCTAGTCTTTGTCTTCTTTGGCTTCATGAAATGAGGTATATTGAGTTCAGGAATGGTAGACTATCCTAGTCTATTGGCTCATCCTTTGGAATGATAGGTTTACCATGGAAATTCTTGGAGGATCTATCTTGAATTCTTCATGTGCCATGGAGGGCATGGATGTTTTAGTTGTTTAGAAGTAGACTTCTTGGGAAACTGATCTTCCAATCCTTCTTCATCAAAGTTCACTTTTCTCTTGGAGTGAAGTTTGTATCTAAACTTCTTTTCTACTGTGATTCTTCTTGCATTTTCAGATTCTTAGATTCAGTGGTTTTAGATGGTTGTTCAGGAATTGTTGTGTGGGTTTCACAGCTTGCAACTTGTCCAAGATAGTAGCTTGCTCCTTCTTTTGTTTGAGTTTTTAGTATCTAGAGCAGCTTGCTTCTTTTCTTGCTTCAATCTTGCCTTTTTTCCCTTTTTGCTTCAGTAAATTGAGGGTGTCCAGCCACTACACAAATTTCCTTACCATTTCTGAAAACTTTGGCAATTCTCCTTTCAATGCTGAATCAATGGATCCTTATAGAATGCAATAGATCTTGACAACAATTTCTTCTCATCAGGCTTTGGTGTCCCATACACTTTGTCCAAAGGGTTCTTGAGTGAAGACTTTGGGTAGTTCACCTTGGCTTCATAGTTAGATCTGCCTTTGAGGATTTGATGCAGGATGTCTGGCCTTTTTCCAGATAGTTCATGCTCATATCCTTCACAGAAATTTTCCTGACTTGAGAGTGAGAATGACTGATTTTTATGGCTTCTTTTCTAGACCAAACTTCTTTTGAATATCCTCATCAATTTTCTCCCAGTTTATTGTACTAAACTGCTTCTTCTCAGCTGCTCTCAAAGTGGCTGCTGCTTTATTATCAGATCAATGCTATCTTTGGTTGTGGCTTTGTGAAAGCAATTGTTGGCACAATTGCTTTACTCACTAGAATGTTAAGGAACTTTTGCTCCCCTCACTCCTAGAACTCTCTTTCTCCCCTTTTGTTATCGTCAAGTGAGTAGAGGAGGAGGTCTATGCAGCCACTAGTTCTAAAGTAAGTCTTTTTGTTGTGCTTGGAATAGATGGATTGTTGTAAGAGAAGCTTCCATAGCAACCATTCTTTTGTCCAAGGAATCCACCTTGGTTGCAAGATTAGAGTTTTTCCTAAGCTGTCTTTTGATATCTATCATTGTTGTCTCTGAAAGTCTAGCTTCCAACTTGTCAGACATGTTTTTCTTAAGTGATCAACTTTATTTTTAATGAGGGAGACATTTTGACTTTGTTGGTAGCCTGATATTTATGTAGTTGGAGAGATGCAAGATGTGCTTGCAGAAGCTTCTTGGTGCTAGCATTTATGAATGATTGAAGTGCAGACTACGTTTGGTTAATAAGTTGGATGAGTGCTGTCTTGAAATAGTGTTCATCACACTGCTTTGAAAATGCCCAAGATGGCATGCCTGATCTTGAACTAGGGCCTACTTCTCCCCTATGTCCAATGGCTCTTCTTCACTATCTCCACCCTCACCTCCAAAGAATTCTTCTGAACCACCAGTCTCATAATCAACATCACAGCTATTGAAGGCAAAGCTGTGATGGCATCCTTAGCTCTTTGCATGGACTGTGTGGTGTGCACCAAGTTAACATCCTTTTCATTGTCATTGCCCTGTCCAGCTAGAAGTTGATATGCTGGAACAGGATGAGTAAATGTCTCAGCATCTAAGGAGGTATAATCTATAACAGCTTGAGTTTGTTGAGATAGTCCCTCCTGTCTGCATCCTGGACATTTATTGACTCACTTACAATGACATCCACCCTTATGTCTCCTGTACCTGCATTTCTCTCATTATCTCTCTTTTCTTGCATCAAGGTCTCACCTTGGTTCCCCACCCTCACACTCTCACCTTCACCATCTAAGGTGGGACTCCTCACACTCACTTTTGCCAGTTTTGAAGAAATGGACTGCATTGGATCACTCTTTTCCTCTCCTTTTCCTGGGAACAACCCTGACTCTCAGTCATGTCACTACCTTCCCTCAATCCTAATAGTGATTGCACAATTACTAAGTCATCTGCACTTGTAACTATAGTCAAAATTTGGAGTTGTGCAGAGACACCCGACGGATGAGAAATATCCATCGGGGTAGTAATTTGACTATCCGACGGATAACTGCTGTTAGGCACATCCGTGGGATATAGTCACTACTCGACGGATGAACAATACCATCGAGTGAGTAGAAATGAATGAGTTTGGAGTGCAGACTATTGTGGACTCTGTGCAGATTGATGAAAGTTTTGGCACAGATGTCTCAACAGTCTCAGAAAGAAATGGCAAGTGAGCCAACAAATCATCTAGAAGATGATGCTCACTTGCATGGATTTTTGGCTTCTCCAACAGAGTTAAAGATGTAGAATATGGTTGTGATATTTGAATCATGTCAACATCCAAAGATTGTGTGGGAGAATTTGGTGTTTGAGGTGTTTTAATTTGTACACTTTTGGTGTGACTCCATATTTGTTGGAGCCACATCAATTTGACTTGAGATGGTGCAGTGACTAGGTCTTTAGCTCCAGTTTGCACTGTGTGTGTACCCGTGCATCCCCAAGGGTTTTAGATTTCTTCTTTCTTGTATAGGTTTGTGGTGAACTTGTGTCCCTACCCCTTTTGTTCTATGCTCCTGGTTGAGAGCTTGTTTCAATAGTTACATCCTTTTGGGAGGATGAAACTAGAAGTGAGCTTTATCCTTATTAAACATTCACAGTTTGTTGGGAAACTGTGGTGTGGCTTGGTTTGGGTACACTATGCTCACCATCCTTATCCATAGGGCTTCTTTGATTTTCACCCTGTCCCTCACCTGTCTTTCTCACCTTCACACTCCACTCTTTGTGTTTAGTGGATTTACAACTGGTGTCTTTTGAGAGACACCAGCGGGGGATTTCTTTGTCTTTGGTTTTGAAACTTTGGTTTTGGTAGCTTGGGTAGGCATTTGTCTGGTCATGACACAGATGCCACTGCTACACTGGAAGGCAAAGAAATGGTTGAGGTTGGAAGAGTAGAGACAGTTGAAATTACCTCACTTACTGAGGTGCCTCCATTACTGGAAAGTAGAAGAGTGACACCTCTTTGTGGTGATCTTCTCTATTGAGATCTGCAATAATTCTTTCTTTGAACCCAACAATCTAACTTGTTGGTTGGGTTCTCAAGCACAATATCCTCATAGAGGTGGTTAGCAAGCATCATGAAATATCTAGCATAATAAACATTCTTACCCCTCTTGTTAAGCTCCCTAACTTAAACCCAACTCAAACAAGACTAGATCACTAAAATTGAAGTATTTATTAGTTACTAGCATGTAAAGCATGGAGATATGACAGAATCAAAATTGTTTTATCGAAAATACTTTAGTAACTACATCACACAGATAACTCCATTTTTTCCTAAGACCCAATCTCCTAATTTCACTTAATTGAGAGATGGTGAGTTGTAGGAATATGTGTATTAGTTGATGATAAGTTAAGCAAAACACTTAAGTAGAAATCTAGTGTTTGTAGCCTCAACGGATAAGACCATCTTGGCTATCCGTTGAAGGAGTAGCCTTACTTAGCAATAAGTTTGGTATTGTAGCACATTTCACTCTCTGGTTTCAAGCTGTAATTCTTAGATGTTGTTAGGAAATAATCAGTCATGTTGACTACTAATGGATGTACAAATAGGAGGGCTAATTGTAAATATTTCATGCCTTGTAATTTTGTATAAGTGAAGAAGTGTCAACGGATATTGAAGACCTTCAACGGATAAGAAACAAAGCTTCAACGGATGTCTCTAATGACTTCAACGGATAATATCCATCAACGGATAAGTGCTTCAACGGATAAAGCTTCAACTGCTAGAGCATCAACGGATAAAGCCATCAACGGATGAAAGCTTCAACGGATGCTCAGTCTCATAGCAGTTGATAGTGACAGTTAATAAAGCTGACAGAGGCACATGGATTGACAGAGATGTGGTAGCCTATTTCAGGAACAGCAGAAAAAGCAGCCATTTTTAGTCTGGTTCAAAATGGAAAGTCAACAGATAATTCCATATTACACTGGATAAAAATGGAATAGAAACAAGTGGAGAACTATTTTCTTATTGTACTTTATCTTTGTCTTCACTTGTAAACTTGGTGATATATAAACCAAGTAGTAGCTAGTAATTAGATAGTGAATTTTCCCTGAGCTGTTTAGAAATATCAAGAGAGAAAATCATCTAGTTTGTACTAGGAAGCAGCTGTGATTTAATTTTGAATCACAGATTTTCTGAAATAACACATCTCTGGTGGAACAACAAATCCACCAAAAAAGTTTTTAAGTTCTTTGTGTTCATTACATTTGTGTTTGAATATATATCTGTCTGCATCAGCTCCAAGCAATTCACACCACATTTGATCACTCAAACACTTAGCCTTACAAACTGCTCAAAACTTGAAAAAGTTTGAGATTTACATTCAACCCCCCTTCTGTAAATCTCATTGTTAGTCCACTGGGAATAACAATTGGTATCAGAGCAAGCTCTTAACATATAAAGAGTTTAAAGATCTATTCTGCTAACATCATGAGTGCACAGAAGAACTCTCCTGTTACCATCATGAATAGGAAGGATATTGGTGTAAAGATTCCAGTCCTGGAAAAGGATAATTATCATCACTGGAAAGTGAAGATGCATTTACATCTTCTTTCTCAAGATGAAAGCTACATCAACTGTATTGAAAATGGTCCTCACATCCCTCACAAGGTAGCCACAGCTGCTACTGCAACAGTTGCTGTTGGACAGTCTATTCCCAAGCCAAGAGCAGAATGGACTATTGAAGACATGGAAGAAATCCGCAAGGATAAGAGAGCCATGAACATTTTGTTTAATGGCTTAGATCAAGATATGTTTGACAATGTCATCAATTGCCAAACTGCAAAGGAAGTTTGGGACACTGTACAAATCATCTGTGAAGGTACTGAGCAGGGTCAGAGAGAACAAAATGCAGCTTCTTATTCAACAGTATGAATATTTTCACTTTGAAGAAGGTGAATCATTAAATGATACCTTCAACAGGTTTCAGAAACTGTTGAATGGATTGAAGCTGTATGGTAGAGTGTACCAAGTCAAGGATTCCAACTTAAAATTTCTTAGGTCTCTGCCAAAGGAATGGAAGCCCATGACTGTCTCTTTGAGAAACTCTCAAGATTATAAGAACTTCACACTTGAAAGATTATATGGAATTTTGAAGACTTATGAACTTGAAATGGAGCAGGATGAGCTGTTGGAAAAGGGAAAGAGAAAAGGAGGAACAGTTGCTCTTGTAGCTGACTGTGAGAAGATGGAAGCCAGGAATGAGGAGAAGACAATGCCAAGTCTCAAAGTTGGCACAAGCAAATCAGAATCAAGCAAGGGTAAAGAGCAAGTTGCTGAGGATGAAGACAATTCCAGTCAGGATGAATCTGATGATATTGAAGAACATTTGGCCTTTCTGTCCAGGAGGTTTGCAAAGATGAAGTTCAGGAAAAACACAAAGTTCACTAAGCCAAACAAAAACATGGTGGACAAATCAAAGTTCAAATGTTACAACTGTGGCATTAGTGGACACTTTGCAAGTGAGTGTAGGAAGCCAAATTCTGAGAAAAAGAAATTTGAGCAAGTTGATTACAAAAAGAAGTATTTTGATTTGCTCAAACAAAAGGAAAGAGCATTTCTCACTCAAGATGATTGGGCAGCAGATGGGGCAAATGAAGATGATGATGTGGAATATGTCAACCTAGCCCTGATGGCTAATTCTGATGAAAATGAAACTAGTTCATCAAGCAACCAGGTAATTACTACTGATCTCTCTCAGCTCTTCTAAACATGAATGCAATGAAGCCATAAATGATATGACCAATGAATTATATCATTTGCGTGTTTCCCTTAAATCATCTAGCAAAAGAAAACACTAGGATCAAGGAGAATAATGTGTTTTTAAGTGATAGGAATGCTGTGTTAGAGGATCAGGTAATTGAGCTTGAAAAGATAAAACTTAAATGCCTGACTGTTGAGAGTGAACTAGCAGAAGCTGTTAAGAAAGTGGAAATTCTTTCTAAACAGTTAGAAAGTGAGCAAGAGGTAATCAAGGCCTGGAAAACATCTAGGGATGTCAGTGTTCAGATTGCAAAGGTCCAGGGAATTGAATCATTCTGTGAGGATGCCTGGAAGAAAAACAAAAAGAAGTTAGAATTAATTGATGGATTGTCAACGGATGTGGAATCAACGGATGATGAAAGTTATCCGTTGAAGGAAGAAAAGGAGCATCCGTTGAAGGCTCATCAATTAAAACAGGCAAGTTCTTTTAAAAATAAAAATCTAAATAAAAAGAATGATTCAACTCTCAAGAACTTTGTCAAAGAAGGAGCTAGCACATCCAGAGATGTTAGTAAGGTGAATATAGGACATATGACTTTAGATCAGCTAAAAGATCGACTTAAGTTGGTTGAGGATAAGAAGGAAACTAAAAGAAAATCTAAAAGAAATGGGAAGGTAGGGATTAATAAACACAACAATTACACACCTGATAGGTATGCTCCTAGAAAAAGCTGTGTGCATTGTAAAAGTGTTAATCACCTATCTGATAATTGCAAATCTGTTAAAAATGCTCCCATGCCTTCAAATCCCTCCATACCTAACATGTCTATGTCATCTCTGCATGCTATGCCTGTTATGTCTCACCAGAATCCCCATGCACATTTTGCAAACATGCCATACATTAACAATCCTTATTTTACTGCATTTAGTATGCCTCAAATGCCATACAGTATGCCTATGTGGAATAACATGCTTGCACAACATATGCCTTATCAAATTCAATCAAATGTGTTAAATGATTCTGTGACTAACCCTACACTTCAACCAACCACATCTGAGACCAAGGTTGACCCAAAGTTACCTAAGTCAAAAGATGCAGGAGGAATGAAGTCTAGGAAAAAGACTAACAAGGGTGGACCCAAGGAAACTTGGGTACCAAAATCAACTTGATTGATTTTGTTGTGTGCAGGGACAAAGAAGGAATCTATGGTACTTGGACAGTGGTTGTTCAAGACACATGACAGGAGATTTCACCCTGCTCACAGAGTTTAAGGAGAGAGCTGGCCCTAGCATAACCTTTGGAGATGACAGCAAAGGATTCACTATGGGATATGGCTTGATTTCAAGAGAAAATGTCATCATTGATGAAGTTGCATTGGTTGATGGTCTCAAACACAATTTATTGAGCATCAGTCAACTATGTGACAGAGGGAATACTGTTTCCTTCAATTCTGAAGCCTGTATTGTCACAAGTAAAAAGGACAATAAAGTGGTTCTAACTGGAGTTAGAAAAGGGAATGTGTACTTAGCTGATTTCAACTCTACAGATGCAGAATCCATTACTTGTCTTCTCAGCAAAGCAAGTCCAGTTGAAAGTTGGCTATGGCACAAGAAGCTGTCCCATTTGAATTTCAAGACAATGAATGATCTAGTCAAAAAGGACTTAGTTAGAGGAATGCCTCTAGTGGAATTCACAAGGGATGGACTGTGTGATGCTTGTCAGAAAGGAAAGCAAAAGAAAGTATCATTCAGTAAGAAGCTTGAATCTGCAATTGATGAACCACTGCAACTTCTACACATGGATCTTTTTGGACCAGTCAATGTATTGTCAATTTCAAGGAAAAGATACTGCCTAGTGATTGTAGATGATTTCTCAAAGTTTTCATGGGTTTATTTTCTTGGATCAAAGGATGAAGCTAGTGAAATCATCATCAATCATATCAAGCAAGTCAACAATCATCCTGATTTCAAAGTAAGGAATATTAGGAGTGACAATGGAACTGAGTTCAAGAATTCAACCATGAAGATGTTCTGTGAAGAAATGGGATCATGCATGAGTTCTCAGCTCCAAGAACTCCACAACAAAATGGTGTGGTGGAAAGGAAGAACAGATCACTAATTGAAGCTGCAAGGACAATGCTTGAGGAGTCAAAACTCCCAACTTATTTTTGGGCTGAGGCTGTTAACTGTGCATGTTACACTCAGAATATTTCTCTAATCAATCAAGCAAAATGCATGACTCCCTATCAATTATTCAAGAGAAGAAAACCAACTTTAAACTTTCTACATGTCTTTGGTTGCAAATGCTACATCTTAAGGAATCAATCTGATCACAAAGGAAGTTTGATGCAAAGGCTGATGAAGGAATATTTGTTGGTTATTCTGCTGGAAAATCATATAGGGTCTACAATCTAAGAACCAACATTGTCATGGAATCTGTACATGTTGTGTTTGATGATAAAAAGATTGATGGACTAACAGATGAGGGACATCATGAAGGACTCAAATTTGACAATATTGAGATATATTGTGATGATAGTGAAGATGAGAATGATGAAGAAGGCATCTCAAGAAGAAACCAGAGTCTGCCTTTGGATAATGCACAGAATGCTGCATCCGTTGAAAGTCATAATTCAGCTTCCGTTGAAAGAAGCAATGCAGCATCCGTTGAAAGACAAAGTGCATCATCCGTTGAAGTTCATAACGAAGCATCCGTTGATCACAGTCTGTCAACGGATAATCAATTCACCTCATCAGTTGATAGAACTCCCAATTCCTTTCAAAGGATCAGCAACTCAGGGGGAGTTTCAACAAATCAACATTCTATCTCACATCATGACAATACTGAGGCAACCTCATCAAGGGCTAATCTACCACCTCAAAGGAAATGGACCAAGAATCACCCTTTTGAACTGATCATTGGTGATGCTACATCAAAAGTACAAACTAGAAGGGCTACTCAAGATGAATGTCTGTATAGTAGCTTTCTATCACAGGAGGAACCTAAGCGAGTGGAAGAAGCTCTTTTGGATCCAGATTGGATTTTAGCAATGCAAGAGGAGCTAAACCAATTTGAGAGGAACAAAGTATGGAAGCTGGTACCCAAGCCAAAGAACAAGAGTTCTATTGACACAAAATGGGTATTCAGAAACAAGATGGATGAAAATGGCATTGTCATAAGGAATAAAGCCAGATTGGTTGCTAAAGGCTATTCTCAACAAGAGGGAATAGATTTTGATGAAACATTTGCTCCAGTTGCCAGACTTGAAGCCATCAGAATCTTTCTAGCCTATGCAGCTAATGCCAATTTCAAAGTCTATCAGATGGATGTCAAGAGTGCATTTCTAAATGGGGAATTGGAGGAAGAAGTTTATGTAAGCCAACCTCCAGGTTTTGAAGATCCAAATTTTCCAGACCATGTGTATTATTTGTTGAAAGCACTCTATGGACTAAAGCAAGCACCTAGAGCCTGGTATGAGACTTTATCAAAGTTCCTTCTAGATAATCACTTCACAAGAGGTACTGTTGACAAAACTCTCTTCTTTAGAAATGTTAATGGCTCTAAGATACTTGTACAAATTTATGTAGATGATATTATATTTGGATCTACAGATGATAAACTTTGTAAAAAGTTTGCTAAATTAATGCAAAGTAAATATGAAATGAGCATGATGGGAGAGCTAACTTACTTTCTTGGTTTACAAGTTAAACAAGTTAGTGGTGGAATTTTCATTAGTCAAACTAAATATATTTATGATCTTTTAAAGAAGTTTGACTTAATGGATTGTTCACCTGCAAAAACTCCCATGGCCACTGCCACCTAAGCTTGAATTAAACAAGGCTGAAAAGTCTGTGGATATTACAAGTTATAGAGGCATGGTTGGCTCACTTTTATATTTAACTGCCAGTAGACCTGATATTATGTTTTCTACATGTCTCTGTGCTAGATTTCAAGCTGACCCTAAAGAATCTCACTTAGTGGCTATTAAAAGAATTTTCAGATATCTCAAGGGGACTCCAAATCTAGGAATTTGGTACCCTAGAGAGTCTGGTTTTGATCTAATTGGCTACTCAGATGCAGATTATGCAGGTTGCAAAATAGACAGGAAAAGCACAACAGGCACCTGTCAATTTCTAGGGAACAAGCTTGTATCATGGTTCAGCAAGAAGCAGAATTCTGTTTCCACATCAACAGCTGAAGCTGAGTACATTGCTAGCTGGTAGTTGCTGTGCACAAATACTATGGATGAGGAATCAGTTATTTGACTATGGTATAACTGTTGACAAAATTCCAATATTTTGTGACAACACAAGTGCCATTGCCATTACTGAAAATCCAGTGCAGCACTCAAGAACCAAGCACATTGATATCAAGTACCACTTCATTAGGGAACATGTGATGAAAGGTACAGTGGAACTTCATTTTGTTCCAAGTGAAAAGCAGATTGCAGACATATTTACCAAGCCACTTGATGAATCAACATTCACAAGATTAGTAAGTGAGTTAGGTATGCTTAACTATTCATAATCTATGTCATCTATGTAATCTGTCTTGTAGCCTGAAATGAATTTGCTGCAAGAACAAAGTTGGCTTTAATCAAGACTTATCCTATCAACGGATATTCCCTATCCGTTGAAAGCCAAAATTGTTCTATCAACGGATATTCATTATCCGTTGAAAGACAAATACATTTCTGGTAATTTTATCCTTCAACGGATAAAATAGGTGTTGTTCATCAACGGATAACTATTTACCTTATCCGTTGATGTGTCACGTCAGTGAGTCACAGCCGTTGATTCTTTTACTCAACCGTTGATACAGATATACAGTGTTGTATGTATTTGTATTTACGGTAGTTTTCAGAATTTCTACAGTTTTATTTATTCCTGAACGGCTGTCACTTACTTAAAAGTATCATTTAATTATTTTATTTATGTTTTAATTCAAGAAAGTATAAAAGCCCAATTGAATTCTTATTTTCACTTTACGCTTTCTTGCAATTATCATTCTCTTTCTCTCTCAATTCTCAAGTTTTTCTCTGCAACCTCTACTCACAACAATGGCACCAGTAGTCAAAATTATGTCTCAAACAGGATTTGTTTATGAAAAGAATAATTTCATAGTCTTGGTTGAAAAGAATGAAGCCCATTCTGATTATCACAAGATGATGGACTTCATCAAGAACTGCAAACTGAGCTATGCAATGCTGGAAGCCCCAACCATCTACTGTGAAGTGATTGAGGAGATTTGGACAACTGCAGAGTTCAACTCCACAGATATGACTATTGCCTTCTCTCTCAAAGGTAAGGACTATTGCATTAATTGTGATGATATACAATCTTGCTTTAAGTTGCCTGAGAATAATGCCATGACACCACACACTGATAAAGATGTCTCTGCTATGCTAGATTCCATAGGCTATGCTTTTGATTCTGCTAGTTTAGGTAGTATTAGAAGGAAAGGCCTTAGGAAAGAATGGAGTTTTCTTGGAGATGCCTTTATTAAGGTTTTCTCTGGGAAGATTAGCAATTTTGATGCTATCACTTCATCTCTTGTTAATATGCTCTATATGCTAGTTTCTGATAGGTACTTTAATTTTAGCAACTGTGTTATGCTAGAATTAGGTTCCAGATTAGGTAACAAAGCTAATAGACCACATAACATCTACTTTGCTAGATTCTTTATGTTATTGGCTAACCATGTTGCTGAAGGTTTGGTTATATCCAATGAGAATAATAAACTCAAATGCTGGGCACAAGAGAAAAGGGTCCTTGCAGACCTTTTGAGAATGAACCTCAACAGCCAGGTGCCATTGGTATACTTGCCAATCATGAATGCACCACAGGTAAGTGAGGTAAATGTTTCTATAACTCCTACTATTTCCAACCCCAATGTTTCTTTGCCTTCTAGTGTGGCTATGGAACCTGTGTCATTTGTCCAAACAGGCTCCTACCAAAGCCACCAAATCTAAAGTTTCCAAAGTCAAGTCAAAGAAACCTACCTCTGTTGTTTCTCAAAAGACAACAGTTGTAACAACTACCATAAACCCTGAAGGGAGTGAACAGGGTGTGAGTGGTGAGGGGAGGGGTGAACATCAAAAAGCCCCCCAGGATAAGGTGGGAGAGGTGAGTGGTACCCAAACCAGCCAAGCCACAGTCTCTCAAAAGACTGTGGTGGTTCAAAAGGAGTCCAGCACATCCCTAGTTGCATCCTCCCAAAAGGATGTAACTATTGAAAATAGTCCCCAACCAGGGACACAGAACAAAAGAGGGAGGGACACTGAAGCACACATTCACCATTAAAGCCTTTTCAAGGAAGAAGAAGGCCAAGACCCTAGTTTCCACACAAGGGACACACACAGCACAGATACATCCACCATGTATCTGTGCCTTCTCAAATTCAGCTTGATGTGATTCCAGCAAATGTGGAATCACAGCCCCATTCTCTCAATATAGAAACACACCATTCATCAAACTCTCCAACACCCTCTCTGGATGTGGATATGATATTCACATCAATTCCTGATTCTCCCTCATTAAAACTCAGGGAGGAGCCCCACTCAAAACCTGGTGATCATCATCTTTTAGATGATTTGTTGGATCATCAGCCAATTCTTTCAGATGTAGTTGCAGAATCTGTGTCACCACACTTAAAATCAATCCACACAGATTCAACAATTATGTCACTTTCTATATCTACATCTTTTCCTTCTTCAACGGATATCTCTCATCCGTTGACAAGTGGTTGTTCTTCAACGGATAAGCTTAACAGCAGTTATCCGTTGATACCATCAGTTTCCACTTCAACGGATACTCCCTATCCAGTTGATGTCCTCTACAGTTGGAATTGTTTCTGTTAAGTGTGTAGAGGCCATCAACGGATAGGGAGTATCCGTTGAAGTAGAAACTGATGGTATCAACGGATAACTGCTGTTAAGCTTATCCGTTGAAGAACAACCACTTGTCAACGGATGAGAGATATCCGTTGAAGAAGGAAATGATGTGGAGATAGAAAGTGACATAATTGTTGAATCTGTGTGGATTGATTTTAGGTCAGGTAACACAGAATCTTCAACTACATCCGAAAGAATTGGCTGATGATCCAACAAATCATCAAAAGGATGATGATCATCAGGTTTTGAGTGGGGCTCCTCCCTGAGTTTTAATGAGGGAGAATCAGGAATTGATGTGAATATCATGTCCACATCCAGAGAGGGTGTTGGAGATCTTGATGAATGGTGTGTTTCTATATTAAGAGAATGGGGTTGTGATTCCACATTTGCTGGAATCACATCAAGCTGAATTTGAGAAGGCACAGATACTGGTGGATGTATCTGTGCTGTATGTGTCCCTTGTGTGGAAACTAGGGTTTTGGCCTTCTTCTTCCTTGAAAAGGCTTTAATTGGTGAATGTGTAGCTTCAGTGTCCCTCCCTCTTTTGTTCTGTGTCCCTGGTTGGGGACTATTTTTAATAGTTACATCCTTTTGGGAGGATGCAACTAGGGATGTGTTGGACTCCTTTTGAACCACCACAGTCTTTTGAGAGACTGTGGCTTGGCTGGTTTGGGTACCACTCACCTCTCCCACCTTATCCTGGGGGGCTTTTTGATGTTCACCCCTCCCCTCACCACTCACACCCTGTTCACTCCCTTCAGGGTTTATGGTAGTTGTTACAACTGTTGTCTTTTGAGAAACAACAGAGGTAGGTTTCTTTGACTTGACTTTGGAAACTTTAGATTTGGTGGCTTTGGTAGGAGCCTGTTTGGACAAAGACACAGGTTCCATAGCCACACTAGAAGGCAAAGAAACATTGGGGTTGGAAATAGTAGGAGTTATAGAAACATTTACCTCACTTACCTGTGGTGCATTCATGATTGGCAAGTATACCAATGGCACCTGGCTGTTGAGGTTCATTCTCAAAAGGTCTGCAAGGACCCTTTTCTCTTGTGCCCAGCATTTGAGTTTATTATTCTCATTGGATATAACCAAACCTTCAGCAACATGGTTAGCCAATAACATAAAGAATCTAGCAAAGTAGATGTTATGTGGTCTATTAGCTTTGTTGCCTAATCTGGAACCTAATTCTAGCATAACACAGTTGCTAAAATTAAAGTACCTATCAGAAACTAGCATATAGAGCATATTAACAAGAGATGAAGTGATAGCATCAAAATTGCTAATCTTCCCAGAGAAAACCTTAATAAAGGCATCTCCAAGAAAACTCCATTCTTTCCTAAGGCCTTTCCTTCTAATACTACCTAAACTAGCAGAATCAAAAGCATAGCCTATGGAATCTAGCATTGCAGAGACATCTTTATCAGTATGTGGTGTCATGGCATTATTCTCAGGCAACTTAAAGCAAGATTGTATATCATCACAATTAATGCAATAGTCCTTACCTTTGAGAGAGAAGGCAATAGTCATATCTGTGGAGTTGAACTCTGCAGTTGTCCAAATCTCCTCAATCACCTCACAGTAGATGGTTGGGGCTTCCAGCATTGCATAGCTTAGTTTGCAGTTCTTGATGAAGTCCATCATCTTGTGATAATCAGAATGGGCTTCATTCTTTTCAACCAAGGCTATGAAATTATTCTTTTCATAAACAAATCCTGTTTGAGACATAATTTTGACTACTGGTGCCATTGTTGTGAGTAGAGGTTGCAGAGAAAAACTTGAGAATTGAGAGAGAAAGAGAATGAATAATTGCAAGAAAGCGTAAAGTGAAAATAAGAAGTTCAATTGGGCTTTTATACTTTCTTGAATTAAAACAAAATAAAATAATTAAATGATACTTTTAAGTAAGTTACAGTCGTTCAAGAATAAATAAAACTGTAAAAATTCTGAAAACTACCGTAAATATAAATACATACAACACTGTATATCTGTATCAACGGTTGATTAAAAGAATCAACGGTTGTGACTCACTTATAGTAACTGACGTGACACATCAACGGATAAGGTAAATAGTTATCCGTTGATGAACAACACTATTTTATCCGTTGAAGGATAAAATTACCAGAAATGTATTTGTCTTTCAACGGATAATGAATATCCGTTGATAGAACAATTTTGGCTTTCAACGGATAGGGAATATCCGTTGATAGGATAAGTCTTGATTAAAGCCAACTTTTTTCTTGCAGCAAATTCATTTCAGGCTACAAGACAGATTATATAGATGACATAGATTATGAATAGTTGAGCATACCTAACTCACTTACTAATCTTGTGAATGTTGATTCATCAAATGGCTTGGTAAATATGTCTGCAATCTGCTTTTTCACTTGGAACAAAATGAAGTTCCACTGTACCTTTCATCACATGTTCCCTAATGAAGTGGTACTTGAAATCAATGTGCTTGGTTCTTGAATGCTGCACTGGATTTTCAGTAATGGCAATGGCACTCGTGTTGTCACAAAATATTGGAATTTTGTCAACAGTCATACCATAGTTAAATAATTGGTTCCTCATCAATAGTATTTGTGCACAGCAACAACCAGCAGCAATGTACTCAGCTTTAGCTGTTGATGTGGAAACAGAATTTTGCTTCTTGCTGAACCATGATACAAGCTTGTTCCCTAGAAATTGACAGGTGCCTGTTGTGCTTTTCCTGTCTATTTTGCAACCTGCATAATCTGCATCTGAGTAGCCAATTAGATCAAAACCAGACTCTCTAGGGTACCAAATTCCTAGATTTGGAGTCCCCTTGAGATATCTGAAAATTCTTTTAATAGCCACTAAGTGAGATTCTTTAGGGTCAGCTTGAAATCTAGCACAGAGACATGTAGAAAACATAATATCAGGTCTACTGGCAGTTAAATATAAAAGTGAGCCAACCATGCCTCTATAACTTGTAATATCCACAGACTTTTCAGCCTTGTTTAATTCAAGCTTGGTGGCAGTGGCCATGGGAGTTTTTGCAGGTGAACAATCCATTAAGTCAAACTTCTTTAAAAGATCATAAATATATTTAGTTTGACTAATGAAAATTCCACCACTAACTTGTTTAACTTGTAAACCAAGAAAGTAAGTTAGCTCTCCCATCATGCTCATTTCATATTTACTTTGCATTAATTTAGCAAACTTTTTACAAAGTTTATCATCTGTAGATCCAAATATAATATCATCTACATAAATTTGTACAAGTATCTTAGAGCCATTAACATTTCTAAAGAAGAGAGTTTTGTCAACAGTACCTCTTGTGAAGTGATTATCTAGAAGGAACTTTGATAAAGTCTCATACCAGGCTCTAGGTGCTTGCTTTAGTCCATAGAGTGCTTTCAACAAATAATACACATGGTCTGGAAAATTTGGATCTTCAAAACCTGGAGGTTGGCTTACATAAACTTCTTCCTCCAATTCCCCATTTAGAAATGCACTCTTGACATCCATCTGATAGACTTTGAAATTGGCATTAGCTGCATAGGCTAGAAAGATTCTGATGGCTTCAAGTCTGGCAACTGGAGCAAATGTTTCATCAAAATCTATTCCCTCTTGTTGAGAGTAGCCTTTAGCAACCAATCTGGCTTTATTCCTTATGACAATGCCATTTTCATCCATCTTGTTTCTGAATACCCATTTTGTGTCAATAGAACTCTTGTTCTTTGGCTTGGAGTACCAGCTTCCATACTTTGTTCCTCTCAAATTGGTTTAGCTCCTCTTGCATTGCTAAAATCCAATCTGGATCCAAAAGAGCTTCTTCCACTCGCTTAGGTTCCTCCTGTGATAGAAAGCTACTATACAGACATTCATCTTGAGTAGCCCTTCTAGTTTGTACTTTTGATGTAGCATCACCAATGATCAGTTCAAAAGGGTGATTCTTGGTCCATTTCCTTTGAGGTAGTAGATTAGCCCTTGATGAGGTTGCCTCAGTATTGTCATGATGTGAGATAGAATGTTGATTTGTTGAAACTCCCCCTGAGTTGTTGATCCTTTGGAAGGAATTTGGAGCTCTATCAACTGATGAGGTGAATTGATTATCCGTTGACAGACTGTGATCAACGGATGCTTCGTTATGAACTTCAACGGATGGTGCACTTTGTCTTTCAACGGATGCTGCATTGCTTCTTTCAACGGAAGCTGAATTATGACTTTCAACGGATGCAGCATTCTGTGCATTATCCAAAGGCCGATTCTGAATTCTTCTTGAGATGCCTTCTTCATCATTCTCATCTTCACTATCATCACAGTATATTTCAATGTTGTCAAATTTGAGCTCTTCATTATGTCCCTCATCTGTTAGTCCATCAATCTTTTTATCATCAAACACAACATGTACAGATTTCATGACAATGTTGGTTCTTAGATTGTAGACCCTATATGATTTTCCAGCAGAATAACCAACAAATATTCCTTCATCAACCTTTGCAGCAAACTTCCCTTTGTGTTCAGATTGATTCCTTAAGATGTAGCATTTGCAACCAAAGACATGTAGAAAGTTTAAAGTTGGTTTTCTTCTCTTGAATAATTGATAGGGAGTCATTCATTTTGCCTTATTGGTTAGAGAAATATTCTGAGTGTAACATGCACAGTTAACAGCCTCAGCCCAAAAATAAGTTGGGAGTTTTGACTCCTCAAGCATTGTCCTTGCAGCTTCAATTAGTGATCTGTTCTTCCTTTCCACCACACCATTTTGTTGTGGAGTTCTTGGAGCTGAGAACTCATGCATGATCCCATTTTCTTCACAGAACAACTTCATGGTTGAATCCTTGAACTCAGTTCCATTGTCACTCCTAATATTCCTTACTTTGAAATCAGGATGATTGTTGACTTGCTTAATATGATTGATGATGATTTCACTAGCTTCATCCTTTGATCTAAGAAAATAAACCCATGAAAACTTTGAGAAATCATCTACAATCACTAGGCAGTATCTTTTCCTTGAAATTGACAATACATTGACTGGTCCAAAAAGATCCATGTGTAGAAGTTGTAGAGGTTCATCAATTGCAGATTCAAGCTTCTTACTGAATGATACTTTCTTTTGCTTTCCTTTCTGACAAGCATCACACAGTCCATCCCTTGTGAATTCCACTAGAGGCATTCCTCTAACTAAGTCCTTTTTGACTAGATCATTCATTGTCTTGAAATTCAAATGGGACAGCTTCTTGTGCCATAGCCAACTTTCAACTGGGCTTGCTTTGCTGAGAAGACAAGTAATGGATTCTGCATCTGTAGAGTTGAAATCAGCTAAGTACACATTCCCTTTTCTAACTCCAGTTAGAACCACTTTATTGTCCTTTTTACTTGTGACAATACAGGCTTCAGAATTGAAGGAAACAGTATTCCCTCTGTCATATAGTTGACTGATGCTCAATAAATTGTGTTTGAGACCATCAACCAATGCAACTTCATCAATGATGACATTTTCTCTTGAAATCAAGCCATATCCCATAGTGAATCCTTTGCTGTCATCTCCAAAGGTTATGCTAGGGTCAGCTCTCTCCTTAAACTCTGTGAGCAGGGTGAAATCTCCTGTCATGTGTCTTGAACAACCACTGTCCAAGTACCATAGATTCCTTCTTTGTCCCTGCACACAACAAAATCAATCAAGTTGATTTTGGTACCCAAGTTTCCTTGGGTCCACCCTTGTTAGTCTTTTTCCTAGACTTCATTCCTCCTGCATCTTTTGACTTAGGTAACTTTGGGTCGACCTTGGTCTCAGATGTGGTTGGTTGAAGTGTAGGGTTAGTCACAGAATCATTTAACACATTTGATTGAATTTGATAAGGCATATGTTATGCAAGCATGTTATTCCACATAGGCATACTGTATGGCATTTGAGGCATACTAAATGCAGTAAAATAAGGATTGTTAATGTATGGCATGTTTGCAAAATGTGCATGGGGATTCTGGTGAGACATAACAGGCATAGCATGCAGAGATGACATAGACATGTTAGGTATGGAGGGATTTGAAGGCATGGGAGTATTTTTAACAGATTTGCAATTATCAGATAGGTGATTAACACTTTTACAATGCACACAGCTTTTTCTAGGAGCATACCTATCAGGTGTGTAATTGTTGTGTTTATTAATCCCTACCTTCCCATTTCTTTTAGATTTTCTTTTAGTTTCCTTCTTATCCTCAACCAACTTAAGTCGATCTTTTAGCTGATCTAAAGTCATATGTCCTATATTCACCTTACTAACATCTCTGGATGTGCTAGCTCCTTCTTTGATAAAGTTCTTGAGAGTTGAATCATTCTTTTTATTTAGATTTTTATTTTTAAAAGAACTTGCCTGTTTTAATTGATGAGCCTTCAACGAATGCTCCTTTTCTTCCTTCAACGGATAACTTTCATCATTCGTTGATTCCACATCCGTTGACAATCCATCAATTAATTCTAACTTCTTTTTGTTTTTCTTCCAGGCATCCTCACAGAATGATTCAATTCCCTGGACCTTTGTAATCTGAACACTGACATCCATAGATGTTTTCCAGGCCTTGATTACCTCTTGCTCACTTTCTAACTGTTTAGAAAGAATTTCCACTTTCTTAACAGCTTCTGCTAGTTCACTCTCAACAGTCAGGCATTTAAGTTTTATCTTTTCAAGCTCAATTACCTGATCCTCTAACACAGTATTCCTATCACTTAAAAACACATTATTCTTCTTGATCCTAGTGTTTTCTTTTGCTAGAGATTTAAGGGAAACACACAAATGATATAATTCATTGGTCATATCATTTATGGCTTCATTGCATTCAAGTTTAGAGAGCTGAGAGAGATCAGTAGTAATTACCTGGTTGCTTGATGAACTAGTTTCATTTTCATCAGAATTAGCCATCAGGGCTAGGTTGACATATTCCACATCATCATCTTCATTTGCCCCATCTGCTGCCCAATCATTTTGAGTGAGAAATGCTCTTTCCTTTTGTTTGAGCAAATCAAAATACTTCTTTTTGTAATCAACTTGCTCAAATTTCTTTTTCTCAGAATTTGGCTTCCTACACTCACTTGCAAAGTGTCCACTAATGCCACAGTTGTAACATTTGAACTTTGATTTGTCCACCATGTTTTTGTTTGGCTTAGTGAACTTTGTGTTTTTCCTGAACTTCATCTTTGCAAACCTCCTGGACAAAAAGGCCAAATGTTCTTCAATATCATCAGATTCATCCTGACTGGAATTGTCTTCATCCTCAGCAACTTGCTCTTTACCCTTGTTTGATTCTGATTTGCTTGTGCCAACTTTGAGATTTGGCATTGTCTTCTCCTCATTCCTGGCTTCCATCTTCTCACAGTCAGCTACAAGAGCAACTATTCCTCCTTTTCTCTTTCCCTTTTCCAACAGCTCATCCTGCTCCATTTCAAGTTCATAAGTCTTCAAAAT
The DNA here is from genome assembly GCF_009905375.1 of Apium graveolens. NCBI lineage: Eukaryota > Viridiplantae > Streptophyta > Magnoliopsida > Apiales > Apiaceae > Apium > Apium graveolens. Next base: position 217,488,032 of record NC_133649.1, on the reverse strand, counting down.
TCCATATAATCTTTCAAGTGTGAAGTTCTTATAATCTTGAGAGTTTCTCAAAGAGACAGTCATGGGCTTCCATTCCTTTGGCAGAGACCTAAGAAATTTTAAGTTGGAATCCTTGACTTGGTACACTCTACCATACAGCTTCAATCCATTCAACAGTTTCTGAAACCTGTTGAAGGTATCATTTAATGATTCACCTTCTTCAAAGTGAAAATATTCATACTGTTGAATAAGAAGCTGCATTTTGTTCTCTCTGACCTGCTCAGTACCTTCACAGATGATTTGTACAGTGTCCCAAACTTCCTTTGCAGTTTGGCAATTGATGACATTATCAAACAAATCTTGATCTAAGCCATTAAACAAAATGTTCATGGCTCTCTTATCCTTGCGCATTTCTTCCATGTCTTCAATAGTCCATTCTGCTCTTGGCTTGGGAATAGACTGTCCAACAGCAACTGTTGCAGTAGCAGCTGTGGCTACCTTGTGAGGGATGTGAGGACCATTTTCAATACAGTTGATGTAGCTTTCGTCTTGAGAAAGAAGATGTAAATGCATCTTCACTTTCCAGTGATGATAATTATCCTTTTCCAGGACTGGAATCTTTACACCAATATCCTTCCTATTCATGATGGTAACAGGAGAGTTCTTCTATGCACTCATGATGTTAGCAGAATAGATCTTTAAACTCTTTATATGTTAAGAGCTTGCTCTGATACCAATTGTTATTCCCAGTGGACTAACAATGAGATTTACAGAAGGGGGGTTGAATGTAAATCTCAAAACTTTTTCAAGTTTTGAGCAGTTTGTAAGGCTAAGTGTTTGAGTGATCAAATGTGTGTGAATTGCTTGGAGCTGATGCAGACAGATATATATTCAAACACAAATGTAATGAACACAAAGAACTTAAAAACTTTTCTGGTGGATTTGTTGTTCCACCAGAGATGTGTTATTTCAGAAAATCTGTGATTCAAAATTAAATCACAGCTGCTTCCTAGTACAAACTAGATGATTTTCTCTCTTGATATTTCTAAACAGCTCAGGGAAAATTCGCATCTAATTACTAGCTACTACTTGGTTTATATATCACCAAGTTTACAAGTGAAGACAAAGATAAAGTACAATAAGAAAATAGTTCCCCACTTGTTTCTATTCCATTTTTATCCAGTGTAATATGGAATTATCTGTTGACTTTCCATTTTGAACCAGACTAAAAATGGCTGCTTTTTCTGCTGTTCCTGAAATAGGCTACCACATTCCAGTTATCTCTGTCAATCCATGTGCCTCTGTCAGCTTTGTTAACTGTCACTATCAACTGCTATGAGACTGAGCATCCGTTGAAGCTTTCATCCGTTGATGGCTTTATCCGTTGATGCTCTAGCAGTTGAAGCTTTATCCGTTGAAGCACTTATCCGTTGATGGATATTATCCGTTGAAGCTTTGTTTCTTATCCGTTGAAGGTCTTCAATATCCGTTGACACTTCTTCACTTATAAAAAATTACAAGGCATGAAATATTTACAATTAGCCCTCCTATTTGTACATCCATTAGTAGTCAACATGACTGATTATTTCCTAACAACATCTAAGAATTACAGCTTGAAACCAGAGAGTGAAATGTGCTACAATACCAAACTTATTGCTAAGTAAGGCTACTCCTTCAACGGATAGCCAAGATGGTCTTATCCGTTGAGGCTATAAACACTAGATTTCTACTTAAGTGTTTTGCTTAACTTATCATCAAACTAATACACATATTCCTAACAACTCACCATCTCTCAATTAAGTGAAATTAGGAGATTGGGTCTTAGGAAAAAATGGAGTTATCTGTGTGATGTAGTTACTAAAGTATTTTCTGATAAAATTAGCAATTTTGATTCTGTCAATATCTCCATGCTTTACATGCTAGTAACTAATAAATACTTCAATTTTAGTGATCTAGTCTTGTTTGAGTTGGGGTTTAAGTTAGGGGAGCTTAACAAGAGGGGTAAGAATGTTTATTATGCTAGATATTTCATGATGCTTGCTAACCACCTCTATGAGGATATTGTGCTTGAGAACCCAACCAACAAGTTAGATTGTTGGGTTCAAGAAAGAAGAATTATTGCAGATCTCAATAGAGAAGATCACCACAAAGAGGTGTCACTCTTCTACTTTCCAGTAATGGAGGCACCTCAGGTAAGTGAGGTAATTTCAACTGTCTCTACTCTTCCAACCTCAACCATTTCTTTGCCTTCCAGTGTAGCAGTGGCATCTGTGTCAATGACCAGACAAATGCCTACCCAAGCTACCAAAACCAAAGTTTCAAAACCAAAGACAAAGAAATCCCCCGCTGGTGTCTCTCAAAAGACACCAGTTGTAAAATCCACTAAACACAAAGAGTGGAGTGTGAAGGTGAGAAAGACAGGTGAGGGACAGGGTGAAAATCAAAGAAGCCCTATGGATAAGGATGGTGAGCATAGTGTACCCAAACCAAGCCACACCACAGTTTCCCAACAAACTGTGAATGTTAATAAGGATAAAAGCTCACTTCTAGTTTCATCCTCCCAAAAGGATGTAACTATTGAAACAAGCTCTCAACCAGGAGCATAGAACAAAAGGGGTAGGGACACAAGTTCACCACAAACCTATACAAGAAAGAAGAAATCTAAAACCCTTGGGGATGCACAGGGTACACACACAGTGCAAACTGGAGCTAAAGACCTAGTCACTGCACCATCTCAAAGTCAAATTGATGTGGCTCCAACAAATATGGAGTCACAACCAAAATGTGTACAAATTAAAACACCTCAAACACCAAATTCTCCCACACAATCTTTGGATGTTGACATGATTCAAATATCACAACCATATTCTACATCTTTAACTCTGTTGGAGAAGCCAAAAATCCATGCAAGTGAGCATCATCTTCTAGATGATTTGTTGGCTCACTTGCCATTTCTTTCTGAGACTGTTGAGACATCTGTGCCAAAACTTTCATCAATCTGCACAGAGTCCACAATAGTCTGCACTCCAAACTCATTCATTTCTACTCACTCGATGGATATTGTTCATCCGTCGAGTAGTGACTATATCCCGACGGATGTGCCTAACAGCAGTTATCCGTCGGATAGTCAAATTACTACCCCGATGGATATTTCTCATCCGTCGGGTGTCTCTGCACAACTCCAAATTTTGACTATAGTTACAAGTGCAGATGACTTAGTAATTGTGCAATCACTATTAGGATTGAGGGAAGGTAGTGACATGACTGAGAGTCAGGGTTGTTCCCAGGAAAAAGGAGAGGAAAAGAGTGATCCAATGCAGTCCATTTCTTCAAAACTGGCAAAAGTGAGTGTGAGGAGTCCCACCTTAGATGGTGAAGGTGAGAGTGTGAGGGTGGGGAACCAAGGTGAGACCTTGATGCAAGAAAAGAGAGATAATGAGAGAAATGCAGGTACAGGAGACATAAGGGTGGATGTCATTGTAAGTGAGTCAATAAATGTCCAGGATGCAGACAGGGAGGGACTATCTCAACAAACTCAAGCTGTTATAGATTATACCTCCTTAGATGCTGAGACATTTACTCATCCTGTTCCAGCATATCAACTTCTAGCTGGACAGGGCAATGACAATGAAGAAAGGATGTTAAACTTGGTGCACACCACACAGTCCATGCAAAGAGCTAAGGATGCCATCACAGCTTTGCCTTCAATAGCTGGTGATGTTGATTATGAGACTGGTGGTTCAGAAGAATTCTTTGGAGGTGAGGGTGGAGATAGTGAAGAAGAGCCATTGGACATAGGGGGAGAAGTAGGCCCTAGTTCAAGATCAGGCATGCCATCTTGGGCATTTTCAAAGCAGTGTGATGAACACTATTTCAAGACAGCACTCATCCAACTTATTAACCAAACGTAGTCTGCACTTCAATCATTCATAAATGCTAGCACCAAGAAGCTTCTGCAAGCACATCTTGCATCTCTCCAACTACATAAAATATCAGGCTACCAACAAAGTCAAAATGTCTCCCTCATTAAAAATAAAGTTGATCAACTTAAGAAAAACATGTCTGACAAGTTGGAAGCTAGACTTTCAGAGACAACAATGATAGATATCAAAAGACAGCTTAGGAAAAACTCTAATCTTGCAACCAAGGTGGATTCCTTGGACAAAAGAATGGTTGCTATGGAAGCTTCTCTTACAACAATCCATCTATTCCAAGCACAACAAAAAGACTTACTTTAGAAACTAGTGGCTGCATAGACCTCCTCCTCTACTCAGCTTGACGATAACAAAAGGGGGAGAAAGAGAGTTCTAGGAGTGAGGGGGAGCAAAAGTTCCTTAACATTCTAGTGAGTAAAGCAATTGTGCCAACAATTGCTTTCACAAAGCCACAACCAAAGATAGCATTGATCTGATAAATAAAGCAGCAGCCACTTTGAGAGCAGCTGAGAAGAAGCAGTTTAGTACAATAAACTGGGAGAAAATTGATGAGGATATTCAAAAGAAGTTTGGTCTAGAAAAGAAGCCATAAAAATCAGTCATTCATCACTCTCAAGTCAGGAAAATTTCTGTGAAGGATATGAGCATGAACTATCTGGAAAAAGGCCAGACATCCTGCATCAAATCCTCAAAGGCAGATCTAACTATGAAGCCAAAGGTGAACTACCCAAAGTCTTCACTCAAGAACCCTTTGGACAAAGTGTATGGGACACCAAAGCCTGATGAGAAGAAATTGTTGTCAAGATCTATTGCATTCTATAAGGATCCAGTTGATTCAGCATTGAAAAGGAGAATTGCCAAAGTTTTCAGAAATGGTAAGGAAATTTGTGTAGTGGCTGGACACCCTCAATTTACTGAAGCAAAAAGGGAAGAAAAGGCAAGATTGAAGCAAGAAAAGAAGCAAGCTGCTCTAGATACTAAAAAGCTCAAACAAAAGAAGGAGCAAGCTACTATCTTGGACAAGTTGCAAGCTGTGAAACCCACACAACAAATTCCTGAACAACCATCTAAAACCACTGAATCTAAGAATCTGAAAATGCAAGAAGAATCACAGTAGAAAAGAAGGTTTAGATACAAACTTCACTCCAAGAGAAAAGTGAACTTTGATGAAGAAGGATTGGAAGATCAGTTTCCCAAGAAGTCTACTTCTAAAACAACTAAAACATCCATGCCCTCCATGGCACATGAAGAATTCAAGATAGATCCATCCAAGAATTTCCATGGTAAACCTATCATTCCAAAGGATGAGCCAATAGACTAGGATAGTCTACCAATTCCTGAACTCAATATACCTCATTTCATGAAGCCAAAGAAGACAAAGACTAGAGCAGTCAAGAAAGTGAAGCCGTCAACTCTCAGATCCAAGTCCCTAACCAAAGCTCAACTCTCAGTTCTAGATGAACTGGAAGAAGTCAGAGGTATTGATGCTAACAGGAATCTACCTGAAAGGTTAGTATTCAAGTACAAGGGAGGAAAGAGATACCATGGCCACTTCACAGGATTCTTCAAGAGAGCCAATATGTACTGATAATAGTTTATTCATCCTTCAAAAAGAACTTTGGATTCAATGTGACAACTAGAAGATTAGTTCTAAAGAAGATTGAAGAATTGAGGAGTATTAGAGCCAAAGATGCACTCCCAAAGGTTACTATTTCCGTAGTACGACTGATCATCGTATGCGGTGGCTCCAATGAATGTCCTAATCTTCCAATTGAAATTGTGATGCAATACCGTAATCCAAGCCTAGGTGCTGGGTTTACCATTAAGGTATTCACAGGATAATAAATCCACTAAAGAATTGTTTTCAAAAGAAGGTGTGTATCACCAATGAAAACTATTTTTGAATAAAATATAAATATCATATATGACGGTTTACTTGAGTTTATCATACAGCCATTTCATACTGTACATTATTATGTTGGGCATTATAGCTCACACTTTTTTTCTTAAATTGACACAACACAACAGTGAATCAAGATGCCTATCATGAAACTCACATCCAGGAAATAGGTAGGAAACGACCAGCTATTTCGTTGGTTATCTGGTGCTGTACCACAGGTAGACCGAATAAGCTGGATTAGTTTTCAGTTGTTTTTAGTTTGGCTTATTTACAAGTATGACTTATGTAAGGTAATGAATAATAAACAAATATTTGGCCGACGGACTAGCCTTACTTAAAGGTTATCCCAGTAAGACTTAATAACTTTTGGGTTGTAATAATTATCACTTTGTGGTTTGATTTACTCTAGTAATAAATGGTTCGTTTCAAAGATAATAACCTATAAGTGTGTGTGTGTGTGTGTGATATGTGTGGGGTCGTACAGTGTGAGTATTTATATATTGTGATACGAGGTATGTGGTATATAGTGATTAAGATGGCGTGGCCTCCGAGATCCCTGACCCCGGATTTTGGGGCGCCAAAGAAATGGTATTAGAGCCCTAGGTTATCAAATCTTGAAAATGATAGGACATAAAATACGTAGACATGAGAATAATAAATAATCAATTAGAGCTCAAGTCGAGTTCGTCGTCAGGCTACATGGGTAGTCTTGGCAGTTTTACCATCAAGGGAATTCCGACTCTAAATTAGTAACACTTTGCCTATTGTGTCAGGTACCAGTGGAGCCTATGGGGGAGGTTGACCCTGTTGATGATGTTATGGCCCCTGAGTGTGACCCTACTCCCGAGCCGGAGGACCCACCCATTGATCACTCAGATGATGACCCTACTAAGGATGCCCCGGAGGAGGAGACTGACCTTCCTGTCCCCATAGTTGATGACGTTGAGATGCCCCAGGGAGATGACTTAGGCTGGAGGGATGTAGATATGTACCCTCTCCCGACTGTTCGCTCTCCTACACCACACCCAGGGATGCAGAGCCTTGTTGGGAATATGTTGTGAACTTGATGATTACATTAACAAAACACCTTAGTAGATTCAACTTAGTGAAAAATGTAGCACTCGACTGATGATCAAATATAGTCCTGACGGATGACTCAATATAGTCCCGATGGATGATGATTTGACATCCATCGAGTGAGTAGCTTATGTAACTATAAGTCATGTAACACATTTCTGCAAACACCTTTGTATAGATTCTGTAGTAGCATATAAGTCATGTTGACTTTAATTAGATATACAGAATAGGTTGATTCATTGTAAATATAAGATGTCTTGTAATTCTGCATAAATGAAATGAAGTCAAGTGTCAAATAACTACCCGACGGATGATCAACAAAGCTACCCGATGGATGGTCAACAAAGCTACCCGACGGATGAAAATCATGTACCTGACGAATGATCAATTCAAACATCTGTTGACAGTGACATCACAGTCACATGCGTCGAGTGTTTGCAAAATGAATGTGGCAACCTATTCAGCTTGGTTTTTGAGAACAAAGAAGCATTTCCATTTCCATGCTATTATGAAGATATTCAAGATGCTGGAATAGAGTAGTGAAGTAGCATGGTATTAGACTTGATATGTTTTGTTTTATTATCTTGTCTTATTACTATGTAATCTTGGTGATATATAAACCAAGAGTAGCAAGTAGAATAACAACGAGACTAAGCAAATACATTCTCAGAGAAACAATTGTAAGCTGTCTGTAGTATTTCTCTGTAAGTTTAGTTGTTCATATTTGTAAGTAGATGTGAGCTATTCAAGCTTCACAGGGTTCTCCTGATATATATATCTGGTGGATACATTTAAATCCACCAGAAAGTTTTTAAAGACTTGTGTTTTTATTACTTGTGTTTTGATTTATCTAACTCTTCATTTCGCACTTTGAAAATCAAACACTTATATATTATTAAGTTAGAACCATTTTTCATTAATCTCAAAAAGTAGCCAGAATTACATTCAACCCCCCCTCCTTCTGTAATTCTTGTTATATTGTTAGGGACTAACAAGCCCTTTGCCCTATACTGATGATGACGAGGAGGATGAAATGGACGCGTAGACCTGCGAGGCTTATGACATATCCTCTAGCAACCTAGACTAACCTCTACCACCCCCGGCGACCATACATGTAGTTGTACACGATTGGATAGTGGCTCAGCTTAACACTGAGCTCACCGCGGTGTCTGCCCGCATCATAGATCTACGACAGGCACTGACAACTGAGAAAGCCATCAGACTAGGATATCCAGGGGACTTCAGAGCTGCTTCTCCGGCTATAGCCCGCAGCGAGATTGATGGGATGGAGCTCCGTACCCAGGTTCAAATGAGAATGACAGCGGTTGGAGGATACATCCCAGTAGTTGACACAGAGCTGATATTGTCAGGAGTGATGAGGAGGGTGCGTGACCTCACACGCAGTGACAGTGGCTGAGGGACTAGTGACCATTTATGGACCTTGAAGAAGGCTGGGTGACTTGTCACCAATTTTGATAGGATAGCTGGTAGTAGATAGCGTTCCTAGCCCTTCAGGGTGCACGGTTTATGTATTTGCATTTCAGTATTCAGGACAAGTAATGATGTATTATAATCAAGCCATGTATGAAATCGGGTAGTTGTTTTGTCCCCAAGATATAATTGGGAGACCCTATGGTATATATATCTAGCAGTTAGTAAGAAATTAATTTCCATATTATTACACTTGATAAAAACATGCTAGATAATATATGACATTCTTATATATGAATAAATTAATCCAATGGTAAATTTTTTGAAACTAAATTGACAAATTTTCATTATCAGAACGATGACACCCCATAGAAGAGGAACCTGGGCACAACCCACAGAATCTGTTAACCAATAACGGAATAAACCTGACCCTGTTGTGAATGAAGAAAGTGAAGAAGACCTAGACTATAATGAATATGATGAGGAAGAGTACGTAGAAGAAGAGGCTGAGGATACCCATCAGGGAGGGAACTCTGTGATGAGTTTATGGAACTTTTAAGAGCAAATCTGAACCAACAGCCCATTCTGCCACAGCCGCATACTGCCCAACAGACTGCAGCCACTGCCTTCAGGGCATTCAAATACCTCAAACCCCCAGAGTTTCTAGGATCTGCCGACCCCGTTGAAGCACGGGCTTGGCTCAAGGAGATAGAAAAGTCCTTTGAGATACTAGGTGTGGAAGAACGACACAAAACCATTTTCGCTTCTTACATGCTGAAAGGAGAAGCTAATTACTGGTGGGAGTCCAAACGAAACCTAGAAACTGATGTTGTGATTCCATGGGATAGATTTACCCGACTGTTCTTAGACAAGTATTTCCCTAGGTTTATGGAAACCCAGATGGAGATTAAGTTTCTGGAGTTCAAACATGATAAGATGACTGTGGCAGAGTATGACGCCAAGTTTACTGAGCTATCATGATTTGTGCCTGAGTTCGTGAATACCGAAGAGAAGAAAGTGTGAAAGTTTCAGCTTGGTCTGAAACAGTGGATCCGGAACCGAGTGGCAGTACTAGAGTTGACAGATTATGCCACCTTAGTGCAAAAAGCCTTGATTGTTGAAGCTGGCAGTGAACAACGTTTGAAGGAAAAGGAAAATAGGAAGAGCAAGATAGAAAGCCAAGGAGGGGGAACCAGGAACAGGAGCCTTCCAAGCAGGTTCGTCAGGGGAGTGGTGTCCCAACCTGCGCGAGGCCCCGGATTTAGAAAGGTCCCAAGTGAGAGTGTTGGCCAGGGCGGTGGACAATCTAGGGCAACATTTCATAGCCAACCCCGTGCCCTAATATCGGAATGTCAAACATGTCGAAAAAGACACCTTGGAGTGTGCACCCAGGCGAGAGCCCCTCTGAAATGCTACAGGTGTGACCAAACCGGACACCTTACCAACAACTGCACCCGACCCAATGTGGCGTGTTTCCAATGTGGGAAGGTAGGGCACATGAGAAAGGATTGCCCGACATTGAAGCCCCCAGCCTCAGGGATGAGCAGAGCTACATCCAACAGACACACAACTGTTAGGACCTTCAACATGACCGTTCAGGATGCTGCCCGAAACACTGACGTGATAGCAGGTACCCTTCTGTTAAATTCCGAACATGCAAATGTCCTATTTGATTTTGGAGCAGCCAAGTCATTTATATCTCAAGATTTTGCTAAAAAGTTAAAACTTAACGTCGTACCATTACGTGAGGTATTAGAAGTGGAAATAGCGAATAAAGAAATAATTCTTGTGAATCAAGTACACCCTAAATGCAAGTTGAAATTGGAAGGGAGAGTCTACGAAGTTGACCTAATCCCATTTGCGTTAGGAGAATTTGATATAATCTTAGAAATGGATTGGTTATCCAGTAATAGAGCGCAAATAGATTGTGAGCGGAAGAGGGTAAAGATATGAGTGTAAAATAGAAAGGAAGTAGTGTTTAGAGGTCAATGACAGACCCAAAAATTTCTAAGCATGCTATAGGAAAAAAGATTGTTAAGGAAAGGTAATGAGGCCTATTTGGCTTATGTGATGGATACTAAGAAGGAAGTTCCTAACATACAAGATATACCCATAGTAAATGAATTCGAGGATATGTTTCCAGAGAACTTACCAGGATTGCCACCTGACAGGGAGATAGAGTTCGCTATAGAATTAGCACCAGGAACAGCACAAGTGTCCAAGACCCCTTATCGGCTAGCCCAATTGAGATGAAGGAACTAGCTTCTCAACTGCAAGAGTTATTAGATAATGGGATGATAAGACCCAGTATGTCGCCATGGGGAGCACCAGTACTGTTCGTAAAGAAAAAAGGACGGCAGTTTGAGATTATGTATAGATTACCGAGAGTTGAATAAACTGACCATTAAGAATAGGTACCCTCTCCCTATGATTGATGACCTATTCGACCAACTCAAGGGTGCTGTACACTTTTCCAAAATAGATTTTAGAACAGAATATCACCAGTTTAAAATCAAACCCGAGGATATACCAAAGACTGCTTTTCGCACTAGGTATGGACACTACGTGTGACGGCCTCAACCCCAGGGTCAGGAGTTGACGTCATCCATAACAATAATAACAACACAATATAATCCAACTTAACATAAACACGACCCCTTTTCCAAGATCTTTTCCAGGTTTAAGTATGATTTAGGTTACAACCATTACAAAACCAACTTACAAAAACCATTCTCAAGCAGCTAACTTAATACAGCAACTCAACAGACCATCCTTGGCCCAACACAACCAACTCAGAGGAGTCTGATACGGAGGGAATTGGAACTCTGCCCGACTATCATGGAAGAATCTCCTAGTCATCTGCAGTACATATATAAAAACATTCTGCAAGGGTGAACAATCAATTGCTCAGTAGTACCGCTATTTGATTAACAAGTAAAACAGTTTATGATAAAGCAGTGACAGGAACAGAGATTATAGCTCGTTTGCAAAACATGTCAAACATTCATAAACTGGATATTCAAAACTAGCATGCTTTCAACAAAACAAACGTAGTAGTGTGTTGTGTACAAATACTAGAATTTAATTCTAGCATGCCATTTTTATTTCCAAATCCACTGTATAACTCACTTGTTCCGTTATGAGAAGCACAAATCCAAATCAGATACGTACGGATATGTGAAGACAGCTGATCAGGCTATCAATACCAAACAGCTCTAACTGCCATCCCATTTACCTATTCCGGAACTCAGAGACTAGCTAGGTCTCTGACTTGCTGGACTAATCGGTTATATAATGTACGCAACCAAATTAGTCTTTTACGCCACCTCAATAGGCCTACTTTGGCCCTTATGTATCCCAAATCTGATCGTTTTATCCAGTTTTCAAAACACTTGTACCTATCTCATTTTCAAAACCATTCGTTTTACCAGCATACCTAAAAATCCAGTTCGCAAATCATTTCATTCGAGATAGGTACCTTTCGAAGTTACTTTTCCCCAAATTAATTTGAAAACAGCGATTTATAACTATGGAGGATACGTAACTTAAATTGTTTATGTTCCATTACGAGAATAAAACATTTAGTTATTCATATATACTGAACCATAAAAGAATGGTCAGGGGTACTTGCCTTGCAGAGCTTTACAACTATCACTGATTGACCTTGAACTGACTTGGACACTCGGCTTTATCGCCTTACTATTAGACTATCCTGGATCTGACTTTCACGCTCGGATCCTTCGCTTGGAACCTTGATGCGGTTGTCGACTGATCACTAGGTTATCTTTAGTTCGATATCACTTCTGGAGTCATTCAACTAGAACCTACAGAGTCGAGATACCCTATGTTATACGACCAGGTATGCTTGACATTTCCTCAATACTAATCCTACCCAAACGATAACAATCCCGATTCGTACTTATATACATTACTATAGGACACTTAACGTACAAGATTCATATACTCAAATATCGATTCAATATTTGTTTTTCGAAAAACAAATGTACTCGTCTTTTTAGGAAACAAGTTGTCCGTTATATTTTATAAAGTATTTATTTATTATTATATAACTATTTACATTCGACTGGTAGTTTCGATATATTGCAGGGTACGTTCCCGAAAATTGTGCAGCGCTTCCTTTGTTTAGCGGACTACCCGTCGAATACAATCGACGTCAAACCGACAACAATCAAATTCACAACAACCACCATTCAACAATCCAATCACGAGTCCCAACCACCAGTTCAACCCAACAGTCAATCAACCATTATAATCGCAATCCCAATCTTGAATAATAATAATATATAACTACTATTTCACTTCGAACTCATAAATAAAATTTGTACATTTATTATTTATTTATATAAAAATATTAGGACTCAGATAACGATCATCATGGTCCACCGTCCGCTCGTCGAAATTCATCGCGGACGGCGGTAAAAATTCATTGTTTCCCGATAAATTCGGGTGTCCAAATGAAATTCACCGATAAATTAAAATAAATTTCCTCACGTAAAAGATTTATTTTACGAATTATTACTCAAATATTACTTTCTACAGAAACAATTAAAACTAAATTATTTTAACAGAAACCACACATGCACGCGCGTGTGGGCCACCTCGCCGGTAATGAATCCAGCGGCGGCCGGACAACGAAAATCAGGCAGCATCACGAAGATAAGGCAACATCAGAAGAATTACAGAAGCATAAAAGAGCAATAACCGAGACTAAGACACGCAACACAACAATATATACACATGATATACATATACATGCACGCGCCCAAATCACAGTAGTCATCGGAAGAGGAGCAGATGGCTGAAAAATTGACCGGGGCCGGGGAAAGAACTGAGAACCAAAGCAACATAATACGATGCACACATATATATACAGTCACGTATAATCAGAACCACAGCCACCGAGACCACCAGACAGAGGCGGTGGCGGCTTATCAGAAATTGGCCGCCGGGAGGAGAGATACAGAGACAGCAAAAGAAGAGAAGATAGCACCCCCCCCCCCCCCCGCGTGCGCTAGTGTTTATATTTTACCCTCCTGTTTCTTTTTTTTTCTTTTTTTGTTATATTTTCTGCTGTACAAATCAATGCAGGACACGAAGATTCTAAGACCCGGTTTATCCCGAAATTCAAAATTAACGGACAGAGGTGCACGCGAAACAATTTCAGAAAATTATGAAAATAGTCTTAAAATATCATAAATATCCCGAAGTTTATAAAAATATAAATTTCGTAATTTTAAAATAATTTCGGAAATGCAATTTATACCGCTTTTCACAATTAAACAAATCAAAGCGCGGGTGAAATTAATCCCAAAAATTCCCAAAATAATTTAAAATTCTCGGAATATTCCAAACTAAAATAACTATGAGTTTCATAATTTTTAAAGAATTCTGGAATTAAATACGGATTTTACACATAAATGAAATAAAAAAAATTATACAGGACTAAATAATTGATGAAATATTGATTTATAAATTTTATAAAATCTCAAAAATAATTACTGAAATTATAAAATCATAAAAATAATTTTATGGACAATCCAAATATTTATGCAAATAAATTTGCATTAAATTCACTTTCAAAAGTGAAAACAATTCAATACAACTCAATAATTAATTACGCAAACAACCCCGTACACCACCATTCACACATAGATAATAATAAAACAACACATGGCTAATAAAAGCTCTACCTATATTTTATTTATTTAATAATTCCATAATTATGCATTTAAATATAGTAATAATAATGAAACTATACGAGTCATTACATCCTTCCCCCTTAAAAAGATTCTGTCCTCAGAAACTGATCCAACTAAACAAGTGAGGATAATTGTCAAGCATATCTAACTCTAACTTCCAGGTCGACTCTTCTACTTAAAGACCTATTCAAAGCATACTCACTATAGACATAAACTCATTCCTAGGGATTCGCTCTTAACAGAAAATAATTCGGATCGATCATTCTATGCAAAACAAATTCGGATGAGAGCCCCCTTGGCTCCCAATCAACGACTTAGTTTGAATCAGGTACGTATCACCTTAACATTGACATGTATAACATATTATATATATATATATATATATACTGCAACTGCAGCGGTAATACTAACTCGTAGACAACTTTACCTATATTTCTTTATACCTCGAAAGGTTCAATACATTTAGGACTCTACTTGTCCCTTCTATTCAAACTTAACCAATCTCTTTCAAGGTGAAACTTTTGCCTGTACCACGATCCTAATTCTAGATATTCATATTCTTTCGATGCAAATCCGCTCTCTCTCTTTGTCTATCCCGAGCTGTTCCAATTCTTTTCTGAGTCAACACCACTACACTCTTGATGTACTGAATTAGTTCAGGACTTAACAATATCTCTACTCCCACTTTCTCTCAATAGAGTGAGGACCCACACTTATGTCCATAGAACACTTCACAAAGTAGCATTCTATTACTAACATGATAACTATTATCATAGAACAATCCATGGTAGGTGATTACCGTAGTTTCCTTTTTAAACCCATCATATATACTCTCCACATATCTTATATTGTTCGAATCACCTTCTCACTTTGATCCTTTGTCTAAGGATGATAGGTAGTAATCATTTTTAACTTAGTTCCAAACATTCGAACACCTCTTACTCATTCCCGTCCGTCAAGGCTAGAAAGTAATCTCATATATTCACTTCTTATCACCTTCAGGTATTCGAACTCCAACTGTTACTCCTTCCTATTCTTGTGTTAATTCCTCAGTAATCTTAATCATATTCATTCCTTCTCTTCTACTCAAGACATCTACCCCTGAATGGACCTTTCTTGGTTGGTAGTCCTAAACAACCATGACTCGTAATCAATTTTGATCAAATTCTCATACTTTCGAAGCTTAGTATACAGTTGCTACTTTTCAACCCTTCGCAGACATTTCTTTAGGTGTTTAACTTGGCCTTCCTTAGCCCTTAGATGGGCGAGGATGTTATCAATAAATACAATTATATCACCTTCAGGTATTCGAACTCCAACGGTTACTCCTTCATATTCTTGTGTTAATTCCTCAGTAATATTAATCATATTCATTTCTTCTCTTCTACTCAAGACATCTACCCCTAAATGGACCTTTCTTAGTTGGTAGTTACCTAAAAAATCATGGCTCATAATCATTTTTGATCAAATTCTCATACTTTCGAAGCTTAGTATACAATTGCTACTTTTCAACCCTTCGCAGACATTTCTTTAGGTGTTCAACTTGGCCTTCTTAGCCCTTAGATGGGCGAGGATGTTATCAATAAATATAATTATATTATCCAAGTACTCTGTATACACCATGTTCTTTAATTCCTTATAGACAACTGATACACTTGTTACTCCACATATTATCACCAGAACTCGCAACACTCATAACTCATTTTAATTGCAATCTTTGATATGTCCTCAGGCTGGATCTTAAGTCAATCCCCGAGAAATAACACACTCCTTGAATTAAGTCACATATGTAATCAATTCTTAATAGAGGTTACTTATTCTTATTTATCATTTTGTTAAACTCCCAATAATCAGTACACAACCTCATAATTCCATCCTTTTTCTCTAACAACATCACTGATGCACCCCAATGGACAATATCGGGTATTTTCACTTTCCTCTTTCCAATAACTTTTACAATTGTCGAACTAATTATTTCGTTCCACTAGCCTCCAGAGGTTTCAGGGCATTTATTTATTACTCAAACTTCCCCCCAGCTTAAGTATTTTCTTCTTTGTATCTTAGCACATGGTGGATCTACCTTATATCCTTGGATTATTATGCCTTTTCTCGCATGATTGGAAGAACTTCTTACATTGCTTTTGTACCTAGAAACTTACCTTACTATTGGCTTCTTCTGGTAATCAATCATTGTCCTGGTTTTTTATGAGAGTCTTGAGCAGCTGATATTTTACTCATATTATAAATCTTAGCCTTGGCTGTACTGGATGTCAAACCTTTTGATTCACTACCTCCCATGCTATCTCGAGAAGCACTTCTATAGTTCTTGGCAACATGCCTCACCTTGCCACAGTTATAACAGGTAACTTTTGGATTTTCCACCTTATATTCCGACGCGTAGTGTCCTTTATGTTCACACCTGAAACATTCAGTATTTGCCTTACACCTTCCACCATGCCTCTTACCACATTGCTTAAACTCCGATATAGGCGACTTAACCGACTTGGCATGATTATAGCTGGCTGAGGTGTTACTAATCCTGTTTAAAGAAACACTTTTCCCTCTAAATTCCTTATTCTTACTCCTTCCAACCTTTTTCTGAGACTTCTGGCTGGATCCTTCTTGACCTGATACTTCTTCTATATCATCTATCTTTCGCTTGTTATCTTCTTTTTCTCTAGAGGCTAACTTCTGATCAAATTCAATTACTAAGACGGCCTGAACTACGGAAGGATACGTCTTGAATTGCAATGCCACCACTCCACTACAATTTTCAGGCTTCAATCCTTGTTGAAACCTCCTTGCCTTCTGAGCTTCAGAGCATACATAATCTGGTACAGACTTAGCCTCATACTCAGCTAGACTTCTATTGCTTTACTTCAATTCTAGAAACTCAATCTCCATTTGACTCCGCACACAATCTGGGAAATACTTTTCCAAAAACAACTCAGTAAACCTAGCCCATGAAACATGGCCTTCTCCTTCTAATGCTCTGGTTGACTCCAACCAGTAGTTCGCTTTATTCTTTAAGATGTAATTTGCATAATTAATCTTAAAATTATCACTTACTTGGACAAGATTGAAAGCTTTCTCCATCTCTTTTAATCATGCTTCAGTAGCTACTGGATTAGATTCACCTTTAAACTCAGGAGGTTTAATACTCTGGAAAGATTTGAATCTAGCACTTTGGTTCACTCCTTGCTATTGCTTCTGAACCTGTTGGATTAACTAAAACTGTTGTTGCTGCTGTTGGTGCAACAAGTCTAGAATTTCTTTATAGTTGGACCCTCCACAAAACTACTACTATTTTCTTTAGATTGGGTAGCTTTCTTGGGTGGCATTTTCCTAGATTATATAAATGAGTTTATTCAAGACATAACAAAATGTTTGACAAAAGACATCACCGTTTTAATGGTGTACCTGTATCAGGAAATGCTGCCCAATAAAAATACCCATGTCCTTAATATCGGGGTCCATTTACAAAAGAAGTCTAGATTAACGACACTAGAAATCATAGCAATACTGACAGTAGCAGAATCACTAACAGTTCAGGAAAACTAAAATACAAGGAAACTGAACACCGTCACACGACTCCTCAATAATACAACAATTGACTAATTTCCCGTCACTACTCAATTACCACGTCAACTTTAATATACTACAAGACTTGGATGGCTATATCAACCACCAATTACATTGAACAAACTGATAAATCAGGTCAATTTAAGGAACATTGGGCTCTTCTAGGCACCATAGTCCAAATTTCAACCAACCATTCCTCTGGAGATAATTTCTTTTCACTCACAAGCGATTCATCAACCACTGATTTACTTTTCCCGAAGCTATAACTCCATCATTACATCCTGAACTCTCGCGATCACCATTATTCTTAAATAATATCCTGATATAGGACTTTTGTTCCTTCCGACAGTCACTCTTATTTGCTCTCAATAACGAGGACCATCTACTCGCATAAATTCATTATCACAGAATATTAAATGAAATTTCCAACCCAAGTGAATCGAATAAGAAGAAACAGTGAAGAAGACGTAGGTATGACTGAGAGCAACCATACGAGTACATAAGATGGCTAGTCTTAGTACCGCATAGCTCACAACACATACTTCGGTGGCGTCCCACCAGACCCTTTTGTCACACAAACAAATGGTCAAGTCTTATGCATTGTTTGCCCCAATCAACCGATAGAATCACCGAGGAAGAAACAATGTTTAGATAGAAGATTCACAAATAGGAAGGGAAAATTTGATGTATGATAAATGAACAGAACCTTAAGTCACTTTCTTCGAGTTTGACTTCTTTAGGGATATAAAAGCAACTTATTAGATGGTAAACAATTATTCTGGAAGTAAAAGGTATCTCAAGAAATAAGCGTAAGGGTTCAAGATATAAAAAATAGTGTTGATTCACATTCACTCTGAGACTTGGTTGTCATAGCAGTCGCTGACTATTATCATACTATCCAAACTCACCGAGGTCACACACTCGGTCCAGTAACATTCCTTGACATAGAAAATGCGATATGTGGGAATAACGCCGGTGTCCCCTCAGCTGACACATCAAGGGTCTGCTCATGTGCTGAATTTTCACAAATCAACTCATTCTCTCAAGAGAAAACTATAAATCTCTATCGGACGTTACTAATAATACCTATGCGAAGGAAACATACTCTAGGCAGGGCAGTTCCAACCAATCCTCAATAGACGTCAGGGTTATGCCTCCGAAACCCTTAACTGAACTCATAGACTCACTCCTCTGATTGAGTTGCTGACTTACATCTATATATAAACCTTACTGTACTCTTTTGACTCTACTCCTAACCTAAATCAGGGACTCAAACCTGTAGCTCTGATACCAACTGTGACAGCCTCAACCCCGGGGTCAGGAGTTGACATCATCAATAACAATAATAATAACACAATATAATCCAACTTAACATAAACACGACCCTTTTTCCAAGATCTTTTCCAGGTTTAAGTATGATTTAGGTTACAACCATTACAAAACCAATTTACAACAACCATTCTGAAGTAGCTAACTTAACACAACAACTCAACAGACCATCCTTGGCCCAACACAACCAACTCAGAGGAGTCTGATACGGAGGGAATTGGAACTCTGCCCGACTATCACGGAAGAATATCCTAGTCATCTGCAATATATATATATATATAAAAACATTCTGCAAGGGTGAGCAATCAATTGTTCAGAAGTTCGCTATATGAATAACAAGTAAAACAATTTATGATAAAGAAGTGACAGGAACAGAGATAATAGCTCATTTGCAAAACATGTCAAACATTCATAAACTGGATATTCAAAACTAGCATACTTTCAACAAAACAAACATAGTAGTGTGTTATGTACAAATACCAGAGTTGAATTCTACCATGCCATTTTCATTTCCAAGTCTATTGTATAACTCACTTGTTCTGTTATGAGAAGCACAAAGCCAAATCAGATACGTACGGATATGTAAAGACAGCTGATCAGGCTATCAACACCAGACGGCAATAACTACATTCCCATTTACCTGTTCCAGAACTCAGAGACTAGTTAGGTCTCTGATCTGCTAGACTAATCGGTTATATAATGCGCGCAACCGAATTAGCCTCTTACCCCACCTCAATAGGCCTACTCTGGCCCTTATGTATCCCATATCTGATCATTTTATCCAATTTTCAAAACACTTGTACCTATCTCATTTTCAAAACCATTCATTTTACCAGCACACCTAAAAATCCAGTTCACAAATCATTTCATTCGAGATAGGTACCTTTAGAAGTTACTTTTCCCCAAAACAATTTGAAAATAGTGAATTATAACTACGGGGGATACGTAATTTAAATTGTTTCTGTTCCATTACGAGAATAAAACATTTAGCTATTCATATACACTAAACCATAAAAGAATGGTCAGGGGTACTTGCCTTGCAGAGCTTTACAACTATCACTGATTGACCTTGAACTGACTTAGACACTCGGCTTTATCGCCTTACTATTAGACTATCCTGGATCTAACTTTCACGCTCGAATCCTTCGCTTGGAACCTTGTTGCGCTTGTCGAATTATCACTAGGTTATCTTTAATTCGATATCACTTCTGGAGTCCTTAAACTAAAACCTACAGAGTCGAGATACCATATGTTAGACGACCAGGTATGCTTGACATATCCTCAATACTAATCCTACCCAAACGATGACAATCCCGATTCGTACTTATACACATTACTATAGTACACGTAACGTACAAGATTCATATACTCAAATCTTGATTCAATATTTATTTTCGGAAAAACACATATACTCGTCGTTTTAGGAAACAAGTTGTCTGTTATATTTTATAAAGTATTTATTTATTATCATATAACTATTTACATTCGACTGCTAGTTTCGATATATTGCAAGGTACGTTCCCGAAAATTGGGCAGCGCTTCCTTTGTTTAGCGGACTACCCGTCGAATACAATCGACGTTAAACCGACAACAATCAAATTCACAACAACCACCATTCAACAATCCAATCACGAGTACCAACCACCAGTTTAACCCAACAGTCAATCAACCATTATAATCGCAATCCCAATCTTGAATAATAATAATAATAATATATAACTACTATTTCACTTCGAACTCATAAATGAAATTTGTACATTTATTATTTATTTATATAAAAATATTAGGACTCAGATAACGATCATCACCGTCCACCGTCCGCTCGTCGAAATTCATCACGGACGGCGGTAAAACTTCATTGTTGCCCGATAAATTCGGGTGTCCAAATGAAATTCACCGATAAATTAAAATAAATTTTCTCACGCAAAAGATTTATTTCACGAATTATTACTCAAATATTGCTTTCTGCAGAAATAATTAAAACTGAATTATTTTAACAGGAACCACACACGCACGCGCGTGTGGGCCACCTCGCCGGTAATGAATCTGGCAGCTGCCGGACAACAGAAATCAGGCAGCATCACGAAGATAAGGCAACATCAGAAGGATTACAGAAGCATAAAAGGGCAATAACCGAGACTAAGACACGCAACAGAACAATATATACACATGATATATATATACATGTACGCGCCCAAACTACAGTAGTCACCGGAAGAGGAGCAGAGGGCCGGAAAATTGACCGGGGCCGGGGAAAGAACCGAGAACCACAGCAATACAATATGATGCACACATATATATAGTCACGCATAATCAGAACCACAGCCACCGAGACCGCCAGACAGAGGCGGTGGCGGCTTACCGGAAATTGGCCGTCGGGAGGAGAGATATAGAGACAGCAAAAGAAGAGAAGAGAGCAGCCCCCCCCCCCCCCCGTGCGCGAGTGTTTATATTTTACCCTCCTATTTCTCTTTTTTTTTTATTCTATTTTCTGTTGTACAATTCAATGCAGGACACGTAGCAGTACAGTTCCTGTAATTCAAACACATATACTATTGGATAATTACGAAGATTCTGAGACCCGGTTTATCCCGAAATTCGAAATTAACGGACAGAGGTTCACGCGAAACAATTTCAGAAAATTATGAAAATAATCTTGAAATATCATAAATATCCCGAAGTTTATAAAAACATAAATTTCCTAATTTTAAAATAATTTCTGAAATGCAATTTATACCACTTTTAACAATTAAACGAAATAACGCGCGGGTGAAATTAATCCTAAAAATTCCCAAAATAATTTTAAAATTCTCGGAATATTTCAAACTAAAATAACTATGAGTTTCATAATCTTTGAAGAATTCTGGAATTAAATACGGATTTTACACATAAATGAAATAAAAAAATGTTACAGGGCTAAATAATTGATGAAATATTGATTTATAAATTTTATAAAATCCCAAAAATAATTATTAAAATTATAAAATCATAAAAATAATTTTATGGAAAATCCAAATATTTATGCAAATAAATTTGCATTAAATTCACTTTTAAAATTGAAAACAATTCAATACAACTCAATAATTAATCACGCAAACAACCCGGTACACCACCATTCATGCATAGATAATAATAAAACAACACATAGCTAATAAAAGCTATACCCATATTTTATTTATTTAATAATTCTATATTTATGCATTTAAATATAGTAATAATAATGAAACTATATGAGTCGTTACACTACGAGTTCTTAGTCATGTCGTTTGGGTTAATCAATGCACCCGCAGCCTTTATGGATTTGATGAACAGAGTGTTCAAAACGTACCTAGATATATGTGTGATAGTTTTTATAGATGATATTCTAATCTACTCAAAGACAGAGCAAGAACATGCAGAACATTTGAGGATAGTCTTAGAAATCTTGAGGAACGAGAAATTATGTGCCAAGTTCTCGGAATGCGAGTTCTGGTTAAGGGAAGGTCAGTATTTAGGACATGTGGTGAGTATCAAAGGATTTTTAGTTGACCCCGCCAAGATAGAGGCGGTGTCCAACTGGGAAAGACCAACTACCCCAACAAAGGTTAGGAGTTTTGTGGGTTTAGCAGGATATTACCGGAGATTCGTGCAAGACTTTGCTAAGATAGCCAGCCCACTAACTAGACTTATCCAGAAGATAAAAAAGTTTGTATGGACAGAGAAATGTGAGGAAAGCTTTCAGGAACTAAAAAGGAGACTAGTGTCAGCACCAGTGCTCGCTCTTCCCGATGAAAAGGGAGAGTTTATGATATACAGCGATGCATCGCATAAAGGACTAGGATGTGTGCTTATACATCACAGAAAGGTTATTGCGTATGCCTCTCGACAGTTGAAGGAGTATGAGATCAAATACCCAACGCATGATCTAGAATTAGTAGCCATAGTGTTTGCCCTGAAAATTTGGAGGCACTACCTGTACGGTGAGAAATGCGAGATTTATACAAACCATATGAGCCTCAAATATATTTTTACTCAGAAAGAACTAAACATGAGACAAAGGAGGTGGTTAGAGTTGATTAAGGACTAAGATTGTGAAATTTTGTATCACCCGAGTAAAGCCAATATGGTGGCTGACGCCCTTAGTAGGAAGGAAAGACTCAAAATGATAATGACATCGGAGGAGTTAATTAAAGAATTTGAGAAGATGGAAATTGACGTGAGAATGACCGGTAAAGGAACAGAAGGATTATTTGAGATTAAGTTAGTGCCGGAAATAACTGAAGATATACGAGTATGTTAGGAAATGAAGATGAGTGAAAGAAAGGGGAACATTGACCGGTGAGGAAGTGAGATGCGAGAAGGACGAGAAAGGGATTATGAGGTATGCGTCCCGAATTTGGATTCCAAATGTGCAAGAGTTAAAGGATGAGCTGCTGCATGAAGGGCACACCTCCAGATATTCAATCCACCCAGGAAGTACGAAGATGTACCGTGACCTTAAGGAATATTATTGGTGGCCTAACATGAAAAGAGAAGTAGCAGAGTGGGTCAGCAAGTGCTTGACATGCCAGAGAGTGAAGGCTGAACATCAGCGACCGAGTGGACTATTACGGCCCCTGGAAATTCCGGAATGGAAATGGGAGCATATAGCCAAGGATTTTATGACAGGCCTACCAAGAACGAAGACCATTCATGACGCCATATGGGTTATCATAGATAGATTGACCAAGTTCGCGCACTTCCTACCAAATAACGAAAGGTACACCGTAGACAAGCTGGTGGATATCTACTTGAAGGAAATAGTAGTGAGACACGGCGTTCATATTTCCATAGTGTCAGATCGAGACCCAAGGTTTAATTCTTGATTTTGGAGAAGCTTCCAGGAATGTGTAGGTACCAGACTGAACATGAGTACCGCTTATCACCCCCAAACTGATGGACAAAGCGAAAGGACTATTTAGACCCTAGAAGATATGCTACGAGTGTGTGCCATCGACTTTAAAGGGAATTAAGATGACCACTTACCCCTGATCAAATTTTCCTACAACAATAGCTATCACGCTAGCATAGGAATGCCTACGTATGAAGCTCTTTATGGAAGGAGATGTCGTTATCCCCTATGTTGGGATGAAGTTGGAGAACACAAGATAATAGGACCCGAGTTAGTCCAGCAAACCAGGGAAATGGTGGGACTCATCAGGAAGAGACTGGTAGCAGCTCAAGACAGACAAAAGAAGTATGTCGACCAGACCAGGAAGGATAAAGAATATGAAGTAGGGGATTCAGTGCTATTGAAAGTATCTCCATGGAAGGGAGTGATGAGATTTGGGAAGAAAGGGAAGCTGAGTCCCAGATTCATAGGACCCTTTGAAATTTTGAGAAGAATAGGACCTCTAGATTATGAGCTCGCCTTGCTTCCTAATCTGCAACAAGTACACAACGTGTTAGGTCACACACACTGTAGAAGGTGGTTGAATACAGTGTTTAGCACAATCAAATCAAATATAAGAACTCAAGTAACAGAAAACAAATTTTATTCAACACAATAAACTCTGTTACAATATGGAACTGTCCTCTTTCAGTGATGAAAAAATTATTACGAGAGCTGCTAGAGTTACAAAGAATAATAACTTCGATAATCGTAACACTTATAGTGTAAACTCAATGTCTGTGTTTATATACTACACAGTTACAAGATAATCTTTTAATTGATATGGAATATAATTCTGCTTCCTAAAATATATCAACCGGTTATCTTTTCTTCCAAGTATTCTATTCTTCATAGAATTTCTTCTTCATGCACAATTCTTTCTTTCTTAGTCTCGATCTTCTTTCCTTTCAATCAGCCGCCTGCCTTATCTGAAAGTCATCTTAAGTCCTGATATTATCTCCTGATAAATATCTTCTGAACCTTAAGCTCTGATAACTTAAGTTCTGTCTTCAGTATAAGTGCTGATTTCCAGTTAAGTATTGATTTGTCCTGTAAGGTAAGTTCTGAAAACTAAACACAAATCATATTACACATGACATTATCAAATATATCTAACAATCTCCCCCAACTTGTAAATTAGCATAATATACAAGTTCAACAGATATTTGATGATGTCAAAAACATTAAGTACAAATGCATGAGAATTTGACTAGATAACTACAACTTACAGTCCTTATAGCTTACTATCTTCAAGGTCTGATAAAAGCTTCAGTCTGTATACACTTCAGAATTTAAGTAGTTGTAGATCTTTGACTTGGCTTCAATTTTCAATTTCTCTGATCTCTTTGATATCAGGAGTTGTCCTGATATAGTTCTTCAACAAACATCTCTCTGCATATTCAAGTTCATTGACCATCCTCCTTTTAGCATTTATTCATTCTGCTGTATCTTCTCCAGTTTGAAAAATAGCTGCTCTGAGATCAATTATCTTAGCTTTTCTTATCTCCTGATCTAGTCTTATCAGATATTCCTTGTCAGACTCTAGATTGAATTCCACAGCCTTATAACCCAGAAAAGTAGTTATAATCCTAGCAGAGTTAGGCTTCATATCGACAATATCACCTTTGTGATCTCTGTACTTGGGACAGTATGTGTTGTCAGACTTTACAGAATAAAGCTTCTTCTGTCTTTAAATTTGAGACTTTAAATACCCTACAGCACTATCTGTTAATCTGTCTTTCACTTGAAGTAGGTATAGAACATGTTCCAGTTTCTCAAAATACTTCAGTGGTATAGCATTTTTCTTAATCTGGTATACCCTTCCATCTGTCATAAAATATAACAAGATATGTTCTTTCAAGAAGGTATGGTAAACCATTTGTACGGATTCAAGTCGATTCAATCTTTCAGGAGTTGCTCCAACACCTGGTTCACTCAAGGAAGTTGGATCATTGGTAGTGTTATGTACTCTTCTTTCATTAGAACTACCCAACCCAGATTTATCTCTTGCTTCCTTTCCTGTAACAACTCTTGCTTCAAAACCACATGTTGTAGTCTTCAAAGGTTGAGCCTGTTTAGCTTTGGTGAATCCTGGTAGGAGTATCATTGAAGGTTTAACATGAGCAATGTCAGAGGTTTCCTTTTCCTTATCTTTTGATATCAAGCCAACTTGAGCTATGTCAGAGGTTGCTTGCTTCACTGTCATATCATAACTTACTATATCTTGACTCTGAACAACATGAGCCATGTCAGAGGTTGTTTGAAAAATCTTCTTATGCATCAGAGTAAGATTAGCATCTGCTTCTTCATCAATTATGTCTTCATCCATAATTGGCATATAAACCTCTACAGGTTTATCAACTTTTTCTTTGCCCTTGGACCTTGGATCAATTTCCATTTGTGATTTGGCCTTGGTTGCCTCAGAACTTGTTTTTTCCTTTATCACAATACCCTTAGGTTTTGGAAATTTCTTTTCAACAACAGAAGCTTCAGATTTTGTCTTGACATCTTCAGCTTTGAGTCTAGCTTCTTCTTCCTTTAGACTCTCAAAGTCCATTCCTAAATTTTCTTTAAGAAATATCTGCTTCGAAATTAAGTTCTAGATATTCACCAGAACTTATTCTTTTACCAGTACCAGAACTTATTCTTCTCCCAGTATCAGAACTTGTTCCTTGACTTGTAATTCTAGCTTTACTTGATGAAAGTCCTTTGCCTTGACCTTGACCTCTACCCTTATCAGAGTTTCTCTGGTCATCATTTCCATCATCCTTTCCTTTCAGTGTCTGAATAGATTTGCATTTGGACTTAATCACTTTCTCCCCTTTTTTGGCATCAGCAGGTAATAGAAGAGAGACAAGCAATTCCACTAAGGATTGGATCTCATTGAGTTGACTTTGGTGAGAAGATTGATTCTTCAGAATTTCTTCAATTTGAGTTTGTTGCTTCTCCTGAGTTTTCTCAATGTAGGCAATTTTGTCAAAGGCTGGCTTGAAAAATCTGTTCTTTTCAAGTTTCAGATTCATATCTTGCTGGATCAAGTTTTCTTGAATTTTATTCACCTTGTCATGAGTTATTGAGTGTTGACCTTGAAGGTGCCTTGTACTCAATGCAATAACTCTCAGCTGTGCCTTGAAATCATCATTTATCAGCATTTCATCAGCTTTTACAAGATGCTCAGCAAGAATCTTTTCAGAAGGAACAAAACTAACTGAGTTCCATTCTTTAGTCCACTCCTTTCCTCTAGGAGTTTCACTCCAAGGTACTCTTGTTTCCCCTGTAACAAACTTCTTAACTAACTCAGCTTTATGAACAGTTTGTTGAGGTGCATGTCCTGATGGACCAGCTGCATCAGCATTTAAATTTTCAGCAGCTATACCAGTAATTTCTTTATTAGCAGCATCAGAACTTGTTGACCCTGTAGTATCAGCATCCTCTGATAAAATAATGATATATGAGGCTATAGAGGCTTTAACATTTTCCTCTAAATTCTGATCTGCAGCCAGGTTCTGATCAACATTCAAAATTGATGTTGGTGATGGAGTGAGGTGAATTGGTGGAGCTTCCAAGTACAAAACCTCAGGTATAATCAGGTTATGAATATCAATTTCAGCACTTGTACCTGGTTCTTCAGTTTGTACTGGATCAACTATAGGTGACATAGAAGGTGTAGGTATTTTAGCTTGAGCAATTTCTGGTTGTGAAGTTTATGTTTGTGTAGAAGGAAGTAATTCAATAAAAACTGGTTCTGTTGAGATCAGAGATTCCTGATCCCCTTCCTTAGCTGCTTCTACTACATCTGAATCTGACTCAACTATGTCCCTATGAGCTCTCTATTTCTTTATTTTTCTCAAAGGTGGGGACACTGTAGGAGTTTTATCATCAGAATTTAATTTTCTAAGCCTTTTGAGGGGACTAGAACTCTCAGTTACAGTATCTTTCTGAGAAGAAACCTTCCCAGCTTCTACAATAACAGGTTCTGATATAGGAACCTATTCCTCAGCATCTGATTCATCTCGCAGAATAATTCTCCTTCTCTTCTGTTGAGTCTGAGGTACTTTCTTAGTCCTCTTGGGTTTGGAAAATGAAGGCTGCACTGTAGGATCTGAAGGTTGAGGTTGAGAAGTTTGAGGTGTTTGTGTAGAGGTGGTAGGTGCAGATGGATGAGGTTCTGATGGTTAGACATCAGGATTTAATTCAGTATATTTAACTGGATCGTAGGTTATTAAGGCTTGTTTGACAGGTAAAGGAACTAGGAGGGGTCTTAACACAGCCTTCTTATTATCAGTAGATAATAAGTCATTAAAAGCTCTTTTAGCTAGTCTGAATGATGAAATTAATTCACTAGCAGATTGGGGCTTATTATCACAACAAAAACTATAGATAAGCTGACAGAATCTAGCAAAATAAACAGTATTTCTATCTTCTATCATTCTATCCCCAATAAAACCTAAGACAACACTTGCATAATCAAAATCAGTTTGATTTATGAGAGCATACCCGATTTGTTGGTTGAATATGGGGATTGCATCAAAATTAGAGCATTTGTTTGCAAAAGCCTTGGTTATGCAGTCAAAGAAGAAACTCTATTCCCTCCTTATGAAAGATCTCTTCAACTGACCCAGCTTTGCCAATATCCTCTCATACCCCAGAGTGGCCATCATATTTTGAAGAATTGGCTCTTTAACAGTAGAATAAATACAGTTATCAGGTAGCTGCAGTGCTTGTCGGACCGTAGCCAATGTCACAACATACTCATCCTCCCCTGATGAAAAAATAATACTTGGGGACCCTTGAGCACCACCATCATCATATACTCTGCTTCTTCAGAACTCCAGTACTTGAGTACCAGAGACTGCTTCAGGTTCGGTCAGAGCGTACCCAATGTCAGAACTAGCAAGAAAGTCCTGAATGAAGTGAAGTTCTGATGGGGCTTCTGACTTGCTAAGAATAGCGGAGAAGTTATTAGGAACAAACTTAGCTCCATCAAAAATTATGTCTTTTGGTGCCATCTCTGTAAGAAATTAAGTGAATAAGAGAATGTTTGCAAAGTGTTTGGAAAAAGTCCTGAGAGAAAAACAGTTTCAGAAAATAAAAGAGAGAGAGAGAGAGAGAGAAAGTAAAAGATATTTAGAATAGAAAAGTAAAAGATTAGAAAATCTTTTATCTCTCATATATATACTCTCTCCACTCAATCAGTCATATTTTTGAAGCATGGGATACACTTTACACCTGACACCATGTGAACAGTCAGTAAACGGTTAGAATGAGAGTTAATGGGCACGTAAAATGAGCAATAATTACCGTGCACATGCAGTTTTTCAGGACATACACGTTAACCACTAACCCATAAAGATTATGACTGTTATATCTCACATTAACCAATATTCTATAAAAATATTATCGTTCAAGTAATGACCAAAAATAAACCAAGTACATAAATACTGTCACGTAAGCATCAAAACTTGATTATTATCAGGATTTAAAAGTCATCAGAATATGGCTCCTTAACTCGAAAAGTGAATGTGTATTCCTGTAATTCTTCATACAAATACTGATATGGTTTCATCAGAACTTAATCATCAGAACTTCCATCAGAAATTGTCCTCAAAATTTATGAAAACTGACACATAGACTGTTCATCTAAAACAACGTTGATCACCACAGTAATTTTCATCATTCATATGGAGTGTAAGTGTGTGCATTAAGCTAAATATCAGATAAAGATTAAAGTCTGATTTACTTCAGTAC
Source organism: Apium graveolens (assembly GCF_009905375.1). NCBI lineage: Eukaryota > Viridiplantae > Streptophyta > Magnoliopsida > Apiales > Apiaceae > Apium > Apium graveolens. The sequence goes on along the minus strand of NC_133649.1, from coordinate 217,458,422 downwards.
ATCTTAGAAATAAGGCATAACTAAGAACTTTGCTCAAAATCTGTCATTATTCTGAAGTCTACTTTAGAATGAGTACATGCATGAGTCCACCTCAACTGTTTTGTGCTCATTTTATGCATCTTTTAAAATTCTATTTTACAGTGGCTTCTCAGTGTAAGTGAGTCACGACTGCTTATCAGAATTTATGATGTCATAAGAGTATTTCTCCAGTAATCATAGAGTGTGAAAAGTCACCAAGAAAATTTTATTTTGCTTTTCTAATGCATATTACTTAATACCAGCAATGCACTTGGGTCTTCCGTTCCACATTTTTACTCTAGATCTCAAAGGAGTACCTGATTTTTATTTTTATTTTCTTTTCTTTTTCTTTTGATAAGTGAGGCTTATCAGCACTTAGTAAATCCACCAGATCTACTAACATCAGAACTTAACAGATAAGAAGCACTACTCTAGTGTTTGACTTAGTAATAAGATACACAAAGTAAACTTAACTAAGCTCAATATCAGAATTTGCTTGTTAAAAGATTTCCACAAACAATTACTTCAAAAATGGGATCTTTAGTATATTAAAGACTACTAGGTCAGCATCCAGCACAATTATCCTCAATGGATTGAATAAGCACAGAAACATTCATATCACTATCAGAGTTTAGAAATTCACATCAGACAACAATCAGCACTTAAGCAATTTTCAATTTAAGCACAGAATATACAAAGATAGTAATATCTGTAAATACTGATCATAAAGTCTAATGTATCTAAACATAAACTAAGCAAATTTAGAGAAAGAACCTGAAACCATTCCAAGTTCATATACCAATCTTATAAAAGTAGCTTCACACAGTGGTTTTGTGAAGATATTTGCTAGTTATCGATCTATTGGAACAAAATGCAATTCCACTGTACCTTCATCCACATGTTCCCTTACGAAGTGGTACCTTATGCTGATGTGCTTTGTCATTGAGTGCTGAACTGGATTACCTGTCATAGAAATAACACTTTGATTATCACAGTAAATAGGATTTTAGAAAATTCTAACCCATAATCCAGTAACTGATTCTTCATCCAAAGAATCTGTGGACAACAACTTCCTGCAGCAATGTATTCTGCTTCTACAGTTGATGTGGAAATTGACTTCTGTTTCTTGCTAAACCAAGAAACCAATCTGCCTCCAAGAAATTGGCAGCTTCCACTTGTGCTTTTCCTGTCAATTTTGCATCCTGCAAAATCTGCATCTGAGTAACCTATTAGTTTAAATTCTGATTCTCTAGGATACTACAATCCTAGATCAGCTGTACCCTTAAGATACTTGAAAATTCTTTTCACAGCTGTTAAGTGAGGTTCTCCTGGATCTGCTTGAAATCTTGCACAAAGACAGGTAGCATACATGATATCAAGTCTACTTGTAGTTAGATAGAGTACTGAGCCAATCATACCTCTGCAATCAGTAATATCTACTGATTTACCAATATCTTTATCCAACTTAGTTGCAGTGGCCATAGGAGTGGATGCGCTTGAACAATCCTGCATTCCAAATTTCTTCAACAAGTTTCTGGTGTACTTTGATTGACAAATAAAAGTTCCTTCTTCATTCTGCTTGACTTGAAGGCCCAGAAAGTAGTTAAGTTCTCCCATCATACTCATTTGATATCTTGACTGCATCAGTTTGGAAAACTTCTTACAAATTCTGTCATTTGTAGAACCAAAAATGATATCAACAACATATATTTGCACCAAAAGTAAGTCCTTTCCATGGTTGAGGTAGAACAGTGTTTTGTCAATAGTTCCTCTGTTAAATTCACTTTCCAGAAGAAACTGAGCTAAAGTCTCATACCATGCTCTTGGAGCTTGCTTAAGGCCATAAAGTGCTTTATCAAGCCTGTAGACATGATTGGGAAATTTGGGATCTACAAAGCCTGGAGGTTGTTCAACATATACTTCCTCTTCCAATTCTCCATTAAGAAAAGCACTTTTCACATCCATTTGAAAGACTTTAAACTTCTTGTGAGCAGCATAAGCCAAAAATATCCTTATGGCTTCCAATCTAGCAACTGTTGCAAATGTTTCATCAGAATCAATTCCCTCATGTTGAGAGTAACCTTTTGCAACCAGCCTTGCTTTGTTCCTTGTAACTATGTCGTCACTGTCAGTTTTGTTTCGGAACACCCATTTTGTACCAACAACTGATCTGTTCCTTGGTCTTGGCACTAGGGTCCAGACTTTATTTCTTTCAAATTCATTTAACTCTTCCTGCATTGCTTGCACCCAATCAGCATCTTGAAGAGCTTCTTCTACTTTCTTTGGTTCAGACTGAGAGAGAAAAGAATGATAAAGACATTCATTTGATGTAGCTGTTCTAGTTCTGACACCTGCATCAGGATTTCCAATAATTAAGTCAGGTGTATGTGCTTTAGTCCACTTCCTTGCAGATGGAAGGTTTTCTCTAGAACTGGATGCTCCCCCATGATCCATGTTGTCTCCATCAATATTTTCTGATGCTCCCCTGAAATTATGCTCTCTGAGTTGGATCCTTCATTATTTGAGTTTCCAGAAATATCAGAACATGAGTTTCCAGAATTATTAGAACTTGGCCCATCAGAACTTGAAGAGCCTGTTATAGGTTCTGATACTTCTTGAGATGTGGTTTGTTCTTCAGTATGCTCCCCCTGCACAGGTGCATTTTCCTTAGGCGTAGTCACCACAGTTTCAATAACATCAGAGTTTAATCCATCAGAGTTTGCAGTATCAGGATTTACAGAATCAGAATTTAAAACTTCATTTTCGAATCTCAGCTGATCATGATCATTGAAATCTTCAAGTCCATTAATCTTCTTATCATCAAAAGAGATATTGATAGATTCAATGATAACCCTTATTCTCAAATTATAGACTCTGAAGGCTTTTGTAGAAAGTGGATATCCAACAAAAATTTCTTCATCAGCTTTTAGATCAAATTTGGATAGCTGTTCGGGATGAGTCTTAAGAACAAAACACTTGCATCCAAATACATGAAAATACTTCAGATTTGGCTTCTTTTTCTTCACCATCTCATATGGTGTTTTTCCATGCTTATTAATGAGTGTTGCATTCTGAGTAAAACAAGCAGTCTGCATAGCTTCAGTCCAAAAGTAGGTTGGCAACTTTGCTTCATCAAGCATAGTTCATGCAGCTTCAATAAGAGTTCTATTCTTTCTTTTAACAACTCCATTTTGTTGTGGAGTTCCAGGAGCAGAAAATTCCTGCTTTATTCCATGGTCTTTGCAGAACTCTTCCATAATCAAATTCTTGAACTCAGTGCCATTATCACTCCTTATGATCTTCACAGAATCTTTGACCAATTTATCCAGTTGCTTGACATGATCAATCAAGATAGATGCAGTTTCACTTTTTATGTGCAAGAAATACACCCATGTGTATCTGGTGAACTCATCCACTATGACCATAGCATATTTCTTCTTTGTAATAGACATGACATTCACTGGACAAAATAGATCAACATGTAATAGGTGATAAGGCTCAAGAATTGACGATTCAGTCTTGCTCTTGAATGAAGATTTTCTTTATTTTGCCTTCTGACATGAATCACAAAGGCCATCCGGAGCAAATACTGATTTTGCCAGTCCTCTCGCTAGATCTTTCTTGACTAGTTCATTTATATTGTTAAAATTTAAATGAGAGAGTTTCTTGTTCCAATCCCATCTTTCTTCAATTGATGTTCTACTCAACAGACAGATTGTAGAACCAACAGTACTTGTTGAAAGCTTGGCTTCATAAATGTTATCATGCCTGTATCCTTTCAGAACAACTTTGCCTGTAGATTTGCTTACAACTTCACAGTGTTCTTCAAGAAATCCAGATGATAACCTCTGTCACAGATTTGACTCATACTCAGCAGATTGTGTTTAAGTCCTGAGACCAGAGCTACTTTTTCAATGATGACATTCCCAAGATTGATATTGCCATATCCCAGAGTTTTTCCAATATTGTCATCTCCATAAGAAACACATGGGCCAACTTTCTCCACAAAGTCTGATAGCAGGGCTTTATTTCAAGTCATATGTCCTGAACGTCCACTGTCCAGAACTAGGATGTTCTTTCTGTTGCCCTTTAAGTCAGCAGTATCAGAACTGCTATCAGCATTTGCCATCAAGGCATAGTTTTCCTCATCCTCGGAATCTGAAGCATCTGACCAACTTTTCTTCTTTGTGACAAGAGCCTTGCCTTTGTCACTCTTCCCTTTTCTACAATCTGGAGATATGTGTCCTTTCTCACCACAGTTGTAGCATTTAACATTTGAGTAATCTCCTCTGTCAGACTTTCCTCCTTTGCCTTCAGATTTTCTGAAACTTCTTTCCTCTCCTGAATTTTATGCGCGTAATCTTTGTGATCCCTTTCACCATAAGAGCACACAGCTTCATCATCTCCTCATCAGAGTCCATCTCAGGTATACTTTCAGTTTCTGAGTCATCATCACTATCAGAACTTGATGACTCAGTATTAGACTTTGTGATGAGAGCCTTTCCCTTGCCTTTCCTTGAGGCAGCTTCTTTGGGACTTTCCTCCTCAGCCACAAAGGCAAATGTTCTTGACTTTCTTCCATTCCTCTTGCTTCTTTGTTCCATCTCAAGTTCATGAGTCTTGAGCATCCCATAAATTTCATCAAGAGTTGTTTCATCAAGATTATAGTTGTCTCTTATTATTGTGGCCTTCAATCCCATCTTTCAGGAAGAGCTCACAGGAATTTAAGATTTGAATCTTCAATATCATACTCTTTGTCAACTAGTGACAAATCATTCAAGAGTTTGACAAATCTTTCATATAAATAAGTTAATGACTCATCAGGCTTTGAGTCAAAGTGCTCATACTCTTGAGTGAGTATCGTCTTCTTGTTCTTCTTGATTGAATCAGTTCCCGGACACCTTATTTCCAAAGCATCCCATATCTCTTTTGCAGTCTTGTAGTTAATTACCCTGTTTGACATGACATTATCTATAGCACTATGCAGCAAGTGTCTTACCTTTGCATCCTTTGCAATTGATGAGATATCTTCAGCAGTGTAATCACTTTTCTCCTTTGGTACAGACTTTGATGGCTGACCTGCAACTTCCAAAGAGAGTTTGGTTGACATATGTGGTCCTTCATAAATCCTGTCGAGATATTCTGGATCTGTAGATTCCAGAAACATAGCCATCTTCACTTTCCATATGGAATACTCAGAAGGTTTCAACATGGGAACTCTTATAGTCTCATATCGACTATGAGTTATGGTTTTTGGAGGTTCTTCAGTTTGGTGGGCTTGGTTGGAGTTTCTTCTTCAGACATGATGGATTTTGGATCTTAAACTTTTGTGTGTTAACAGAAGGCTCTGATACCACTTGTTAGGTCACACACAAGGTAGAAGGGGGTTGAATACAGTGTTTAGCACAATCAAATCGAATATAAGAACTCAAGTAACAGAAAATAGATTTTATTCAACACAATAAACTCTGTTACAATATGGAACTGTCCTCTCTCAGTGATGAACAAATTATCACGAGAGCTGCTAGAGTTACAAAGAATAATAACTTCAATAATCGTAACACTTATAGTGTAAACTCTATGCCTGTGTTTATATACTACACAGTTACAAGATAATCTTCTAACTGATATGGAATATAATTCTGCTTCCTAAAATATATCAACCAGTTATCTTTTCTTCCAAGTATTCTATTCTTCATAGAATTCCTTCTTCATGCATAATTCTTTCTGTCTTAGTCTCGATCTTCTTTCCTTTCAATCAGCCGTCTGCCTTATCTGAAAGTCATCTTAAGTCCTGATATTATCTCCTGATAAATATCTACTGAACCTTAAGTTCTGATAACTTAAGTTCTGTCTTCAGTATAAGTGCTGATTTCCAGTTAAGTATTGATTTATCCTGTAAGGTAAGATCTGAAAACTAAACACAAATCATATTACACATGACATTATCAAATATATCTAACACAACGTGTTCCACGTGTCCATGTTAAGGAAGTACCATGCGGATGCACGATATATGATAGAATATGAGCAGGTAGATTTACAACCCCACCTGACCTACATTAGGCAGCCAGTAAGGATAATGGACCAAAAAGAACTTGTGCTGAGGAACAAGACTGTGAAGCTGGTTAGAATTTTGTGGAGGAATCAAAATATCGAAGAGTCAACTTGGGAACTTGAAGACGTGATGAGGAATAGATATCCCCATTTATTTTCTAATTGATTCCGGGACGGAATCCTTGTTAGATGGGAAGACTGTAATAACTCGAATTTTTGAGACCTTGTAAAAATGTTTAATGAATAGTAACCCTGACAGACGGGGAAAACTTTTTAGCCCACACTATGTTGTGCATGAGAAAATGAGTTTCGAAGTTGATATTATGATTATACGTACCAAATGAGTGTATATAAACGCTATTAGTTTTCGAAGAAAACGAACTTTGAAAAATGACCATATTTACGAATCATCGAGGATTACGGGCATCACAATATAATTACGAATTTAAAATCCTACGGATTTATATCCAAGTATGATAATTCAAAACATAAGGAATAAATACGAAAGGAATTTCGTCGTGAACCATTTACGAGAAAGTATTATGAAAACATTTAAGCGACCGAACGAACGCGTAAACGATTAAATAAACGTAATGCACTAACTAACTGTGGTATAAAAGTAACCATGGTTACTTTATAAAATAGTGACCTAAGGGAGTAGGATGATCAACTAGGGCTAAGAAAATAGTAAGCTAAATGGCTAAACTACCTAGCTTAGCTTGTAAACTAGAAAAGCCTAGCTAGTTTTGTCTAAAGATTTGGCAACAAGAATAAATCCTAGGATATAAACTAGAGAATAAAAATCAAATACAAGATATCACTTGCATTATTCAAGAAGCTCCCAAGATGCAACACAAAAAAATCTCTCTCCCACTTCTTCTTCTTCATTCGGCACTAGCAAGAAACAAGAAGAAATCAAATTCAAATCACCAAGCTCTAAACATGGAAAAATTCCCCCATTAATTCCCAAGCTTCATACCACCTAAACTAAGGTAAGATAAATCTTTAAGCTCTTATTATCAAGGTTTGATGGGTGAAATAAATTCAAGAAAGATGATAGTAAATAGTATGAATAGTAACTTTTATTTTTTTTCTTGATTATAATGGTTGTTTTAGGTTCCAAAACCCCTACCAAGCACTCCCAAGACTTCACCATCATCAATAACACATCTCAAGCTCTCAAGAAAGTTATAAATATTTTACCCAACCTTACTTAAGATTTAACTTCAAGATTCTTTTAGAACATAGTTTTAAACCTAGTTTTGGTGGAAGTATTGTTGTAATCTTGATGTTTAGCTAAGTAGATTTAAGGTTGAATGTTGTAGCCTCAATAATATGATGTGCTTGAGAGGATTTAATGTGGTGATGATGATATGTTGATTGTTGGTGTTAGTATATAGATTTGAGTCATAAACGAAACTCCGATAGTAACCGTAATCTCGCTAAAATGAACAAAACGTAACTTTAAGTTTCTGCAGAAAGTCCTGAAGATGTAAACTGTAGTTTCTTGAAAAATAACTCTTTATTATGATATAAAATGTTGTAAGGTTCATTTAAGAGCTTGAATCTCTTGATTCCGATTTATGGATCAAAAGTTATGGCCATTTTATTAAAAGGTGATTTACGCGACAAAAACTGCTAAGAATTACGAACTTTGAAAATAAAAAGGATCGACTTAAAAATGTTCATAAATCATGAAATTTTTACAGAGAGTAGTAAATTGAGTTTCCTAACTTCCATATAAATTTGAAATGAAAATAATGATTTTTCGATTTTATGAAAATATCGGAGCCGAGACCGCGCCATTAGAAAGCCGTAGAATCCATAAGCGGAGCCGACGAGGAAATTGAAAACGGACTTGAGACACTTCGAAAAAGGAAACGACCGTAATAAGAACAAGGACTTAAAGAAATAATAAGGGTAATATAAGTTGAGAGGGTGATTAATAAGTAGCGCATGAGTGCGAGTCGCCGTAAATTAGAACGGGAGATTATAGATTTCCGAGCGGAACCTAGAGCATCCTCCACCTCGAGATACCCAAGCAAGTTTACGAACCCAATTCCATTTACTGTTGTGTTGTGAAAGGATTTTTTTATTATCATTGCATAAATACCATGCTTGCCATGATACGTAGTAATTGAATTTTCGCATAATATAGCGATGTTGTATGATAAGTATATATCGTAAAATGTATAATTCCGCTATAAGCGTGACGTATTATTATAAGATCGAAAGTCGGTCGGGATTTCAAAATAAAAACCCGGAAATCATTTTGGTGATGTTATAGGACGATTAAAAGTCCATAGTAGTTACGTATTAAGGGACCCAATGTCCACTTACGAAACATTAAATACCTCGAAATTTTATTAAAATGATTTCCAAAGATCCTATTCCCTCAACTATATTTTATTGTTCGAATAATAAATATTATATACCTATTCATCTATTATGGGAGAAGCATATTCCAACGGTTATTTATTTCAAACTCGATTAAATATTAAAGATTATTATATTACTTAAACATAAATTAGTTGAGGAATATTATTTTAAATATTCTTTTAAAAGTAAACTCATTCGAGGTTTAATTATTTATCCATTAATATTTAATTATTAATTATCTATTAAATGATTTATATATGATATAAAAATTATTAAACCTGATTTAAAATACTTTCTGATTTTCGGAAATCATTTGAATAATTTCAGATCGTCGAAGAATATTATCTCGACTTATTTTAAATATTTTGAACATAGTTTCAAAAGAAAATCCCCCTTATTTAATTATCTGTTAACAACGGTCAACTCATATCCTGTTAGATATATTTGATAATATCATGGCTAATATGTTTTATGTTTAGCTTTCAGATCTTACTGAACAGGATAAATCAGTACTTAACTGTTGATCAGTACTTATACTGGAAGTCAGGACTTAAGGATACCAGTACGTATGTTATCAGGAGATAATCATCAGAAGATAGATATCAGAACTTAAGTGCTGAAGGATAATCAGATAAGGACAGTAGCTGATTAAAGGAAAGAAGATCAAGATAAACATAAGAAGAGATATGCATGAAGAAGGAATTCCGTGAAGAATGGAATACTTGGAAGAAAAGATATCTGATTGATATATTTTAGGAAGCAGAATTATATTCCATATCAATTAGCGATTATCTTGTAACTGTGTAGTATATAAACACAGACATAGGGTTTACACTATAAGTGTTATCATTATTAGAAAAGATTATTCATTGTAACCCTAGCAGCTCTCGTGATATTTGTTCATCACTGAGAGGTAACAGTTCCATACTGTAACAGAGTTTATTGTTTCAATAAAGTTTGTTTTCTGTTACTTAAAGTTCTTAAAGTTCGATTTGAGTGTACTATACACTGTATTCACCCCCTCTACAGTGTGTGTGTGACCTAACAATTGGTATCAGAGCCTATCTGTTAACATACATACAGTTAAAGATCCAAACACAATCATGTCGGACACAAAAACTCCAACTAAGCCTACCACAACTGAGGAACCACCAAAGACACAAATTCAGAGTCGGTATGAGACCATCAGAGTCCCCATACTGAGACCATCTGAATATCCCATATAGAAGGTAAGGATGACCATATTCCTGGAAGCAACAGATCCAGAATACCTTGATAGAATCAAGGAAGGCCCTCACAAACCAACCAAGCTCGCTGTTGCAGTTGCAGGTGAAGCAGCAAAGATCGTACCAAAGGAGAAGAGTGATTATACTGCTGAAGATATAGCATCAATTGCTAAGGATGCTAAGGTACGACACTTACTGCATAGTGCCATTGATAATGTAATGTCAAACAGGGTAATCAACTGCAAGACTGCTAAGGAGATATGGGATGCTCTGGAAACAAGGTGTCAGGGAACTGACACAATGAAGAAGAACAGGAAGACAATACTCACTCAAGAGTATGAACACTTTGACTCAAAGGCTAATGAGTCATTGAATGATTTATATGATAGATTTGTCAAACTTTTGAATGATTTGTCATTGGTTGATAAAGAGTATGATCTTGAAGATTCAAACCTTAAGTTCCTGTTAGCTCTTCCTGAATGCTGGGATTTGAAGGCAACGACAATAAGAGACAACTACAATCTTGATGAAACAACTCTTGACGAAATCTATGGAATGCTCAAGACTCATGAGCTAGAGATGGAACAAAGAAGCAAGAGGAAAGGAGGAAAGTCAAGGACAGTTGCTCTTAAGGCTGAAGAAGAATTCCCCAAAGCAGCTTCCTCAAAGAAAGACAAGGGTAAAGCTTTTTTCATAAAGTCTGATACTGAGTCATCAAGTTCTGAGAGTAATGATGACTCAGATTCTGAAAGCTTGCCTGAGACTGATGCTGATGAGGAGATGATGAAGCTGTGTGCTCTTATGGTGAAAGGAATCACAAAGATTGCATACAGGAAGTTCAGGAAGGGAAAGAAGTTTTCCAGGAAAGGCATAAGTTCTGATAAGAAGAATTTCAAAAGATCTAAAGGCAGAGGAGGAAAGTCTGACAGAGGAGATTACACCAATGTTAAATGCTATAACTGTGGTGAGAAAGGCCACATATCTCCTGACTGCAAGAAGGTAAAGGGTGACAAAGGCAAGGCTCTTGTCACAAAGCAGAAAAGCTGGACAGACACCTCAGACTCTGAAAGTGAGGAGAACTATGCATTGATGGCAAATGCTGATAAAGAAAGTGCTGAGAGCAGTTCTGAAGCTGCTGAAACAAAGGTACCTCAGACTACTTATGCTTTTCATACTGATGATATTAATGAGTTGAGAAGATATCTTAAAACCATGTTTGTTAGCTATAGAGATCAAACTTTAACATGTGAAAGATTAACTTCTGAAAATCTTGCATTTAAGAAAAGGAATGATTTCTTAGAAAAAGAGTTAGTCATGTTCCATCAAACTCAGAAGGATAGAGATGATGCTTTTTATGTTAGGAATGAAGTGCTAAAACTAAATGAATCTCTAAAAACTGAGTTAGAAAAGGAAAGAGAGATTATCAGGACTTGGACTAACTCTAGGCAAAACAACTCAAAATTTGCTAAGTAGTGGAAACTGGAAAGAGGGCTTAGGTTATGAAGAAGATAATAATGATAAAGGAACTGAAGAAATTAAGCCTGTTGTTAAGCAAAAGCCAAAGTTTAAACCTGTTAAGTTTGTAACTGTAAAGTCTGAAAATGAGAAATCAAAAGTTAAAAAGGAATTAACTTCTGACAAACTAAAACAGGAAAAGACAGCTGAAGTGAACATAGGCTTAATGACGAAGAAGCAGCTTAAACATAAGCTGAAAGATGTTAAGAATGCAAACAAGGTAAAATCACCTAGGAAAAATAGGAATGGAAAGGAAGGTGTGAATAAAAGCAATGATTATAAACCTGTTCCTGATGCTCCTAGGAAAACATGTCATAACTGTGGAAGTTCTAACCATCTGGCTTCTTTTTGCAGGAAGAATAAGAATATTAACTCCTTACCTTCAAAATCAGGAGTTAAGAGTCAGTCTGTTAGATACAAACCACAAAATCCTTGTTTTCATTGTGGTAGTTTATGGCATTCCATTTATACTTGTAAGGAATATCATAGTTTGTACTATGATTATTATCAAATAAAACCTTCTTTGAAGAAAGTTTCCATTGTTCCTTCTAGTGTAAATTCTGATTCAAAGTCTGATAGTGTAAGTTTTTATAAGAAAAATGTTAACATAAACTCTGATGCTAAATCCGCTGCAAATGTTAACAAACTTAATAAGGCCAAAGGATCCAAGCAAGTCTGGGTCCTTAAAACTAATAATTAGTGGTCTTTGTGATTGCTAAGGGAACAGGAAAAATATTCTAGTTCTGGACAGTGGATGTTCAGGACATATGACTGGAAATAAGGCCCTGTTATTAGACTTTGTGGAGAAAGCTGGCCCAAGTGTTTCTTATGGAGATGGCAACATTGGAAAAACATTGGGATATGGCAATATCAATCTTGGAAATGTCATAATTAAAAAAGTAGCTCTGGTCTCAGGACTTAAACACAACCTACTGAGTATAAGTCAAATCTGTGACAGAGGTTATCATGTTGATTTCTTTGAAGAACACTGTGAAATAGTGAGTAAATCTAAAGGCAAAGTTGTTCTGAAAGGATACAGGCGTGGTAACATTTATGAAGCTAAGCTTTCAACAAGTACTGATGGCTCTGTAATCTGTCTAATGAGTAGAGCATCAATTGAAGAAAGCTGGAATTGGCATAAGAAACTCTCTCATTTAAATTTCAACAATATAAATGAACTGGTCAAGAAAGATCTTGTGAGAGGATTGCCAAACACAGTATTTGCTCCTGATGGTCTTTGTGATTCATGTCAGAAAGCCAAACAAAGAAAATCTTCATTCAAGAGCAAGACTGAATCATCAATTCTTGAGCCTTATCATCTAATACATGTTGATCTATTTGGTCCAGTAAATGTCATGTCTATTGCAAAGAAGAAGTATGCGTTGGTCATAGTGGATGAGTTCACCAGATACACATGGGTGTATTTCTTGCACACAAAAAGTGAAACTGCATCTATCTTGATTGATCATGTCAAACAGCTGGATAAAATGGTCAAAGATTCTGTGAAAATTTTAAGGAGTGATAATGGCACTGAGTTCAAGAATTTGATAATGGAAGAGTTCTGCAAAAGCCATGGAATAAAGCAGGAATTTTCTGCTCCTGGAACTCCACAGCAAAATGGAGTTGTTGAAAGGAAGAATAGAACTCTTATTGAAGCTGCACGTACAATGCTTGAAGAAGCAAAGCTTCCAACCTATTTCTGGGCTGAAGCTGTGTAGACTGCTTGTTTTACTCAAAATGCAACACTCATTAACAAGCATGGAAAAATACCATATGAGATGGTGAAGAAAAAGAAGCCAAATCTGAAATATTTTCATGTATTTGGATGCAAGTGTTTTGTTCTCAAGACTCATCCTGAACAGCTATCAAAGTTTGATCTAAAAGCTGATGAAGGAATCTTTGTTGGATATCCACTTTCCACAAAAGCCTTCAGAGTCTATAATTTGAGAACAAAAGTGGTCATGGAATCTATCAATGTCTCTTTTGATGACAAGAAGATTACTGGTCTTGAAGATTTCATTGACCATGATCAGCTGAGATTTGAAAATGAAGACTCAAATTCTGATACTGAAAATCCTGACAGTCTAAGTCCTGATACTGTAAACTCTGATGGATTAAACTCTGATGTTATTGAAACTGTGGTGACTACGTCAAAGGAAGATGCACCTATGCAGGGGGAGCATACTCAAGATCATACCACATCTCAAGAAACATTAGAACATGCATCTGGCTCTTCAAGTTCTGATTCGTCAAGTTCTGATAAGCCAAGTTCTGATAGTGCTGAAAATCTAAATACTGAAGAATCCAACTCAGAGAGCATAGTTTCAGGGGGAGCATCAGAAAATGAAAATGAAGATAGCATGGATCATGGGGGAGCATCCAGTTCTAGAGAAAACCTTCCATCTGCAAGGAAGTGGACAAAATCACATACACCTGATTTCATAATTGGAAATCCTGATACAGGTGTCAGAACTAGAACAGGTACTTCAAATGAATGTCTTTACAATTCTTTTCTCTCTCAGACTGAGCCAAAGAAAGTGGAAGAAGCTCTTCAAGATGCTGATTGGGTGCAAGCAATGCAGGAAGAGTTGAATGAATTTGAAAGAAACAAAGTCTGGACCCTAGTGCCAAGACCAAAGAATAGATCTGTTGTTGGTACAAAGTGGGTATTCAGAAACAAAACTGACAGTGATGGCATAATTACAAGGAATAAGGCAAGGCTGGTTGCAAAAGGATATTCTCAACAGGAGTGAATTGATTATGATGAAACATTTGTACCAGTTGCTAAGTTAGAAGCCATAAGGATATTTTTGGCTTATGCTGCTCACAAAAGGTTTACTGTCTTTCAAATGGATGTGAAAAGTGCTTTTCTCAATGGAGAATTGGAGGAAGAGGTATATGTTGAACAACCTCCAGGTTTTATAGATACCAAACATCCAGATTATGTCTACAGGCTTGATAAAGCACTTTATGGACTTAAGCAAGCTCCTAGAGCATGGTATGAGACTTTAGCTCAGTTTCTTCTGGAAAGTGGATTCAACAGAGGGACAATAGACAAAACATTGTTCTACCTCAACCATGGAAAGGACTTACTTCTGGTCCAGATTTATGTTGATGATATCATTTTTGGATCTACAAATGACAAACTTTGCAAGAACTTTGCCAAACTAATGCAGTCAAGATATTAGATGAGTATGATGGGGGAACTTAGCTATTTTCTGGGCCTTCAAGTCAAGCAGAATGAGGAAGGCACTTTTATTTGTCAAACCAAGTACACCAGAAACTTGCTGAAGAAATTTGGAATGCAAGATTGTTCAAGTGCATCCACTCCAATGGCCACTGCTACAAAACTGGATAAGGATACCGGTAAATCAGTAGATATTACTGACTACAGAGGTATGATTGGCTCTCTACTCTATCTAACTGCTAGTAGACCTGATATCATGTATGCTACCTGTCTTTGTGTAAGATTTCAAGCAGATCCAAGAGAACCTCACTTAACAGCTGTCAAAAGAATCTTTAAGTATCTTAAAGGAACAGCTGCTCTGGGATTATGGTATCCTAGAGAATCAGATTTTAAACTAATAGGTTACTCAGATGCAGATTTTGCAGGGTGCAAAATTGACAGGAAAAGCACAAGTGGAAGCTGCCAATTTCTTAGAGGCAGATTGGTTTCTTGGTACAGCAAGAAACAAAAGTTAATTTCCACATCAACTGCAGAAGCAGAGTATATTGCTGCAAGAAGCTGTTGTGCACAGATTCTTTGGATGAAGAATCAGTTACTGGATTATGGGTTAACATATTTCAAAATCCCTATTTACTGTGATAATCAAAGTGCTATTGCTATGACAGGTAATCCAGTTCAACACTCAATGACAAAGCACATCAGCATCAGGTACCACTTCATCAGGGAACATGTGGATGAAGGTACAGTGGAATTGCATTTTGTTCCCACAGATCAACAACTGGCAGATATCTTCACAAAACCACTGTGTGAAGCTACTTTTACAAGATTGGTAAATGAACTTGGAATGGTTTCAGGTTCTTTCTCTAAATCTGCTTAGACTTGTTCTGTGTTATCAGACTTTATGCTCAGTATTTACAGAATTAATCTCATTGTATATTCTGTGCTTAATTGATAAATGTCTTTAAGTACTGACTGTTGTCTAATATATGTTTCTAAACTCTGATAAGTGATATGTCTGTTCTAGTACCTATTCAATCCTATGAGGATAACTGTGCTAGATACTAACCTAGTAGTCTTCAATAAACAAATGATTCCATGAAAGAAGTAATTATTTCAGTGGAAATCTTATGACACTAGCAAATTCTGATAATTGAGCTTAGTTAAGTTTACTTTGTATATCTTATTACTAAGTCATAAATTAGAATAATGCTACTCATCTGTTAAGTTCTGATACTAGTAAAACTGCTGAATGTACTAAGTGCTGATAAACCTCACTTATCAAAAGAAAAAGCAAAAAGATCAAAGAATAAAATCAGGTACTCCTTTGAGATCTAGAGTAAAAATGTGGAAGGGACGACCCAAGTGCATTGCTGGTATTAAGTAAATATGCATTAGAAAAGAAAAATATTTTCTTGGTGACTTTTCACACTCTATGATTACTGGAGAAATACTCTGATAATAGCATAAATTCTGATAAACAGTCGTGACTCACTTACACTGAGAAGCCACTGTAAAATAGAATTTCAAAAGATGCATAAAATTAGCACAAAACAGTTGAGGTGGACTCAAGCATAAACTCATTCATCAGTAGGTTTCAGGACAATGACAGCTCTTTAGCAAAATTTTAGTTATGCCTTATTTCTAAGATGTACTGAAGTGAATCAGACTTTACTCTTTGTCTGTTATTTAGCTTAATGCACACACTAATCACTCTATCTGAATGATGAAAATTTCTGTGGTGGTCTATGTTATTTTAGATAAACAGTCATTGTGTCATTATTGCACAAATTCTGAGGACAAGTTCTAGTTGCACGTTCTGATGATTAAGTTCTGACGTCTATAACTCAGAACTTGTATGAGGATTTACTAAGATGGGCATTCCTTTTTTGAGTTAAGAAATTATGTTCTGATGACTGTTAAGTTCTGGTATAGGTCTAAGTTCTGATTTCTTAGTCTAATCCTTTACTTGGCTTATCTGTGAATAAAATTTGATAACAGTCTCAGTTCGAACTAGCATATGTTGAAGTGGAAGATTAATAGTCACTATGATTAGGATTAATGGTATTCGTCCTTGAACAGTCCACTGTTTCTTGTGTCTTGTGCGGTCTAGACCATGATTCCTCTTTCCAATGAATGTTATTCTTTTTCAAAGTCTAGGGAGACGAGGTAGAATTAATTCTACCTGTCAGCATTCAATTTATTTGCGTCTCCTGGCATTCTCTTGTCTATATAAGCAACCACTTCACATCAGTCTTTCCATCACATTCTTCTCACACACTTATCCTCCTTTTTCTTTCAAAAACACAATGGTCAGATACAACATGTTTTTGAACTACCAAACCTTCAATATGGAGCTAAGTTGTGCCGACTGGCAGCAGGAATGGCATGTCACAGCCATTCCTGAGGAGATATGGGACTCTGTCCCACAGGAGGTACTGACACGCCACCTGTTCTTCTATATGGACTACCATCGCCATCTGGAGCGATTGGAGGAGGAAAGGCTGGAACCTCTTCGCCAACAAGAGCGAATCATTAGACTCGCCATTCTGTTTGTCGAGAGTAGGAAGAAGAAGATGACTTAATCTCGTCTTCTTCCTGTTTTTCTTCATCATCAGCTTTGTCAGGCTTCTTAGCTAGGACTAAGGCTGTTGATGTTAGGATTAGAAGCTTAGGGAAATTCTTGTATAAGTATTGATGTAATTTCCATTTCATAAATGTATTGTCTTGATATATTAATGAAAATTGTTTTTACTTCAAGATTTTTTCTCTGAGTTATTTTATCTTGTGTTGATAAATCCTGATTGATATTCTGATGACCATATAACTTTTGTTTTATATTAAGTTCTGATTCATTTTCAGCACTTACATATCTAATTTATCTTGGTCATTTTCATGTGATGTATTTTCAGAATATTAATGATGCAGTGAAAAATAATTCCATCAGTGCTAACGGTTTAAATTTTGAATCAAAACTGTTTCTCTTTATAAATGGAACGGTTTTTCCTTGAAACTAGGCAACTGGGTAAGTAATGATTCCTGTTTTCTCGAGCCCAGTAACTGTCCGTTATTACTGCATGTCTGACAGGTGTCCAACGGTAACATTTTTGTTCAAAGTATAAGTACAACAGAGAGAAGATTTCTTTAATCTTTTATTTTCTTTATACTTTATCTCTCTCCTTCTTTTACTCTCTTTCTCCTTTTTTCTCACGTTGGTTTTTCATAAAGACATTATCTCAAACACCTAACAGGCATACTTGAATATCAATATTTTTTCACATGGCACCAAAGGATTTAATCATTGATGGAGCTAAGTTTGTTCCAAACAACTATGCTGCAGTTCTTGATCACACTGAAGCTCCATCTGAATTGCATTTTGTGCAAGATCTTCTTGCACACAGTGAGATTGGGTATACATTAACACAGCCTGAAGTCTTTTCGAGCCAACAAGTTCTGACATTTTGGCGGACTGGGCACTTTGATGATGGTGGTAAACATGACACTCCCAGTATTGTTTTTGAAGTGGGTGATTCATCTTATGTAGGCACTCCTGGTACAATACGCAAAGCTCTACATCTCCCAGAAAATTGTACTTTTTCAACTCCAGAGGAATCAGCACTTCAGGAGTTACTGGCTGATTTGGGTTATGAAAAGAGTTTGGCAAAGCTTGGGCAGTTAAAAAGGGCTAATATCAGAAGAGAATGGAGTTTCTTCTTTGACTGCATCACCAAAGCTTTTGGGAACAAATTTTCGAATTTTGATGCTATCCCAATTCTGAGTCAGCACATAGGGTATGCTATTATTCATCAAACTCATTTTGATTTTGCAACTGGAATAATTGGTTTTATTGGGGATAGGATGACAGAGAATAGAAATATTGTCTATTTTGCTAGATTCTGTCAACTTCTATATACTTTTTGTACTGATGAACCTCAATTAGTCAGTTCCTCAACCCCACCTTTTAGAGTTGCAAAACGATATTTTAATGATCTGGTAAATGCTGATACTAAGAAAAAAGTGGTTAGACCATTACAAATTCCTCAGTCTGTAAAACAGATCCTAATAAATGCTGATCCTGATACTTATAGATCTGTTTAATTTGATTTCCAACCAACCACAAACACCCAAAAACCATCATCCTCAGCACCTACCACTCATTCTACTCCACCTACCCTCAGGAATTATCTCAAAACCTATCTCTCTACTTCACAGAATGTTCAACCCTCATCCTCCAAGCCAAAGAGGACAAAAACTATTCCTCAAACATCTCAAAAGAGAAGGAGGATTATATTGAGAGATGAATCTGATTCTGAGGAACAGGTTTCTTCTCGAGAACCTGTTGTTTCTGAAGCTGAGAAAGAGGTTTCTCAGAAGGATTCTGAAATTGGGGGTTCTAGGCTTCTCAAGAGGCTTAGACGAATGATAGTTCCTGAAACTCCCAAGGAATCCACATCAACAAGGAAGTACAAGAAACAGAGGGCACAAAGGCCAGTTTCAGATGATGAAGAGGAAGCAGCTAAGGAAGGGGATCAGGAATCTCTGATCTCACAAGACAAGGAATTTGCTCCAGTCACTTCTTCTCCATCAACTCCATCTCAGGAAGCTGTATCTGACAAGGCTAACTCACCATCTGTGTCTCTTGTTGATCCAGGCACAAGTGCTGAAATTGATATTCAGAACCTGGTTATGCCTGAAATACTTTTCTTAGAAGCTCCAACAGCAAATAATCCTTTCACAACACCTGTTACTGATGCTGTTCAAACTCCAGAGTTATCAACAACACCTTCTTTGCATCAAGATGCTGATGATCAGACTTTAGGTGAGCATCAGGATTTGGCTGTTGATCAGAACTTAGTATCAGATCAGCAATTAGAGGATGCTGAAGCCTCCATTGCTACTCACACTGTTGTCTTATCCGAAGATACTGATTCTTTAAGTTCTGATGCTGCAAATGCTGGAGAAACTGGTGAAGCTGCTCCAACTGTAGATGCTAATGAAGCAGGTCCTTCAGGACATACTCCTCAACCGACTCTTCCTAAGTCTGAACTGGTAAAGGAGTTTGTTATCAGGGATGCACCAGTACCTTGGAGTGAAACTCCTGCAGGTCAGGAGTGGACTAAGGAATGGAACTCAGTTTCATGTGTTCCAACTGCAATACATCTTGCTGAGCACTTGACTAAAGCTGATGAAATGTTAAATTCTGATGATTTAAAAACCCAGCTTAAAGTCACTGCATTGAGTACTAAACATCTACAAGGTCTTCATTCAACTACTCATGCAGAGCTACACAAGATTCAGGAGAACTTTATCAAACAAGAACAAGTTTGGAAAATTGATAAGAAAAAGTTCTTTCAACCTACCATTGACAGGATTTCTTATATTGAGAAAACTCAAGAGAAACAACAAGCTCAGATTGATGCCATTCTGACAAATCAAGCTTCTCAGCAATCTCAACTTACTGAAATCCAATCCTCAGTGGAATTACTTATCTCTCTTTTACTACCTGCTGATGCCAAAAAGGGGGAGAAGGTAATTAAGTCCAAATGCAAAACTAACAAGACACTGCAAGGAAAGGATGATGGAAATGATGATCAAGGATACTCTGGAATGGGTAGCGGTCATAGTCAAGGTAGAAGGTTTACATCAAGACAAGCTAGTCACAGGACAAGTTCTGATACTGGGAAAAGAATAAGTTCTGCTGCTGGTAAAAGAATAAGTTCTGATGAACTTCTAGATCTTGATGAGGAAATGTCAAGACAGTTATTTCTTCAAGAAAATCCAGGAATGGACTTGGAAAGTTTAAAGGAAGAAGAAGCTAGACTTAAATCAGAGAAAGTCACATCTAAATCTGAAGCTTCTGGTAAAAAGTCACTTCCAAAACTCAAAGGCATTGTGATCAAAGAAAGGACACATACTGAAGCAATGTTGGCTAGATCACAACCACAGATAGATCCAAGATCCAAGGGTAAAGAAAAGGTTGGTGAACCTATCAAGGCTTATGTACCTCCTGAGGAAGAAGAAATTACTGATAAAAAAAATGATCTTGCTCTGACTTCAAGAAAAGTTCTTAAAACAACCTCTAACATGGCTCAAGTTGTTCAGAGTCAAGAAATTGTAAGTTCTGATATTCAAAAGAAGCAAGTAACCTCTGACAAAGCTCAAGTTAACTTGATATCAGAAAATAGATCAAAGACACTCCTACCAGGATTCACTAAAGCAAAACAGACTCAATCTTTGAAGACTACTGCAAGTGGTTTTGAAGCAAGAGTAGTTACTGGAAAGGAAGCTAGAGATAAAACTGGATTAGGAAGTGCTGATGAAAGAAGAGTACACAACACTACCAATGATCCAACTTCCTTGAGTGAACCAGGTATTGGAGCAACTCCTGAGAGATTGAATCAACTGGAATCTGTACAGATGGTTTACCATACCTACTTGAAAGAATACATCATGTTGTATTTCATGACAGATGGTAGGGTTTATCATATAAGACAAAATGCCATTCCATTGAAGTAGTTTGAAGAATTGGAGCATGTACTTTTCTTACTTCAAGTGGATGACAGAATAACAGGGACTGCTGCAAACTACTTAAAAGAACAGATTCAGAGACAGAAAAGGCTTTATTCTGTTAAGTCTGACAGCATATATGTTCCAAAGTACAGAGATCACAATGGTGATATTGTTGATATGAAGCCTAATACTGCACAGATCAGAACGTATCTTGGTATTAAGGGACTTGAATTCAATCTAGAGTCTGACAAAGCTTATGTTATAAGACTAGATCAGGAGTTGAGAAAAGCAAAGATCAATGATCTCAGAGCTGCAATCTTTCAAACTGGTGAAGATACTGCAGAGCTTAAAGATGTTAAAAGGAGAATGATTGATGAACTAAGATATGCTGAGAAATGTTTGTTGAAGAACTATCTCAGAACAACTCCTGACATCAGAGAGATCAGAAAATGAAGAATCCAAGTCGAAGATCTATAACTGCTTAAATTCTGATATTTATACAGACTGAAGTTGTTATCAGAAGTTGAAATTGGTAAAAACTTTAAGGACTGTAAGTTGTAGTTATCTAGTCTAATTCTCATGCATTTGTACTTAATGTTTTTGACATCATCAAATATCTGTTAAACTTGTATATTATGTTAATTTACAAGTTGGGGGAGATTGTTAGATATATTTAATAATGTCATGGCTAATATCTTTTATGTTTAGCTTCGAGATCTTACTGAACAGGATAAATCAGTACTTAACTGTTGATCAGTACTTATACTGGAAGTCAGGACTTAAGGATATCAGTACGTATGTTATTAGGAGATAATCATCAGAAGATAGATATCAGAACTTAAGTGCTGAAGGATAATCAGATAAGGACAGTAGCTGATTAAAGGAAAGAAGATCAAGATAAACATAAGAAGAGATATGCATGAAGAAGGAATTCCGTGAATAATGGAATACTTGGAAGAAAAGATATCTGATTGATATATTTTAGGAAGCAGAATTATATTCCACATCAATTAGCGATTATCTTGTAACTGTGTAGTATATAAACACAGACATAGGGTTTACACTATAAGTGTTATCATTATTAGAAAAGATTATTCATTGTAACCCTAGCAGCTCTCGTGATATTTGTTCATCACTGAGAGGTAACAGTTCCATACTGTAACAGAGTTTATTGTTTCAATAAAGTTTGTTTTCTGTTACTTAAAGTTCTTAAAGTTCGATTTGAGTGTACTATACACGGTATTCACCCCCTCTATAGTGTGTGTGTGACCTAACATATCCTTAGTACTTCCTCCGAAAAATTCAGAAGTACGTATACATATACATATATACGCTAATAAAACAAATTATTTCTATCAACAAGCAAAACACTTGGGGGAACTTCGATGTGGTTTGAGTTCTCGAGATATGATAGAATTCATTAAAAGGACAAGGGAGGGTAGACTCTGGTACTATGTGTGCTAGATGGACTACCAAAGGTACCGCAGGCGAAGGTACTCTGTGTACTCAGGAACTTGTGAAGTATGTGTATACCCAAAATGGGACACGTAGCCCAAATACGGCTAGGGTGATAACCGGGATATGAAGGTGTCATCCTTCTACTAGTAGAAAAGGTTACTAATTCTGTAGTACGACTGATCATCATATGTGGTGGCTCCAATGAATGTCCTAATTTTTCAATTTGAATTATAATGCAATACCGTAATCCAAGCTTAGGTGCTGGGTTTACCATTAAGGTATTCGCAGGATAATAAATCCACTAAAGAATTATTTTCAAAAGAAGGTGTGTATCACCAATGAAAACTATTTTTGAATATAATATAAATATCATATATGACGGTTTACTTGAGTTTATCATACAACCATTTCATACTATACATTATTATGCTGGGCGTTATAGCTCACACTTGTTTTCTTAAATTGACACAACACAATAGTGAATCAGGATGCCTATCATGAAACTCACACTTGTTTGTAACCAACCTTGCTTTATTTCTTGTTATAATTCCATTTTCATCCATTTTGTTCCTTTACACCCACTTTGTTCCAATTATACTTCTATTATTTGGTGCAGGAACCAACTTCCAAACTTTGTTTCTTTCAAACTGATTTACCTCTTCTTGCATAGCTGATATCCTACCAGGATCAAGTAAAGCTTCCTCAATTTTCTTAGGATCAATATGTGAAAGAAAGTATGCATGTAGAAATTTATTAGAAGTTTTACTTCCAGTCCTCACTCCAGTATTTGGATCACCAATAATTGCTTCTCTTGTTGATTTGAATTTTCTGCATTTTCTTCACCATTGGCATGACTTGCAGAACTTTCTCCTCTTTCTCCCCCTGAGTTTGTGCTTTCAAATTCAATTGTTTGAGATGAGCTTCCATTCTCATGATTCACTTGCTCAGTTGACTCTCCATTCATTCTATTTCTTGTGTTGACTTCATCTTCATCTTCAGAATCACAATCAATGTTGAGATTTTCAAACTTTAGGGCTTCAACTTTATTTTCATCAAGGCATTCCAAGCTTGGACACTTGTCATCATCAAAAGTCACATATGTGCTTTCCATAATTTTCTTTTGTTCATTCATATAGACTTTATAGGCAGTTCTCTCCAATGTATATCCCATAAAAGTTGCTTCAAAAACTTTAGAGTCAAATTTTCCCACATATTCAGAGTTGTCTTTTAGAGCATAGCACTTGCTTCCAAACATATGCAGATGCTTCACAATAGGCTATCTTTTTGATAAGATTGAGTACGGTGATTTTCCAATTATTATTGATGAGATATCTGTTTTGAGTGTAGCATGCGATGTTGATAGCTTCTTCCCAAAAACTTGTTGGCAAATTGGCATCTTGCCGCATTGTTCTAGCAGCCTCAACCAAAGTTCTAGTCTTTCTTTCAACTACCCCATTTTGCTGAGGTGTCCTTGCTGCTGAGAATTCTTGAATAATGCACTTGTCCTTGCAGAATTCAGTTAAGGTTTTTTTCTGAATTCTGTGCCATTATCACTTCTCAATCTTTTTACACAACTCTGATAATCAGCCTGCTTCTCAATCTTCTTGATGTGTTCAATAATGATGTGTGGAGTTTCATCCTTAGAATGCATAAACTCTACCCATGTGTACCTTGAGTAGTCATCCACCATCACAAGTGCATATTTCTTCCTTGAAATTGATAAGACATTTACTGGTCCAAACGGGTCCATATAAATAAGTTACAAATGTGCACTTATAGAATTCACAAATTTGCTTTTGTGACTAGACCTTTTCATTTTTCCTTTTTGACAAGCCTCACAAACTTCATTTTGAGCAAACTCTAGATTTGGCATGTCTCTCACTAACTCTTTTTTCAAAAGGGTATTGATAGCTTTGTAATTCAGGTGAGAGAGCTTTTTGTTCCACAACTTGATTTGCACAACAGATGCCTTGGTGTAGAAGCAACATATTTCATCCTTATTTACTAAGAATAAGTCTACAATAAACAAGCTTCCCTTTCTTGCTTCTTTAAAGCAACTTCACCAGTCTTCTTGCTGATAATTGCGCATTCTCCTTTGTCAAATAAAACCTTGAATCCTCTATCTTTGAATTGACTAACACTCAGAAGATTCACCTCAAGACCAGCTACCAGTGCTACATCATCAATGACAGAATTTCCAGAAACTAAATTGCCATATCCCATTATGAATCATTTGATGTTATGTCCAAAATTCACCAATGGGCCAGTCATCTCCTTAAATTGTGTTAGCAGTGCCTTATCACCTGCCATATGCCTGGAGCATCCACTGTGTATGATTCATATAACCTTCTTCTCTTTGCCCTGCACTCAATGAGGATTAAGTGTGTTTAGCTACCCAAGCAGTGTTGGGTACTTTCTTCTTGTTAACAGAATATGCAGAAGTAGAATTTGATGATTCAGAAAGAATATTGTTCAAATTTAGCTTTCCAGTTTCCGTCTTGGCTGTAGACTCAGTTTTTTCCTCTTTGAGATTCATTCTCAGTCTATAACAGCGTGTCATTACTTTCATGTTATAAGGAATGAAACCAAATTTTTCACACAAGGAATAGGGGTCTTCAGCCTTTACTTCATGTATTTGCAGGCTCCCACTTTTGGCTCACTAACAGCCTTTTTGCAAAGGTGAGTTAGATGACTTGTAAAACCACATTTTTGACATTGCTTCTTAGGAGCATCTGTAACAAGAACAAATGCAAAGTTGTTGTTCTTGTTCACTCCAACTTTCATATTCCTATTCTTCTTTTTTTCCTGAATTTTCAGTCTTGATTTCCTTGATTGGCATCTCAAAAACTTGATTCACCATGCACTTCTTTTCAGTTTTAGGAGTTGGAGTTGTTTCAGTGCATTTCTTCTCATTGTCTTCATCTGTAAACTCTTGCTTGATGACCAACTCAACTTCACTGAAATTGACTTCACATCCTTGAACAAAGGTGCATCAACTTTTCTCAGCATAACTGGGACATCTTGATTTGCAATAGCCTTTCCTTTGTCACCTTCATTTTTCTTGTTATTTTTTAAGGCATCATAGTCCAAACCAATAGCTATGTTATCACATGGTTTTTTCTTCTCATGGTATTGTCCAACCAAATCAGATTCATTCCTGAATGACTTCAATTTCACTTCATTCTTTTTTAACTTGTCCCTCAATATAGCTTCAATTTAACTAGCACACTTTAGCTTCTTCTTCAAATATTCATTTTCTTGCTTAACAGTTTCAAGCTCACCAAGTTGCAGTTCTAAATATTGTTTCTCAATCTCAAGCTTCTGATTTTTCTTTGAAAACCTACTCACTTCTTCAGTAGCTGCCACCATGCATATGTGGATAAGAAACATCTCTATACTCATCTTTTCAACAGTTTATATATATTTACTTGCATCTAAATTAATAGTGGTTAGAGTTGGTACCTCAGTTTTTGATGAGGATAATTCTCCTTGCTCAAGAGCCATTAGTGCATAGTTTCCAAACTTTTTATTCTCATCTTCATCATCAGTATCATCCCAACTTTTGCCTTCTGCAATGTAAGCCATTCCTTGCTATTTCTTCAAGAGCTTCACACTTTGCCTCCAATTCCAAATAGGCTTTGTCCTTCTTCACCTTTTTAGGCTTCCTGCACTCATTAGCAAAGTGACCCAACTCATCACAGTTGAAGCATCTTATCTTTGATTTATCAACGGATTCAGTCTTATAGCCACCTTTTCTAGTTGAGTAGTACTGAGTCTTTGGTTTCCAGTTATTGCTATTGGAAGACTGTCCCTTGTTCTCGAAAAACCTAGGCTTCTTAACTCTAATGTTAGAGAATTTCCTAGCCAAGTAAGTCATGGATTGGTCCATTTAATCTAGCTTATCCAAGTTATAAAACTTATCTTCCTCTAGCTCCAAAATAATTTGCTTTTGAGGTCCTTTGTTCTTTTGCTCCACTTCTTGAATAACTGGAACTTGATCATCTTGTTCATCTTCACATGCTTCACTTTCATTTACAACTAAGGCACTTGAACCATCAACCACATATCCTTGGTTTGCCTTTAATGACTTTCTTTGTAATATTTCAAGTTCATAAGTTTTGAAGATCCCATATAACACTTCCAATGTTATCCTTCTCAAGTCTCTTCCTTCTCTAATAGCTGATATTTTCTGTTCAAGATGATCATGAAGAGCTAGCAAGAACTTTAGGTTAAGCTCCTCAGCTTCATAATACTTATCATGAAGCTGCAAGTCATTTATCAATTTGTTAAACCTTTCAAAAACTTTAGTAATTCCTTCTTTAGGCTTTACCATGAATCCCTCATACTGAGACACCAGTATCCTCCTTTGATTTGATCTAACTTCCTATGTATCCTCACACAAAATCTCAATCTTCTCCCAAATCTGTTTGGCTGTGTCATAGTTGACAATATTGTTGTATATAACATTGTCAAGTGACTCTATCAAAATTTGATGCAGGCCATTATCCAGATAGACTTTTTCCTTTTCATTTTTAGTGTATTTTGAAGGGTCTTTAGGGGCATAATGAGCCGGTATGACCATATCTCCATCAGTAGATTCATCAACCCTTTCCATAAGGGTGAAAGGGCCATTCTTGAGAATATGGATATATACTGGCTTAGCCATCCTTATGAACAACATCATCTTCTTTTTACAAAGTGTGTACTTGATTTTATCAAAGGCTGGTATCTTAATACTGCTTATCTTTTGTGCACTCATACTTCCAAGATCTTTATCTATTTTCTTTCAGATTTTGCTCTGATACCACTTGTTAGATATTAAGTGCAACACAAATGGGGTGTGTTTTATTAAATTTATCCTTTTTCAAACTTGTCCGGATATGTGAACAAAGCAGTTTACAATTTGTAAAGATATTATGTTAGCAGAATGAAAACAACAAGCACAGCAAACACAATATTTCAAAACTCACTTAATTTATAGTAATTAAGTTTTTCTTGCTACTAATTTTAAGTTATTTAAAATAAAACAACTCGACTTCTTCCTTGAGAGAGTACAAGAAAATTTAGATCTGTTTGTTACACTTAAAAAATAAAGGACTAGCATTTACTTTATAGATTAGTAAACACAGGTTTACACAACATGTAATAAGTTGTACTAAACCTTTTTCTAAGCTATCTCTGAATCTTTCTATTTTTTTCTTAATAATCCTTTGCAAATCTTGTAGGTCTATAGTCATCCTTTGTCAGTTAATCTTGGCCCTTGATCTTGCACTCTTCAAGCTGCTTTTGTAGACTTTTCAATCTAAGTTAATAAATCGTTTGTTGATTGATAATATTGAATATTTAACTTGTCTGTATTACTGTATTTGAGCTTCATGTCGATATTTCCAGTTTGTTCTATAGAAAAGTGACATCTCGATAAGTATAATAACTTATCGAGATCTCTGAGTTCTCTATAAGTGTATTTGGCTTGTCGAGGTCTCTGAGTTCTCTATAAATGTACTTGACTTGTCGAGGTCTCTAGATCTCTACATGTAGAATTTGACTTGTCGATATCTCTGAGATCTCTATGTGCATTTTGACTTGTTGATATCTCTGAGATCTCTAATGAGAAATATCTCCAATCTTCACATCTTCATTTGACTTGTCGATATCTCTGAGTTATGTACAAGCCATTTTGGACTTCTCGATAAGTCATTCTGGAGTTCTCGAATGACTTCTCTATATAACTAGATATGTGACTTGTTGATATTTTGACTTAGAATATTTTTCATAAAACAGATTTATTCAACTCCAAATTTCTACATCTCTAGGTATGATCTTTGTGTTAGAAAATTAGGACTTTAGAGCTTAATTTAATTATGTTCTTGATGTTAATCCTAAAATCTAATGATTGAAAATTGTTCAATGATATTTGAACTTAAATTTTCATGTATGGTTTTTAAGAATTTTCTTAATGAAATCCATATGAAATGAGAGTTGAAAGTAGCTTGGAAAAGCTTGGAAAATTTGAGAATGTTTGTCCCACATTGAAATAAATAAAGGGGGTTGTGTGCTTTATATGGTATTACCCACATGAGTAGTATACAACTACTAAGGTGTGTGATGGTCCATTGTGTTGTTGTGTGCTTCACGCGCACACACACATACACACACGCGCCCCGCCCCGCCACGCCACGCACCGCACCGCACCGCACCGCACCGCACCGCACCGCACCGGGTTGGGTCGAAGGGCGATTTGGGTGAATGTCTCGGCGTCTCGCGTACACGAGGCGACCTGGGCGAGGATTTTATTTATTTGAGAATTATTTTAATTCGAATTTATTTATCGGTGACTGGATTATTGGGCTGGGTACTGAAATAGGCTAAGTCACTTTGTTAGTGGGCTTAGTCTAAATATATTGAACCTGCAAATAATCTGATCTGTAACAAGTTCTGATATCAGAATCAGAACTTAAGAACTGATGAATAAAATCAGAACTTAACAAGTTCTGATATCAGAATCAGAACTTAAGTACTGATGAATCAAATCAGAACTTAACTTAAGTTCTGATAATAATGTGGGTGTTAATGTGAAAAGCTGTTACAAATAATTTAAATTCAAAAGCTGATCAGTTTTGATTTTTTCATTAATGAATTCAAAATCTGATCAGTTTTGATTTTTTTTCATTAATGAAGCAGTTTAATTCAGACATTAAGTGTGTGGACAGTTTCATTTTTTCCTCTCCTATAAATAGAGGTTAAAGTGAATGTATTATATACACTACATTCTCTTCTCTTCTCTTCAACCTCTCTGCATTTCTCTCCCACAAGTCCTGAAGTGCTGATATTTTCTGGCGACTGAGGTGCTGGTCGAAGTGGAGCTTTTGTTGCTGCTGTTAACATAAACTCCGAGCTGTTTTATCCTGGTGGAGATATTGTGCGCATCCCAAACGCAGCAGGTAGGGGCAATATTCTCTTCAAGAGCAGCCAGGACTTCGAGCAAGGCCTGGTGACTCAGCTGTGATCATTTTTATTGGCATTTTGTATCTGTGAACCTTTATTTCAGCTACTGTTAAAAGCTATGGTTTCGGGTACATCTTTCTTTCTCTCTTCGTTATTTCAGTTACTGATTTTGTTTACCTGCATGTTTTGTTTTGTTAACTGTGGTCTTGGCCTAAACTTGCTAAATTCTTTATACACTTGCTTCTATGTTGCTATATTTGTTAGTGAGATTTACAACATTCTTGAAGAGAATATTAGTTATATAGAATTTAGCATAATGGTTAACGAAAGTGAGGTTATCGTTGGTGGTGGTAGCAGTTCGGGTGCAACTGCTGGGGCCATTGATTGGACCACCTATAGTTTCCCACAAGCTGTTGAACTAACCGGTTTACCGGAGAAATTCAACGGTGGCATTGGCTTTTCTCGCTGGCAGAAAAGGATGAAGTTGTGGCTGACTATAAAGGGTCTGTGGCCGGTTGTGGAATATGAGAAACCAGTAGTGGATCAAGAGAAGGCTGACACAGTTAAGGCTTTTGCGAAGTGGGCTGAGAAGGATGGAGTGGCTAGAGCGGCCATTCTGGCGGCACTAACAAACACTTTGTTTGATGTCTATTCTTCTGATGCCTACTCTGCAAAACTCTTATGGGAGAAGCTGGACCAGACACATAATACTGACTCACAAGGTCTAGAAAAGTATTATGTGGCAAGGTTCCTCGAGTTCAAGCTGGTGGACAATAAGTCCATGACTGAGCAGGTGCATGAGTTCGAGATGATAGTGCATGCTTTGAAGGAGTCTGGAATGAATCTCCCGGAGAAGTTCAAGGTGATGAGTGTGTTTGAAAAACTCCCGAAGTCTTGGGAAGAGTTCTCTCTCTCCCTGAAAAGACAGAAAGGAGAGATCACCTGGACCAACCTTATGCTGGACATCTCGGTGCAAGAACAACACAAGTCCAAACAGGGACATGTGATGCCAACTGAATACGGTACCTCGAAGGTAAACATAGCAACTGTAGGACAAAAGAGGAAGGCTTTTGCTAAGAAAGCTAATAGTAATAAACCTAAGAGTGACAAGGACAAGGCCAAGAAACCTCAGGCAAACAAACCATGCTGGTCTTGTGGGCAGGTTGGGCACTGGAGTAAGGACTGCCCTACGAAGAAAGCGAAGAAAACCGAGGTAGCGCAAGCAAATGTTGTGCTTGGAACCGCAAGTGGGCCTGTAGTGAACATGGTCGTTGGTGAGGCTACGGCTTCTGAAACCGATGTTGACCGATATGTATCCTACAACCCTGTGATATTTTCTACCTATCTGTCAAATGAATGGTTGATAGATACTGGAGCTAATGTGCATATTTGTGCTGATATTAGTTTATTTGTATCCTATCAACAGAGTCATAGCTTGACTGTGAAGATGGGGAATGCTAGTGCTGCTCAAGTACATGGAGTTGGAAATGTGGATCTGAAGTTCCCTTCAGGACGTATTCTATCTCTGACGAGAGTGCATCATGTTCCCAACATGCGTAGAAATATAATAAGTGGAAGCTGTTTAGTTTCTAGTGGTTTTGAAATTTCGTTCAAGTGTAATAAAGTAGTTCTTATTCACACTGGTACATTCTTTGGCAAGGGTTACTTGTCAAATGGTTTATTTGTTATTAATGCGGATCCCGTTTTGGGAAATTTGAATAATAATATTATTCCTACTGTTAACTTTATTGAATCCTCAAATATATGGCATGCTAGACTAGGTCATTTAAACTTTGGTGCTCTTAAGAACATGATGAACTTAGAGTTGATTCCAAAATATACCATAGAAAAGAATTCTAAATGTCAAGTATGTGTGTCTTCTAAACAGATAAGGAAACCTTTTCATAACGTCGTTAGGGATTCAGACTTGTTAGATTTAGTACACACTGATATTTGTGAATTTGGTGGTGTGTTGACCAAGGACCAGTTTAGATACTTCATTACTTTTATAGATGATAGTAGTAGATACTGTTATGTTTATTTACTTAGACATAAGGTTGAAGCACTTAGTAAATTCATTATATATAAAACTGAAGTAGAAAAACAAACTAGTAAGTTACTTAAAAGGTTGAGATCTGATAGAGGTGGTGAGTATACGAGTAATGCTTTTAATGAATTTTGTGCAAACAATGGTATAGTTCATGAAGTTACTCCACCATACACACCTGAGTCTAATGGGGTTGCTGAGCGAAAGAACAGAACATTTAAAGATATGATTAATAGTATGCTTATTAACTCTGGGTTGCCTAAATACATGTGGGGAGAGGCTCTAAATACGGCTTGCCATATTTTGAATAGAGTCCTTCTGAAACACATGGATAAAACACCATTGGAGTTATGGAAAGGCAGGATGACTAGTCTTAAGTATCTTCGTGTGTGGGGGTGCCTTGCTAAGGTGCTTGTTCCTGAACACAAGAGAAAGAAACTAGGTCCAAAGACTGTTGACTGTATCTTTCTGGGCTATCTTGAAACCACTATAGCTATGAGATTTTTAGTGTTAAAATCTGACATAGATGGTATAGTGGCAAACACGATAGTTGAATTTCGAGATGCGACATTCTTTGAGGATGTCTACCCTATGAAGACTGGAATACCTGAAACGACTTCTGAGGAAGATCCTACTCACACATCAAGTTCTATTCCTGATCATGTGGAAAAGATGACAAATGTGGGGGCGGAACCTAGTAGTAGCTCTATTCCTAAGGAACTAGAGGAACCAAGGAGAAGTAAGCGTGCAAAGGTAGTCAAGGATTTTGGAGGTGATTTCATCACTTACAATATCGAGGACGAACCTTTAACTTTCCGGCAAGCTATGGATTCTTCTGAGTCAAGGCACTGGAAGGGCGCTGTCAAGAGTGAAATTGACTCTATTGTTTCTAATGGAACATGGGAGTTGGTTGATCTCCCTCCTGGGTGTTCTACTATTGGGTGCAAATGGGTCTTTAAAAGGAAGTTGAACCCTGACGGCTCAATAGATAAGTACAAAGCTAGACTGGTAGCTAAGGGTTTTAAGCAAAAGGAAGGAATTGATTATTTTGATACATACTCTCCGGTTGTAAGAATGGTAACAATCCGAATGCTTATAGCATTGGATTCAGTCCATGGTCTTATCATCCATCAGATGGATGTAAAGACGGTTTTTTTTCATGGTGAACTTGAAGAAGAGATTTATATGGATCAGCCTGATGGATTTGTTGCATCAGGCAATGAAAGGAAAGTATGTAAGTTGATCAAGTCCATCTATGGCTTGAAACAAGCTCCTAGAGATTGGCATAAAAAGTTTGATGAAACTATATTTCCTTTCAGTTATAAGATTAATGAAAGTGATAAGTGTGTCTACACTAAAGTTGAAGGTAATGAGTGTGTTATTTTGTGCCTATATGTGGATGACATTTTACTGTTTGGAACCAATATTGAGATTATTAACGAGACTAAAGAATTCTTGAAAAGGCATTTTGAAATGAAGGATATGGGTGAGGCAAGTGTGATTCTTGGAATCAAATTGATTCAGTCCACTGAAGGAATAACCTTGACTCAATCTCATTATATAGAGAAATCTATACTTGAGAAATATGGTTATTCACAGTGTAGAATCGCTAGTACACCTTATGATTCGAAAGTTGTCCTTGTCAAGAATACTTCTGGAGTGCCTGTGTCTCAGTTAAGGTATTCTCAGATTATTGGGAGCTTGCAGTATCTTGCTAATTGTACTAGACCAGATATTTCATATTCTGTGTCTAAATTGGCTAGATATACAAGCTGTCCAAACAGAACTCATTGGGATGCTCTTGATAGAGTACTTAGATATCTAAAAGGCACAATATACCTTAGTTTACACTACAGGAGATTTCCTGGTGTGCTTGAAGGGTACAGTGATGCAAGTTGGATAGCTAAGAAGTCTGGTTCCAATGGAGTGACTGGATACGTGTTCACCTTGGCTGGTGGAGCAATATCCTGGAAGTCAAGCAGACAGACTATTGTTACTCGGTCTACTTTTGAGGCTGAGTTGTGTGCACTTGACGCCACAGGGACGGAGGCTGAATGGTTACACGGACTTATGTCTGCAATGCCTGTAGTAAGCAGACCACTTCCTGCTATTGCTATTCACTGTGATAGTCGAACAACTATCGACAAGATTAGCAGTAAAAAGCATAATGCTAAAACTAAGAGACACATCCAAGTTAGACTCAAGTCTATAAGGGGTTTAGTGACTGAAAGGATCATAGCTATAGAGTTCATAGGAACTCAGAATAATATAGCTGATCCTCTTACTAAAGGACTGGAACCTGCAGTGGTCCTTAAGTCAAGGTTGGGGATGGGATTGTCAACCCATCATAATTCATCAACAGTGGGAACCCAATATACATGAGAGGAGATCCCTCGAAGTGTATTCAATGGGTAATAACAAGCTATAAGTATGAGTTGGTAGTACCTTTGCTACATAGATGATACTATAGTATCTGAGTCTATCCCATGTAAACCTAGAAGGTACTGACACTGCCAGAAAAGCAAGAGTGTTAAAACTCTGAATGGGATCAAGTCATTTGACGAGATAGAGGCAGTATATCTCTGGAGATGCCCAGCTAAGCGAATGTAATTGTGTGGTCGCAATTAGAGGATAGGGTTAATCTTTGAAGCATTCGACGAACAGGATCGAGACATGACCATTAATGTCTCAAAGCCGTAGATTGGCACCATAACCTTTGACTTGTCGTCGTCTATGGAATATGGTTATACTAAACGGATTAAGATTCAAGGTGAAACATTCTATCTGAGTCCGATAGCCATTGAAGTAGAGGAATTAGGAGGGTTCAAACCCGGAAGGGTACCGACTCTGAAAAACAAGTCATGATGGGAAATTGATCGCATTTCTGTATGGATTTGTGGGAGATTGTTAGAAAATTAGGATTTTAGAGCTTAATTTAATTATGTTCTTGATGTTAATCCTAAAATCTAATGATTGAAAATTGTTCAATGATATTTGAACTTAAATTTTCATGTATGGTTTTAAGAATTTTATTAATGAAATCCATATGAAATGAGAGTTGAAAGTAGCTTGGAAAAGCTTGGAAAATTTGAGAATGTTTGTCCCACATTGAAATAAATAAAGGGGGTTGTGTGCTTTATATGGTATTACCCACATGAGTAGTATACAACTACTAAGGTGTGTGATGGTCCATTGTGTTGTTCTGTGCTTCACACGCGCGCCCCGCCCCGCCCCGCCCCGCCACGCCACGCACCGCACCGCACCGCACCGCACCGGGTCGAAGGGCGATTTGGGCGAATATCTCGGCGTCTCGCGTACGCGAGGCGACCTGGGCGAGGATTTTATTTATTTGAGAATTATTTTAATTCGAATTTATTTATCGATGACTGGATTATTGGGCTGGGTACTGAAATAGGCTAAGTCACTTTGTTAGTGGGTTTAGTCTAAATATATTGAACCTGCAAATAATCTGATCTGTAACAAGTTCTGATATCAGAATCAGAACTTAAGAACTGATGAATAAAATCAGAACTTAACAAGTTCTGATATCAGAATCAGAACTTAAGTACTGATGAATCAAATCAGAACTTAACTTAAGTTCTGATAATAATGTGGATGTTAATGTGAAAACCTGTTACAAATAATTTAAATTCAAAAGCTGATCAGTTTTGATTTTTTCATTAATGAATTCAAAATCTGATCAGTTTTGATTTTTTTCATTAATGAAGCAGTTTAATTCAGACATTAAGTGTGTGGACAGTTTCATTTTTTTCTCTCCTATAAATAGAGGTTAAAGTGAATGTATTATATACACTACATTCTCTTCTCTTCTCTTCAACCTCTCTGCATTTCTCTCCCACAAGTCCTGAAGTGCTGATATTTTCCGGCGACTGAGGTGCTGGTCGAAGTGGAGCTTTTGTTGCTGCTGTTAACATAAACTCCGAGTTGTTTTATCCTGGTGGAGATATTGTGCGCATCCCAAACGCAGCAGGTAGGGGCAATATTCTCTTCAAGAGCAGCCAGGACTTCGAGCAAGGCCTGATGACTCAGCTGTGATCATTTTTCTTGGCATTTTGTATCTGTGAACCTTTATTTCAGCTATTGTTAAAAGCTATGGTTTCGGGTACATCTTTATTTCTCTCTTCGTTATTTCAGTTACTGATTTTGTTTACCTGCATGTTTTATTTTGTTAACTGTGGTCTTGGCCTAAACTTGCTAAATTCTTTATACACTTGCTTCTATGTTGCTATATTTGTTAGTGAGATTTACAACACTTTGTTTGATCTTCCTCCAGAGTTTATTTTTAAGCTTAAAACTATTTACATAAAAATACACCAATCTAATCTTCTAACCTTTTGACAGACTCAAAAAATATAATATATAATACAGATTTAGACTATCATACAACTAAATCTCAGGACTGTCAATTTGACTTAGTCTTATTATTTGTATAGGCATGTCTTGCATAACATGCAGTATTTTTGATGGTTCCACACTGAACTGCTACATTTTGTAATGATATTATTTTTATGCAAGGAATCAAAACTTGAA
This sequence comes from Apium graveolens, assembly GCF_009905375.1. Lineage (NCBI taxonomy): Eukaryota > Viridiplantae > Streptophyta > Magnoliopsida > Apiales > Apiaceae > Apium > Apium graveolens. Next base: position 217,422,532 of record NC_133649.1, on the reverse strand, counting down.
AGATCTTCCCTCTAATATTGCCTCGAGAATTTTATTTAAAAATGCAGTCTGTTTTGACATTTTGATTGACTTACTTGCTGATACTGATATAATAAACCAAAGGTTTATTTTCAAACACAAAATTATTTGTAATAACTTCTTTTACATTACTTTTACTATTTTTATTTGAAAAACTTAGCAAATTTAGATTATTATGAATTTATATACATTGACATTAAAATTAAAAAAAAAATTAGTTAACAATATAAAAATATAAGTTATGGCACTTAAATTTATTTAGTGTTCTAATATTAGAAATCTAAAATATATAAGTGGTTTATAGTATAACAAAAAGATATAAGTGTTTTATGAGGCAAATATAGATAAAAACGAAATACAAAATCGGGAAATAATCTTTTAGTATAAATTTTGAATAACATTTTATTTAAAATTTAATTAACCATATTAAATGTGTATGTCCTTATTATGTAATTAAATGGCACATTTTTTTCTCATTTTCAATCAAAACTGTTTCCCATTAATTTGTGACATTTTAAAAATGAATAAAAAAGATTAGCATGCATTGCAGTGGTGAAAGCTCATAGGGTGATGCAATAAAATTATTATTTTAACCACTGAATGATGAAAAAAAGAGACTAATTACAAATCACCAAATACTTATATTGAAACCTCATTAGAATATTTTCTTTTTTATTATCCAAATAAGATTTGTATTATACATTTTTTAACCAAATATTTTTTAGTATGACTTTATTATATTATTTTTTATTTAAAATTTCATTAAAACATATCAAATATTTATTAAGTGATAATTGTCAATCTTGAAAATTAGATTTTATAGTGATTTGGATAATAGACAAATTAAAAGAGCATGTATAGTTTGATGTGATGATTGAAAGATATAAAAATTTGGTATAGTTCTATCTCGAACACATACTATTTGTGATGATTTTATCTGATTATTTCAACACCATTAAACAAATATTGTTTATATCGATTCTCATATTTATATATTTTATACTATCTTTAAATATGTTAAGCTACCTTAAAATATACTTAATATTGATAAGTTATTTATTAAAATTTACAATTATCTCAACAAAAAATAATTCAATTGAATGTCCAAATCATATAACTATTAAAAAATATAAGTCTTGAAAATCACATTTCAACACAAGTAAAAAATATAATTATTATTGAAATTTATTAAATGCATTAATAAAATAAAAAGCGTCAATCTTGAAAATTAAATTTTACGGTGATTTTTTAAATCACATTTCCTTTTTAATGTAATTAATTACATCAAATCACCACATTTTGTAATATACAAAAAATTATAAGAGGGTTATTAAATAAAATAAAAAATTATCGCATGCGTTTAATATCTTTACTTGAAGAAAATGATCATTTCACTTTTTAATTTTTTAAATAATAAATTATTGATACCGTCTCATTCCCAAATCAAACGTTCTTATACAAAATACGGCACAGCGCCATAAGCGCATAATCATGTCTGATATAATTATATTTAGTCAATTTAAGAGTAAAGTAAATTACAAATTTCTGAAAATCACCATTTAGTAAAAATTTTAAATATAATTTTATTTAATATTTTATTAAGCAAATTAAATATCTACTACATTTTCATGTTAAGGCATACAACGAATTGAACAATATATCTTAAATAAAATAGCCGACTACGTTGCGAGATCAAATTCAATTCACGAGAAACAAATTACACGTTTGGAAAAATTATTTATTAGTATGACTTTTGACTATCATCTTCATGTCAAAATTTATTAAACATATCTAATAAATACTAAGTAAAAATTGTCAGAAGTCAATTTTTTCAATTTACATTTAACTATTTTATATAGCTTTTGTATTTTCAAAATTATAAAGTTAAAATAAATTATTGTACAAACTGATGATAATATTAAATTTAAAAAAAATAAAAAAAATTAAGTTAACTAAAAATAGTATGTCATTTATGAATTTATGTTTCATATTAAACTTTTGCTCATTTTCTAAGTTATTACACTAACACGCATTTGTCTATATACTTAATAATCATATTTATCTGAGGTGTGGAAGCCATGACCTCTTATTCAAATCTACATAAATTTATATTTAATAGAATTTATGAAAAATGTTAAAAAGAATACGAAATTGTTCTCTTAATTTTTATTGTTTGGAAAGTCTTATCAAGATAACTTCTTTTTATTTTACATTTCTCAATATTATGTAATAATCGAAATTGTGAACCATTATTAAATAGTCAAATTTCACATCAAAAAAAATGACTTTTGACCTTTTGGTTTAACTAACTTTTAAGTCATAAATAAATTTGTTAAGTTTAGCTAAATAGCTTTTATAAGATTACTTATTCTATTACTTCCTTCTAATTATATATTACTATAAATTTTTAATATAATTTTATTTAACATTTTACTAAATATATTGAATTTTTACTAAATTTAATGTTATGACATAACTAACTATTAGTATAGTCAGATACAATTATATCGAGTAAAATTCATGTGAAACAAATCAAAAATTCGAGAAAATCATTATTTCAGTGACTTTTAACTATCATTTCAATTTATAATATTATTAAACACCCCAGGCTTTGTGCATTAGAGAGTGCAATTAATTTTATTTTTCGACTACAAGTATTGTCAAGAATGTGAATTTTTTAGCAAACGACTAACAAATATAATGTAATAAGTTTTAAAACTAAAATATTTTTTTTTCTTATGACATTTTAAGTCTTTTTGTTCAACCAAATATTATTGTTATTTGTTTATATTAAACTTTACCTAATATGTTTTGAATAATGTTGTATGATATAGTTATATTTAGCCAAATTTAGATTTAAATAAATTAAAAATTTGCAAAAGGTACATATTAGTATAAATTTTTAATATAGTATTATTTAACATTTTACTAAATATTTAGAATTTTTACTCAATTTAATGTGATGGCATAACAAAGCTTCGTTTCTTGAAAAACAATAACATATCTTATATAAAATACGAGACGTCGCCGGGTGACGACGTCGAGTAAGATTATCAGATACTGTAATATCCCGTAAATTTTAGAATTAAATTAATAAGAGGATAATAAAATTAAAAGGATTAAAATTGGATAAGGATTACGATTTAAAATTTAATTAGAGTAACGGTCTTAAAATTTCGATCAGATTCTAATGTGGATAAGTTGTAGGTTAATATATAGGTATCGTTATAAATACACCATATTCGTATTACCCATTTTTATCATTAAAATTCGTAGGGCTTTTTTCTCATAAAAATCAGCAGTTTTGTAAAATTCATAGAAAATTCATAGAATTCGTTGATCACGAATTTTTCGGAAAGGTATTTTCCTTCTTTACAACTTTCATGTCGTGTTTTCAAAAAATACGTCATTTAGATGGTCAAAAAGGCTAAATTCAGATCTGATCAGGTTTGGAGGTAAGTTTTCGATCAATCTTGCTAGTGTTTTCAAAATATGTGTTACGTCTGGATATTTAGTTATCAAAACTTTGGCTAAGTGATGGTATATTTGAAATTATTATGTGTAATAGAATATGTATCGATGTATATGTGTGTTGTCTAGCTGATAATTTTAGATCTCTAATTTGTGCCATGGTTTGTGAAAATATCGAATAAGAACTTAGGACCGCAGTCACCGGATTATAGTGACAGTTTTCTAAAAATTTAGGATCGTTATCACCGAGTTGTAGTGGTCGTGGCATAGATTATGGGTTTTGAATTATTTTTATTTATATGTATTGTGTATTGTGTGTATCGAATATGAATAAGAAAGTGTATCAAAAGTGTTTATTTCATATATCGTATCGTATAGGTTAGCGTATTTTGTTATATATGTATGTGTTACTTGGCCTGCTAGTTAGATCGATTATTTTCTTACTTGGCTGTATAGCTCATTACTTATAATTTCAGGTTTCGTCTTAGATTCGAGTTGGATAGCATTGGAGTTCGAGAACCATAGGTTTGGGGTAGATTGACTTTTGGGCTTCCGCTTTTAGCTGCGCGTTCGTATTGTCACCTTTGTAATAGATTTTGCATCAGTAAATTATATTTTTTATTAGTTTTGGTTTAGAATTAATAAGTCAAGTTCCTTCGAGAACTCAGAGATCTCGATAAGTTAAGATTATACTCGAGAACTCAGAGATCTCAACAAGTCAATTTCACATTCGAGAACTCAGAGACTTCGATAAGTCACAACAACTATTGAGTAACAAGAGATCTCGATAAGCCATTATCCTTATCGAAATGTCGAGTTCTCTATATACCAAACTGGAGATCTCGATATAAAACTCAAGTACAGAATGCAGATCAGTTAAATATCCAAGATTATCAATCAACAAACAAATCAATCAATGATTTGAAAAGTCTACAAAAACAGCTTGAATAGTACAAGATCAAAGGCCAAGATTAATTGACAAAGTAAAGTCACAGACATGCACAATTTGCATAGATACACTAAGCCAGAAATAGAAAAATTTAGTTATCTAAAAGTAGGGTGTAGTACATGCTATTACATGCTGTATAAAACCTGTGTTTACAGTTCTATAAATTAAACACCGGATGCTTTGTTTAAGTTGTAACAAAATAGATCTAAAAATCTTGTAACTCTCAAGAGAGAAGCTGAGTTCTTAACATAACAAGAACCCATAAATTTTTAGCAAAACACTAGCTTAATTTTTATATAAAATTAAGTGAGTTTTGAAATATTGTGTACACTGTCTTTAGTTCAGTTAACATAATATTGTTACATTTCTTATCTACTTTGTTCATCTAGTTTAAGATGATCAAAAAGCAATTTAAATTGTCCAAAACACATTCACCCCCCCCCCCTGTGTTGTATTCATTACCCAACAAGTGGTATCAGAGCAAAATCTGAAAGCAAGCAGATTAAAAATCTTGAAAGAATGAATACACAGAAGCTTAGCAGTATCAAAATCCCTACCTTTGACAGATCTAACTACACACTATGGAAAAAGAAAATGTTGTTGTTCATCAGGATGACCAATCCTTTATACATTTAGATCCTCAAGAATGGGCCATTCACCCCATGGTAAGAGTTGAGGAATCTACAGATTGAGACATGGTCATTCTAGCACATTATGATCCTAAAGATCCTTCAGAATATACTGAACTTGAAAAGGAAAAAATCTCTCTAGATAGTGGCTTACAGCTAATCTTGGTAGAGTCACTTGACAATATAATGTACAATAACATTGTCAACTGTGACACGACTAAACAGATCTGGGAGAAAATAAAAATCTTATGTGAAGGAACAGAGGAGGTTATGTCAAACCAAAGGAGGATTCCGATATTTCAGTATGAGGGGTTTATGGCTAAACCAAAAGAAAGAATCACTGAAGTTTTTAAAAGGTTCAATAAATTGATAAATGACTTGCAGCTACATGATAAATATTATGAAGATGAGGAGGTTAACCTGAAATTTTTGCTAGCTCTTCCCGACCATCTTGAACAAAAAATATCATCCGTTAGAGAAGGAAGAGATTTAAGCTGAATAACTTTGGAAGTTTTGTATGGAATCTTGAAAACTTATGAACTTGAAATATTGCAAAGAAAGTAATTGAAAGCATACCATGGTCATGTTGTTGATGGTTCAAGTGCTTTGATTGTGAATGACAGAGAAGAAAGTGATGATGAGCAAGATGATCAAGTTACAGTTATTCAAGCTATGGAACAAAAGAGCAAAAGACCTCAGAAACAAGTTGTATTGGAGCTGGAGGAAGATGAATATTACACCTTGGATGAGCTAGATGAAATGGACCAATCCATGGCTTACTTGGCTAGGAAATTCTCCAAAGCTAAGGTTTTTCAAAGGCAAGGGACAATCTTCCAACAACAATAATTGGAAACCAAAAGCTCAGTACAATTCAGCTAGCAAAGGTGGCTACAAAACAGGATCTGTGGACAGATCAAAGATAAGGTGCTTCAACTGTGATGAGTTGGGTCACTTTGCTACTGAATGCAGAAAACCTAAAAAGGTGAAGAAAGACAAGGTCTATATTGAACTGAAAGCAAAGTATGAAGCTCTCTTGAAGAAGCAGTCTGGAAAAGCTTATATTGCAGAAGGAAAGAGTTGGGATGATACTGATATTGATGATGAGGATGAAGAGGTTGGAAACTTTGCACTCATGGCTTTTGAACATAGAGAAGCATCTACTTCAAAATCAAATGTACCAACTCTAACCACTATTGATTTAAATGCTAGGAAATATAAGGAGACTGTGGAAAAGATGAGTGTGGAGATGTTTCATATACACACTAGCTAAGTGGCAGCTACTGAGGAAGTTAGTAGGCTAACAAAAGCTAATGAGAAGCTTGAGAGTGAGAAGCCAAAGATGGATCTACTGCTTGTGGAGCTTGAGTCAGTAAATCAAGAAAATGAATATTTGAAAAATAAGCTGAAGTGTGCTAATAAGATTGAAACTGTGTTAAGAGAAAAGATTGAGAAGAATGAGGTGAAACTGAAATCTTTCAGGAATGCATCTCAGTTGGTTGGTTAGTACCATGAGAAGAACAATCCATGTGCTAACATAGCTATTGGTCTTGATTATCATTCTTTGAATAGCAATAAGAAAGTTATAGGTGATAAAGGAAAAGCAACAGAAAATGAAGACGTCCCAGTTATGCTGAGAAAGGTTGGTTCACCTATGTTTAAAGTATGTGAAGTTGATTTTAGTGAAGAAGAGTTGATCATAAGGCAAGAAATTGCTGATGAAGATAATGAGAAGAAAAATGTTGAAACAACTCCAACTTCCAAAGCTGAAAAGAAGCCTACGGTCAACCAAGATTCCAAGACACATGTCAAGGAAATGAAAACTGAAGATGTAAGAAAGAAAAAGAAGAATAGAAATGGAAAGATTGGGACAAACAAAAGCAATAATTTTGCTTATGTTGCAGATGCTCCAAGAAAACAATGTCAAAAATGTGGCTTTGTGAATCATCTAACTCACCTTTGTAAAAAAGGTGTTAGTAAGCCAGGAGTAGGAGCATGCAAATAGAGTGAAGCAAAAACTGAAGATCCCTACTCATTTTGTGACAATATTGATTGCATACCTTGCAACATGAAAGTAATGACAAGTTGCCACAAGCTGAGAGTTGATCTTAAGGAAATCAATATTGAATCTTCAGCTAAAAAGGACAATGCACATCTATCAATGAACTCTATTCTTTCTGAATCATCAAACACTACCTCTATCAAATCTGTTAACAAGAAGAAAGTACCCAACGCTGCTTGGGTTGCTAAATACACTCAAACTCATTTTATGCAGGGCAAAAAGAAGGAAGTCATATGGATCATAGATAGTGGATGCTCAAGATATATGACAGGTTATATGGCCCTGGTATCACAGTTTGAGGAGAAGGCTGGCCCATTAGTGACTTTTGGAAACAACAACTAAGGTTTCACAATGGGATATGGCAAATTGATTTCTAGAAATATTGTCATTGATGTTGTAGCACTGGTAGCTGGTCTTGAAGTAAATCTTCTCAGTATCAGCCAATTTGTAAACAAAGGTTTCAAGATTTTATTTAACAAAGAAGAATGCACTTTTATCAGCAAGAAAACTGGTGAAGATGCTCTGAAAGGAGCAAGGAAAGGAAGCTTATTTGTTGCAGACTTGGACTCACTAAATGAGGATGGAATTTGTTGTTTCTACACTAAGACATCTATAGAGCAAAGTAAGCTATGGCATAAGAAGTTGTCTCACTTTAATTTCAAAGCAATTAATACTCTAGTAAAAAAGGAGTTAGTGAGAGACATGCTTAATCTGGAGTTTGCTCAAGATAAAGTCTGTGATGCTTGTCGAAAAGGAAAAATGAAAAGATCAAGTCACAAAATTAAAACTGTAAATTCTATAAGTGCACCTTTGCAACTTATTCATATGGATTTCTTTGGACCAGTTAATGTCCAGTCAATATCAAGAAAAAGATATGCACTTGTGATGGTGGATGACTACTCAAGATATACATGGGTAGAATTTATGCACTCTAAAGATGAAACTCCACACATCATAATTGAACACATTAAGAAGATTGAGAAGCAGGCTGAAGATCAGAATTGTGTGAAAATATTGAGGAGTGACAATGGAACAGAATTCAAGTATACAACCTTAACTGAATTCTGCAAAGACAAAGGCATTGTTCAAGAATTCTCAGCTGCTAGAACACCTCAACAAAATGGGGTAGTTGAGAGAAAGAACGGAACAGTAGTAGAGACTTCTAGAACAATGCTACAAGATGCAAAGTTGCCAACTAGTTTTTGGGAAGAAGCTATGAACATTGCATGCTATACTCAAAACAGATATCTCATTAACAAGAATCTTGACAAGTCACCCTACTCAATATTTTCTAAAAGAAAGCCTACTATAAAGCATCTTCATGTGTTTGGAAGCAAGTGCTATGTGTTCAAAGACAACTCTGAATATGTGGGAATATTTGACTCTAAAGTTTTGAGGCAATTTTTCTGGGATACTCATTGGAAAGCACTGCATACAAAGTCTATGTGATTGAATAAACAAAGATCATGGAAAGCACATATGTTACTTTTGATGATGGTAAATGTTCAGGCTTGGAATGCCTTGATGAAAATGAAGCTGAAGCCCTCAAGTTTGAAAATCTCAATATTGATAATGATTCTTATGATGAAGCTGAAGTCAACACGAATCATAGAGTTAATGAAGAGTCCAATGAACAAGTGAATCATGAGAATGGAAGCTCATCTCATGAACCTGAATTTTATAGCACAAACTCAGGGGGAGAAAGAGAGGAAGGTTCTGCAAGTCATACTAATGGTGTAGAAAATACAGAAAACTCAAGTCAACAAACTCACACTAGAAAGTGAGATAGAAGTCACACTAGAGAAGCAATTATTGGTGATCCAACTGCTTGAGTAAGGACTAGAAGTGCAACTGCAAATGAATGCCTTCATGCATGTTTTCTTTCATAAGTTGAGCCAAAGAAATCTGAGGAAGCCCTTCTTGATCCTGATTGGATATCTGCTATGCAAGAAGAGCTAAATCAGTTTGAGAGAAACAAAGTTTGGAAACTGGTTCTTGCACCAAATAACAGAAGTATAATTGGAACAAAGTGGGTGTTCATGAACAAAATGGATGAAAATGGAATAGTCACCAGAAACAAAGCAAGGTTGGTTGTAAAAGGCTACTCACAGGAAGAAGGAATTGATTATGATGAAACTTTTGCTCCAGTTGCAAGACTTGAAGCAATAAGAATTTTTCTTGCATTTGCTGCACATTAAAATTTCAAGGTATATCAAATGGATGTGAAGAGTGCATTCCTTAATAGTGAGCCGGAAGAAGAGGTTATGTGCAACAGCCACCTGGCTTTGAAGATCCATAATTTCCAAATTTTGTATACAAATTACTCAAGGCTCTCTATGAACTAAAATAAGCACCTAGAGCTTGATATGACACACTGTCAGAATTCTTGATTAAACATGGATTCACTAGAGGTACTAATGACAAAACACTCTTCTACAAGAAATATGGTGATGATATGATCCTAGTTCAGATTTATGTGGATGATATTATCTTTGGTTCTACTAATGAAAAGCTTTGTCAAAGATTCTTCAAGCTTATGCAGAGTAAATATGAAATGAGTATGATGGGGGAATTAAGTTACTTTCTTGGACTTCAAGTTAGTTAAAGAAGTGATGGGATCTTCATCAGGCAAACTAAGTATGTCAAATATTTATTGAAAAAGTTTGGTATGGTTCATTGTTCACCTGTATCTACACCCATGTCTACATCTACAAAGTTGGATGAAGATAAAAAGGGCAAGAGTGTAGATATCTCAAGCTATAGAGGAATGATTGGATCTTTGCTCTACTTAACTGCAAGTAGACTAGACATCATGTTTGCAATATGTCTGTGTGCAAGATTTCAAGCCAATCCAAATGAATCACATTTGATGGTTATGAAGAGGATTTTCATATACTTGAAGTGGACTCCAAACTTGGGATTATGGTATCCTAAGGGAACTGGTTTTGAAGTTGTTGGATACACAGATGCAGATTTTGCTGGATGCAGGGTTGAGAGAAAGAGTACTAGTGGAAGTTGTGAGTTTCTTGGACAAAGACTTGTATCCTGGTATAGCAAGAAACAACAATTTGTGTCAACTTTCACAGCTGAGGCTGAATACATAGCTGCTGGAAGTTGCTGTGCTCAAGTGCTTTGGATTAGAAATTGGCTAATGGACTATGGCCTAGTGTTGCGCAAAATTCTAATTATGTGTGACAATACTAGTGCTATATCAATTGTGGCTAATCCAGTTAATCATTCTAGAACAAAACACATTGATGTAAGGTACCATTTTATAAGAGAATATCTTGCAAATGGTACCATTGAGCTCACTTTTGTTCTAATAGAAAAATAATTAGCTGACATTTTTACTAAACTTTTGGATGAAGCAACTTTTACTAGACTTATAGGTGAAACTGGAATGCTTAATTCTTCGTCCTAAGGAAAGGACTCAGCTAGTACTTTGTAGCAGATTAATTTATAATAATTCAAAATTCATTTGATTAATTGGAAATTAACTGAAATATGAATTATAAATATTATAGAAATCTCTGCATATTTATTTTTCAAAATTCAAAATTTAGCTTGGAATTTTTCATTTCTAAGAAAACTGTCTAACTGTTGATTTACATTTTCAATATGTAAAATTAAAACAAGGCAGAATCCAGTAATCAAAAGTATATAGAGAACTGAGTTCTTGATAAGTCTAATTTACTTATCGACAAGTCATTTTAATACTTCTCGAGTGAGTTCTCGATAAGTCAATTTTCTGACTTCTCGAGGGATTTCTCGATAAGCTTTATTATGACTTATCGATAAGTCATTATAGAGTTCTCTATAAGTGTTAACTCACAGAGTTCTCTACAAGTATATTTTAGACTTATAAATAACTCAGAACTGGAATAATTTAATTTAATAAATTATTTTAGTAAAATACTTTTGGCAAAAATTTTTGATTTTATTTAGATTTATTCAAATAAAAATTGGAAACAATTTAGTCCATTTTGGACAAACTGAGTATTTATTTGGCATCTCGACAAGTCAATTCTAGTTTTCTAAAAGATTAAATTAAAATGACTTCTAGATATGTAATTATCTTTTCAAAATGACTTTTTGATAAGCAAATTCCAAACACTTATTTTTGAGTTGTCGATAAGTCATTTATTTTTACTATAAATACTCAGACATCTCGACATACACATACTTACGCCTTCGAGAACTCTAAGTGACCTAGAATTTTCAATTCCAATCAATTTTTATCTCATTTCGAACTCTTTCTCTTCAATTTCTTTTACCCAGTAACCTTCATACATTTCTCAATGGCATCAAACACTATTGTACCCCTTTATTCCAAAAGAGACTAAATTTCTTGCATTTCTGGATGCAAATCAAGCTCCTGAAGCTTTCAAGAGCTTTGTGAAGTTCTTGTCTAAGATATACTTTGTGGGGGCTCTTACTGCCAATCCAGTGCATTACTTGGATGTGTTAGGGGATTTCTGGAATACAGCAGTAATAAGAACAGTTGTGCATGAGAACCAGGCTGCATCAATTATGATTAACTGTACAATCAAAGGCCAACATGTGGAGATTTTTGAGAATGATATCAACATGGCATTAGGCATACCTAATGACAAGATGGTGGAGGCTCCAACTTAGGATGAGCTTTATGAATTCATGGACTTCATCAATTATTCTGAGAAGATTAATCTGTCAAGCATGAACAAAATGAACCTGAAGAGAGAATGGTCCTTTCTTTTTTATTCGGAGATAAGGGCCTTTACTTGCAGAAAGTCAGGGTTTGACAATATTTCAAGTGTTGTCCAGAAGCTGGTCTACTCAATGGCTCACAACAAATAGATAAATATAGGACACTACATCTTGGAGGAATTGAGCATTAGGCTAACAATGCCATTAACATCAAGAGGTAAGGAAATTTTTCTTCCTAGATTCATTATGTATGCTTTAAACTATAAAGTAAATGACATACATATGATAGATGGTGTAGATAGATCATTAATAGGTAATTTGTCAGCAAGTGTCCAAAATTCTATTTGGATAACTATCTACAAAGAACAAGGTACATGTGGGTCTTAAATTAACTCCATTCATGTTGAAGAAATTTAGGACTTATCCTTACCCTATGCTTGACATAAGGACAGATGCTCAATCTAGTACAACAATGGTCCATGAACCTGTGAAAGTACAAACACAGGAGCACCTACAGGGACCTTCCAATGCTGAGACCCTTTCTTCTATACATGTGCTACTAGGAAGCCAACCACTTCATCCTTTCAAAAAGGTGAAGTGAGTAAAAAGAAGAGAAAGCAGACACCTTTACCAATTATAAATGAGAGTGGTGAGGAACAAACACCAATAGTCACCCTTGGTCAGAAAACCAAAGAAGGCTAAAAACTTAGGGTTGACCACTCAAGCTACCTCTGCATCCTCTCAAAAGGATTTAGTTGTAAACAAGGGAAAAAACAGATTCTAGAGGCACCCTCTCAAAAGGATGTCTCTATTGAAAAGAGCATTAGCCCAAATGCACCTTGTATAGAGTCTACACAACCATTACTTGAAAAAATCTAAGTGTATGAAAAGAGAAATAAGGATGGAACACACAAGGAGAGCACATCCCTTGAAGCTCCCGCATCTATTCAGGGGGAGCTGCCAACACTCACTTCTGATCAACAAACTCTAATCTCTAAAATTTCTTCTTCTTACACAGAACTTGAATCCAATACTCAAGTGCAACCCCACTCAAGTGACTTCGTTCAAGAAATATTGCTCACCACCCAGACACCAAATTTAGATGGTGAGAGCCTACTAGCTGGGGTAGACCTTGATGACACCATCACAAACATGGGGGATTCATCAGTTTTTACTGAAGACCCCATGGTGGTTCCAAATGCACCTTTATGTGCAAATCAGACTTCACAGGCTGTATAGTTTGAGGGTAGTACTCTTGAGGGGAGCTATCTAAATCTTCTCCAATTCAATTGGAGGTTCCTATCACAGGAACAACTCCCCACAAAACCCTAGCTGAAATTGCATTAACAATTGAATCTGGGAGTACAATTATCAATGAACAATCTATGGGAGAGGCAAGAATGTGACGGCCTCAACCCCGGGGTCAGGAGTTGACGTCATCAACAACAATAATAACAATTATAATTCAGTCTAAAACATAACTACGACCCCTTTACCAAGACCTTTTCCAGGTTTAAGTATGATTTAGGTTACTCAACTAACACAACTCAAAATTTCAACCATTATCTCGACGCAGCTAACTTAACACAGCAACTCAACAGACCACCCTTGGTCTAGCACAACCATCTTAGAGGAGTTCGACACGAAAGGAACTGGAACTCTGCCCGACTATCACCAAAGAATCTCCTAGACATCTGCAATATATATATATAAAACATTCTGCAAGGGTGAGCAATTGCTTGCTCAGCAGCACCACTATATGAATAACATGTAAAACAGTTTAAAGTGAAACGGTTACAGGAACAGAATTCATACTTTCCAGAAACATGTAAAACAGATATAACTGGATATCAAAACTAGCATGCTCTGTAAAACAATAACATCAGTAGTGTGCTGTGTATAAATACCAAAGAATAATTCTAGCATGCCATTTTCATTTCCAAATCCACTATATCAACTACTCATGCCCTTACGGGAATTACACAAAACCAAATCAGATACGTAGTAGATATGTGAAGACACCAGACGGCTCTAACTGCCATCTCATTCATGGCTCCAACTGCCATTTCAATTACCTGTTCCGGAACTCAGAGACTAGCTAGGTCTCTGACCTGCTGGACTAATCGGTTATACAGTGCGCGCAACCGAATTAGCCTCTTACGCCAACTCAATAGGCCTACTCTGGCCCTAACGTATCCCATATTTGATCGTTTTAATCCAGTTTTCAAAATCGTCACTTGTACCTATCTCTTTTCAAAAATCCATTCTGTCACAGCATATTATTCAAATCCTCTTTTAATTTAGATCACATTAAGAGATAGGTGTTTTCAGAAGTTACTTTTCCCCAAAACACAATTTAAAACAACATTTTCATATACAGGGGATACGTAACTTAAAATGTTTCTGTTGCATTACGAAAGTAAAACATTTAGTTATTCACATATACTGAACCATAAAAGAATGGTCAGGGGTACTTGCCTTGCAGAGCGTTACGACGATCACTAACTGATTTTGATAGATTTGAATATTCAGGTCTCATGGAAAAATGACTGTCTCACTAGAAGACATCCCTGCTTCGCAGCAATTTATCTTAAGAAAATATTCAGGACTCTCAGGGTTCTTCGCTTGGGAACCTCGCTACGCTGGTCGACTGATCACTAGGTTATCTTTAGTTCGACTTCACTTCTGGAGTCCTTCAACTAGAACCTACAGAACCGAAATACCCTACGTTAGACGTCTAGGTATGCTTGACATATCCTCGATACCAATTCTACCCAGCGATATTTAAACACGACTCATAATTATGTATATATTATAATACAATAACAATCCAACAGTCAGGGTTATCGATTTAGCAAAATATTTCAACATATTGTACAATCAAGTTTCATATAAACACACACACACATATATACATATAGCCACTCGACGTCCTTGATAATCATCGAATACGCTCCCGTATTTCCGTAGTTCAATTTTCCCGGAAATCGGGCAGCATCTCCTTTGTTTATCGGACTACCCGACGAACCAATTCGAGGTCAATTCATAAACACAACCAATCAATTTAGTCCACAATTCACAATTTCCCAACCACCGCTTTAAATCAACTAATTATTATTATATCTTTTATTTTATTCGAGCTTTTATATTTTTTTATTTTAAAATATTAGGACTCAGAATTATATCATCACCGTCTGCTCGTAATAAGTCATCGCGGAACGGCAACAAAATTCTCGGGGTATCCAGTAATTCGGATTCCAACCGAAAATTTCACCGATTAAAAATAATTTCCCGCAACCAAATATTCATATCACAAATATTATTCAAGATAATTTCCTGCAGAATAATAATAAAATAATTAAAATTCCATCACCAACACAGCGTATAACACGCGCTGTACACACAGAACCAAAACCACGGCTTGAAAACACAGGGGCGGCAATACCACCGGAAAAGCACAGATACACACACGGCACACACACACGCTCACACGAACACACACACACACACCTGCGTATATATAAATATATACATACACACAACTGACTGAACTACCAGGCTCACCGGAATAGGAATCACAGTGGCGGCAATCGCACAAGGAAGTAACGGGGAGAGAAGAAAGAAAAAGGAAGAGCAGGAACGGATGGAGCAAGAAACAGAGAAGATGAAATCACGAGAGAGAAAGACTGAGATTAGAGAGATCGAGGTAGAGAGACAGGGACAAAGAGATGATGTTTCTGGGAATAAACTGCCTGCCTGCACGTGTCCTTCAAATGGGACGCGTGTTGATATTCTTTTAAGAATTGTTAACACGTGTCCCTGAGTGTTAGGGTTCAATTATTTAACCGAATTTCGAAATCAACGAGTCAGGGTACCTCGAAATCAACCTCCGAAAATTATGAAAATAGCGCTAAAATATTATAAATATCCCGAAGTAAATAAAAATGTAAATTTCGAAATTTTTAAACAATTTTTAAGGTACGCTTTATACTTGCTTTTTAACGAATAACGAAACAACGCGCGGGTAAAACGATCTCCGAAAATTTCCAAAATAATTTTAAAATTCTCAGAATAATACGAACTTAATAAAATATAAGTTTCATAATTTTTAAAGATTCCCATAATTAAATATGGATTTTAGCATTTAACACACTCAAAAAATCATTTAAACATGAATAATTAACAAAATATTGATTTCTCAATTTTATAAAGTCCTAAAAATAATTATTGAAATTATAAAATTAGAAAACCAATTTTAAAGACAACCCAAATATTTATGGAATTAAAATTATCAAAAAATCACTTTTACAAGCGAAATAAAATCATATAACTTATCAATATATCACAAAATTCAAATCCCACATATCACAAATCATAAATAATTAAATAACAATCAGTAACCTCTGCCAAAATCAATACACGCCTTTTATTTATTTACTTAAACTTTTATTACACTTTCAAATATTAGAAATAAAAAAAAATACACGAGTCGTTATAAAGAACATCACATTCATATGACAGTGCTTTGCATGAAGCACAAGGGTTTGACAATGGTGCACATGACAGTAACCCAATCAAATCCCCTCTAATTCAACTGGAGGTTCCCACCACAAGTGGAGAACAACACCCTATCATAAACACAGTGCAAACTGTGAACTCTATCACAAGTGGTTCTGTTCCATTACCTCCTTCACACTCAACCAACCTTCCACCTCTCAACCTCAACAACCTCATATCATCTCCCAATGGTTGTAGACAACTGAAACTCAACCTACAACAACAGATGATCATCTTGTTGAGAAGATTTCTGGATTAGCCAAAATTTCACAGCATTTGCTTACTTAAGATATGAGCAATCAAGATTATCAAGCCATTCTGCTAACATATAATGATGAAGTTGAGAAGCAGAAGCAGAAAATTGTTAATAAAGTTGAGCAAGATGGAAATGTAGATGTTTGGCTGTCTAAGGATTTTTCTTTGGAGATGGATCAGGTCTAGGCTAGGTTTATAGATGAATATGTCACCAATCTGGGAAGTAATTCCAAGGCCTTGACTCCACAAGATGTCTATGATGCAATCACTGAAGTTTACAAAGCTCAACTCAAGGCTTTTCACCTATTTGGTAAAGCTCTAGAACTAAAGCTAGTTGGTCATGAAGATAAAATAAGGAAGATGGTGAGAGAGAAGATGGATGAGATCATACCTTCTCAAGTCAAGATAACTTCAAAATTTCAACATTTTGCTGACTAAATGGCAAGATTTGATCTGACTTCTATGGAAAAGGATGTCAAGAATCTCATACAGTCTTCCATTTCTCTACATGATGTGGTTCAACAACAAATAACAAGTTCAAATGATACAAACCTCAAGTTGAACTAGCTTCACCAAAGCAGATATGAGCCTTTTGCACTGCTCATGGGGGGTATTAAACAAGCGGTGGAAGAAAATTTTGGATCCTCACTAGCTTCAAACTCTTAACAACCTGCCTCCACATCTACAAATCTCCAAATTCAAGCTCTTCAAGGTCAAGTCTCAACTCTGTAATCCTCTAATGACAAACTCACAGCTCAAGTGCATGCTCTTACTACAATGGTACAGAGTCAACAGGCAGACATTCGAGCATTGGTATACTCCCACAAGCACTTACAAATGCAAAATTATATTGCCTTGGGAGCCATCATGGGCAAGCTCACCATTCCATTGCATGCACTTCCTGAGGCTGTGAGGCCAGAATTACCAACTCCCCTGCTCAAGCCTGTACCCAAGACTAATGGGAGATAGAAGGTAGGATTCAACAATCCAAGGATGTTGGCAAGTCAAAGGACCCTACTCAGATTGGTCAAAGTTCCTCAAAAGCTCAAATTTCTGAAGATGTGGGAAAAGACAGACTCAACAAGGCTGCAGAAGGACCAAATCAAGATCAAAAATTCAGTGAACTTCTTGCAGTCCTGAGGATGTCTCTTTAAAACAACTACATTACCTACAAAAGAGCACTGGCCAAAAACATCAACTTCATTAGGGCAGTGGTTGTAAGAATTGATAATTACTTGGAGAAGAGAATTGTTTTGAATATCAATGATGATGGTGGAGTGGACAGACGTCTCCAAGTGTCTCTTCCAAATCTCAAAACCTTAAGAGCATATGAATTAGATGTAATGATTGACAGAGTAAATCCAGTTATTCCAGAGGACACCCAGTTGCTAAAAGAACTCAAAAATGCACAGATATCAGCTTTTCTTGAAGCCTATCTATATCCAAACAAAGGGGTGGCCTATATCTATCCAACAACCAAACAATGCAAACACCTCATTGTTCCTAGAAGCTGTGTCAAATCAAACATGAGGTTGATCATGACTCTTCAGTCTGATCTAAAGTACAAAAGAAGCAAGAAGCCTGAGGATGTGGAGATGATAAAGATTCTTGATAGGTATCTTGTAAATGCTGATATCATGTTGCCAAATCTAAAAATCAACAACTCAAAAGATGACAAGGATGATGATGAGCAGAAGCATGATGAGCAAAAACCTTCTAGCTCAAATCCAAGTTAATCTTCAAGAGAAAGTGGCAGCAAGAATAAGAAGAAGGATGAGAGCAAGGGAGATAAGAAGAGGATGGGAGATGACAAGAGGAAGGAAGATTAGAAGAAGAGAGGAGACGAGAGAAGAAAGATGAAGACGAAAGACAGTTCAGGACCACACCAACAAACCCTAAAAATCCAAATCAACCAAGCTCAACCCTCAAAACTTCTTAGCTCAAACACTCAACCATCCTTCACCTCAAAGCCAAAATTTCTTTATAATCCAACTGCAAAATCTCTTCTCAAAATCCCAATCACTACCATCCAAAGTAGCCTAAAGAAAATCACAAATCCACCTTCATTTAAACCACCAACCAAGACTCAATTTAAATCTGTTGGGAGAAAAACAAAGCAACTGTAAGTTACTGAAAGATCTCTCTGGAATTGCTATGATCAATTTGACTTTCTGCCACTAAATTGGTGCTTTACAGATGAAGAATATTTTCAACAACTAGTTGAAGAAATAGTCAGAGTCTAGGTTGTATCATATACAGAAATCAGAATGTATTATGATGATGGATCTTTCACTTTACTTGGAAGCAACTTAATGGACACACTTTCAACTACAGAATTTAAAAGAGTGATCAGTTTAAATAAGGATAAGGATACAATGGACAAGATTCGAGAAAGCTATATGTTGTGTATGGGTGAAAGAAAGGGATGAGAAAAATACAAGAGCAAAGGCTGAGAAAGAAGAAAAAGATAGGAAGTATGCAGAAGAACTCGTAAGAATTAAGAAAATATCAAATGAGCTTAAAGAAAAAGGGATGAGCAGTCTTTCCAAAGATGGACATTTTCTGAACATAAAGGTTGGCAGATATTCCAGATTCAGAGCTGATTACTTAAATATTATTCATTAGATTAGTGGCTCAAGCTTGTGGACGCTTTTAGAGGAAGTGAAATAATAGAAGAATTATAAGTGTTAGTTACTCTTAAAGATCTCATTAGAAAGGAGCTAGGCTATGAGGATTTTATGTAATGAATGCCTTGTTAAAACTCCTATAACCACTCAATGTATAAATGCCATATTTCTGTCAATTTTTCATGTAAAGATTATTTGTCCATTGTAGCTTGGGGTTAGTCTTGTTAACAAGCATTAATTTGTGATAAAAAAACTTCTCACAAATTGGGGGTGATTGTTGTGCAAGATATGCATGTACTTTAACAAGACTAAGTCAAAATTGACAGCCATAAGTAAGTTGTATGATAATCTAAATTTGCATTTTGTATAGTATTACTTAAGTCTATAAAAGTGTAAATAGATTAGACTGGAGTATTTTTCTGTAAAAAATCTCAAGCCTAAGAATAAACTCTGGAAGAAGATCATGAAGATCATGCCTCAGAGACAATGTGAAGAAGCTTGGTGTTGAATAAATTTGTTTTAAGAAAAACATTTTAAGTCAATAAATCTACAAGTCACAGATTAAGTCTTATAGAGAAGTCATTCGAGAATTCCAGAATGACTTATCGAGAAGTCAAGAAACAACTTGTAGAGAAGTCTCAGAGAATCGACAAGCCAAATTGAAGACATGAAGATTGGAGATATCAATAAGTGATTTCTTTACTAGAGAAATCTGAGATATCGACAAGTGAAAATATCACTAGAGAACTCAGAGACATCGATAAGTTAATTCTACATGCAAAGAAATGGAGACCTCGATAAGTCAAGTTCATTCGAGAACTCAGAGATCTCGATAAGTCAAGATTATACTCTAGAACTCAGAGATCTCGACAAGTCAATTTCACAGTCGAGAACTCAGAGACTTCGATAAGTCACAACAACTATAGAGTAACAAGAGATCTCGATAAGCCATTATACTTATCGAGATATCGAGTTCTCTATATACCAAACTGGAGACCTTGATATAAAACTCAAGTACAGAATACAGCTCAGTTAAATATCCAAGATTATCAATCAACAAACAAATCAATCAATGATTTGAAAAGTCTACAAAAGCAGCTTAAAGAGTACAAGATCAAAGGCCAAGATTAACTGACAAAGTAAACTCACAGACATGCACGATTTGCAAAGATACACTAAGCCAGAAATAGAAAGATTTAATTATCTGAAAGTAGGGTTTAGTACATGTTATTACATGCTGTGTAAAACCTGTGTTTACTGTTTTATAAAGTAAACACTGGATGCTTTGTTTAAGTTGTAACAAAATAGATTTAAAAATCTTGTAACTCTCAATAGAGAAGCTGAGTTCTTAACATAACAAGAACCCAAAAATTTATAGAAAAACACTAGCTTGATATTTATATAAAATTAAGTGAGTTTTGAAATATTGTGTGCACTGTCTTTAGTTCAGTTAACATAATATTGTTACATTTCTTATCTGCTTTGTTCATCTAGTTTAAGATAATCAAAAAGCAATTAAAATTGTCCAAAACACATTCACCCCCCCTCTGTTGTATTCATTTCTCAACATGAGATTTCCAGCTTTTATTTTCAACCAAATATTATTGTTATTCGCTTATCTTAAACTCTAACTAATATGTTTTGAATAAGGTTGTTTGATATAATTAAAATTAGCCAAAATCGGATTTAAACAAATTACAAATTAGCAAAAATTACATATTAGTAAAAATTGTTAATATAATTGTATTTAACATTTTATTGAACATGTTAAATTTTTACTAATTTTATGTTATGACATACTAACGCAAAAAAATTAACATATCCTACATAAAATACGAGACGTCGCAACTCGCAAGGAGGCGACGTCGAGTAATATTGTCAGATACAATTTTATCGAGTAAAATTCATTTGAAATAAATTACAAATTCAAAAAAAATCATTATTTGAGTGACTTTTAACAATCATTTATATTTATAATATTATTAAACACCTCAGAATTTGTGTATTGCGGAGTGCAATTAATTTTTCGACTACAAGTACTGTGAAGAAGGTGAATTTCTCAGCAAACGACTAACAAATATTGTGTAATATGTTATAAAACTGAAATATTTTATTTTTTTAGCCTTTATGTTCAACCTATTGTGATTTTCTTATCTTAAACTTTACCTGATATGTTTTAAATAATGATTTATGCATATCATAATTCAACTATTTTTCATATTTCACAGTTCAATAACCCCCCGTTTGTATTTTAGAAAGATTTAAAAAATTAAATGATCAATAATTTAGGGTTTAGTGCTCAAAACCTTTGAGCTTCCAAGAGTATACCATAATTCAATTATTTTAATGTTTAAAGGTTTTAACAATTTCCCACTTGGGTTTTAAAAATACTTAGTTTTAAAAATTTTGAATTTTAGAAATATACAACTTCGTAATTTATATTATACAATTTTTAATTGGTGTGTGTACATAAAATATGAAATTTTTTTAGAGCGGGAGTGTGTTGAGGAACTTGAAAAAATGGGTGGTTGAGAAGGAACCAGAGAAATAGCTGAATCATTTCCCTATTTGGAGAGTTGATCGGTTCAAGTATTTGTGGGGCAGGTTAAATCACCATCTCCAATCATCACTAACATAATAATCCTCCACCGAATAGAATAATATATCTTTAATAATATGCGAGACGGCGCCGGGAGGCGACGTCGAGTAACACTGTCTTATTAAAAATATATCAAATTATTATACGGTTTAAGAATTACATAAGATAAAAAAATATAATCATATTACATTTTTTTGAAAGTTATTTTTCAATAATAGAATTACATTTGTTTGTGTCAAATTGAAGAGAAAACAAAGATAAATTCGAGAAAATCATCTGTTATTATTAGTTTTCAATTTCATTTTTAAAAAATTTTAATCAAAATATTCATATGTACCCTCAATTATAAGGCTTCTAAAAGATAAAATTATGGGATAAAATAGCCAAACAATGATGAATGTACAAATGGAAAATAAAGCGTTGGTGAAATTGATAACTCGTACGATTGTGAATAAGTTTACAGGATATTATAGAAATTTACATCGTTAAATTTAAAATCTGAGGCTTCAAATGTCATTCTATTAGGAACTACTTAATGATAATTAATTCTCCATGTTGTACCTTCTCATTAGTATACTGAATTAAACTATATTAGGCAGTTGTTGGTCCTCTACCTGAACACACACATACTCTTCTACATTATTCGACATCTTACGCATTGTCAAACATTTTTAAAATGATCGCTGATCGTCAAACTTTGCATAGTAAAGAAAGTATATCAAATTGTTATGATTCGTTCAAATGTAACATTTTTATGAGTACCTACATATGTTAAACAGGATAAATGAGGTATTGTAAATATTATACTACTGAAAAAATTGAAGTACACATTTTATTTAACGCTCTAATATTTTAAGAAGGAAATCCTTTCATTCATATTCAAGTGTTTTACCAAGCAATAGGAACGACAATAGTTCATGTAGTTTTCTTTGCATATCACGATCAAGTTTTTTGGTGCATCTATATATTTTTTAATTATTCGTTAATATAATTAAGAGGATGATCATTTGAAAATTTATTATTGTGATTCCTTTTATTTATAAGAAGGAATAAGGCGCATCTATACATTTTTTGTTTTCCGATAATATAATTAGAAATGTGATTATTTATTTTTTACATTTTTAAAATGCCAGATAATAAGAGTGCGTAGCGCGGGAAAAAGTCCCTAGTATTATTGAAAGTTACCTGGTTACTCAAATAGGAGGGTTCCTCGTTGAACCTTCCTCCCCACCCCCCTCTCTCTCTCCATATATATATATATATATATCCCCACCCCCTCTCTCTCTCCATATATATATATATATCTGTGTGTGTGTTACCATTGAGTTTTAATTTTTTTTAATCATAAGGAACCCGTAGCCACTACCCTTCGGGTGCGTACTGAGTAAACCCACGGACTCACACAATAGCCTGCAAACCACGGGAACCAAGATAAACAACACTTAAGCGACAGACTCTGGTTCAGGAGGCATAACCATAAATTCTCTTTCCGTGGGATTCGAACCTGTGACCAAGAGGATAATTATCCTCTCTTTAACCAACTGAGCCAACCCTTGAGGGTTTGAGTTTTAAGTTTTAATGTATATCTATTAAAATTTAAATAAAATGTACTTAATATATTAGGGAGAAATATTAAAAAAAATTATATCCTATTAATTATCTGAGTACTCATTTCTCCAGAACAAAAATGATTTGAACTAAAAATTTATTTTCTACAAATACTTCAAAGGATTTATTTAATTTTTTAAAATTATTATTCTTAATATTTTTATGAATTATAATATCTTATATATATAAGTAAAAATTAATAATTTAAAATGCACAATCATAACTTTTTAAAATATGTGCAAAAACTAAGTGTGATGTACAAAATTAAAATATGTAAAAATACATGTGCTTAATGCTCGTAAGTATGTACTTATCTAAGTTAGGTGAGTATAAAGACTTTTTAATGTAAATACACGAGGATTATATCAGTAATTACACGTCTTGATTAAAAATTTGTTAATTTTATCACTAAATAGGCTATGTACTCATATAGCTCTCCTCAATACGTACTTAGAGGCATTTTCTAAAAATATATATAAATTTGTGGACGTCACCCGTTGTTAAATCAAAGGCGGAGTAATAAAAAAAGATTTAGCAATTTCTAAATTGAAGGAATTTTTTAGACAATTTGTAATAATTTTCGTGAGTCGAAAGTTCTCCTTTTCACGGAAAGAAAAAATAATGATTTTTAAAAATTTATTATGAATCAGTAAAAATAATTTTTCAATCTAAACTGTTAAAATATTAATATGATACCCTTTAAATAATGTGTAAAATAAACAATCCCAAGTCATGACCTTGGTCATATCATAAAGGTAAAAATATGTGCTTGTTTGGCTTTCAAAAAATGATCATTCTTAGGCCGAAAGCCCATTTTCATTTTAGATGGACGGTTTGGCATGATGAAAGCCACAAATATGACAAAAATTTGAAAGTGGGTTCAGTGGTACTTTCTCATTTCAGCCCACTTTTTGTTCTAGATCCATCTCATTTTTATTTCTCCAATGTATAGTTTCATTTACCTCGTTTATGGCGTAGCTAAATTTTTGGTGTTTGACAGTTATTTATACTCTCTTTATTTTTTAATATATGACGTTTGACCTTTTGACACACATATTTAGGAGGGTCACGTAGCTAGAATTATTATTTTTATGAAGTTATTTTTTGAATAAAAATACGAGATCAAAACTTTTATTCACAAAAAGAATTTTTCGGAAAAAAATATTTTAACTATATGGTCAAACCTCCTAAATATAGTGCCAGAAAGTCAAACGTCATATGTTAAAAAATAGAGGGAGTATACTTTTAAGATTACAAACAGCCTTCTCAAACATTCGAGCAATAATTTCACGGGTCTAGCTTCATTTTCGAGAGATATTCAATCTCGATTCATTTTGAGCTAATTTTACGTTCGGGATAATAATCAAATTTAAGTCCAGTTAAAATTGATTCAACTCAATTTAAACTCGGATCAGTTTATGCAAAACAATGTAGTAGTAAAATTGATACCTGATAATACATGGGTTGCAAAACGTGATAAGATTACTGCTCATATTAAGTAAATGTTGTGATTTCGACTATAATTATTTATTTTTAGTAATTTATATTTCAATATTTTTGTTCTAAATTTTTTCTTTTGAAATTTATATTCATGTATAAATTATTTCATTAGGATTTTGATTTTTTTTAGAAAAATGATAACTTATAGGTTATCATTTACCAAACAAAATTATACTATATTATAATAGACGAAATATTAGAAATTTGGTTGTCGGTCGGTTGGTACTTGCTGAAATTAGTTATCAACCCTTACTTATTTATTTTAATTATAATTGATGTTGGTGAGTCAATTCTAATTTTAATTGATATTAAATTGAGCTTCCTCCACCAATTTAAATTCTATTTTATCCAATTATATATCACTATAATTGATATTAAAGTCAACTTCTTCTACCAATTTAAATAATTTCTTCTATTAATTTTAATTCTATTATATCTAGTTTTATATTATTTTAATTGATATTTCTGGCTAAAATAAATTTAATCAAATTAAATATAATTAATTGGATTTGGTTGATATAATGGGCCTCGGGCTAAAACATAATAATAATTTTTAAAAAATTATTTTGAATTGATTATTAAATATGCTCATTTTAAATTTTAAATGATATGACTTCATGATATTAGATTAATACACGTGTTAGGCCTCAATGATACTATAGAAGGGGGTTGAATATAGTATCTACAATCAATTCGATTATGAACAAAAGTATGTAACAGAAAATAAGTTTATTCAATATATCAAACTCTGTTACAGTAGATTTAATCTACTCTCTCAGTGATGTATGATATCACAAAGAGATGATAGGGTTACAATGAATAATATTCTCGAGAATGATAACACATCTAATGTAAACCCTAATATGTGTTTATATAATACACAGTTACAAGATAACTACTAATTGATATGATAATGATTTTCTTTCCTAGAATATATCAATCAGAGATTATCTACTGCAGTCCTATAGTTGTCCAATTCTTCATGCATATCTTTACTTGTTTAATCCAGATCCTCTCCTGTAAATCAGCCGCTTTTCATACCTGAAGTGTATCCGCACTTAAGTTCTGATATAAGTTCTGACGCCTTAAGTTCTGATAACTTCCTGTCTTCAGTAAGTTCTGATTTCCAGTTAAGTTCTGATATTCTGATAATAAGTTCTGAAATGAAATAAATCAGATTAGACATGACATCACAAATCTATCTAACAATCTCCCCCAACTTGTAAATTATGAAAAATATACAAGTTAATAGATTTGATGATGTCAAAAATATTTAAGTACAAATGCAATGAGATATAATTTTAAACAGCTAAATACAACTTACAGTACATGTAGCTTTACCAATATCACTAGATCAATCTGAATCCATAGTGATTCCTTGTAAAGTCTGTTACCAGCTTGTCCTCAGCATTTCTCAGAACTTCAACTAACTGTACTTTGACTTGCATCAGTTCTTCATCTTCATTATTACCAATCTGATAAATGGCTGCTCCGAGTGCAAGAATTGATGTTCTTTCAAGTCCATCTGCAAGTATGATAACTCTGGGATGTGAAGAGTCTTCATTATAGCATAAGCATCTTCCTTTCAGAATTACTTCTACCTTAGCAGAATTCTTCCTCATATGAATTCTCTTCCATCATCCTCAGTTATTTTTGGAATGTATTCAGAAGCTTTTGTACCAGAAATTCTGAGAAGATCCCTTATAGCCTTCAAAATGTAATCTGACCACCTTCTTGTAATATCAGATTTTACTTCCATAAGGTAGTGAATATGTTGAAGCTCTTTGACAGACTTCTTTAGCACATCAGAATCTGCTAGTCTGTAAGTTCTGCCATTATTGAGAAACAAGATCAACTTTTCTTTAACTTCTGATTTATCATGAGTATCCATGACAATTTGAGCAGACAACACTTTATCAAGGTGCTTTTGTTTAATTTCTTCATATGATTTATCTGTCAAAATGAAAGGATCTCTGAGAGTAACTTCAACTCCTGTTTGTATCTTTTCTTTGTCAGAACCTAATCCAGACTTGTCTCTAGCTTACTTGGATTTTAACCCAAATGTTGCAAGTTGATTCAACATTAGATTGGTCTTAGGTTCCACTGGAGTAGCTTTGTTCCATAGTAGCTTCTTTTTCTGATCAAGTGTTAAGCTGTCTATGTCAACTTGAGCAGTGTCAGAGGTTGATGTCTTGATGAATTTGTCAGGATTTATAGTTTCATCTGTAGCTTGCTGTTCTGAATATCTTCACTCTGAACAACTTGAGCTATGTCAGAGGTTGTCTTAGATTTTTCTGTCATCCTCTTTGTCTTCAGAGTTTCAACTGTTTCATCTTCAGCAGCAGTATCATTAAAGACTTGAACCATCTTGCACACAGGATCCATCAGAATTTGAGGAATCTCTATGGTAGATCTTTCTTTTACCACAATCCCCTTTTTTGGCCTTGGTGGTTTTTTAGCATCAGAAGCTTTTGACTTTGGTTTGCTCTTCTCAGCAACAAATTTAGCTTCTTCTTCTCTTAATTCCTCTAAATCCACTCCTGGATTATCCTTATGAAAGTCTCTTGGCCAGTTCTTCATTATTAGTTTGAATTTTGGGATCCTTGTAAAAGAATGTTGCTTTCTTTCCCTTGAATTTCAGAGTCTGCAAAAAACTTCTGTGAATCTTGGCTTCCATCTTGAATCATTACATCAAAAGTAGTTGTTAGAACTTGATCATCAGGATTTGTGATCAAAAAAGGAACATCCTGATTTGTAGGCTTATTTCCTTCCTTATCCCTCCTTTGAGTAGAACCAGGCAATCTCTGATGAGAACCTGTCTATTGAGAAGGAATCCTGCTCAATTCCTCTCCTTGACTGTGACCTCTACTCTTATCAGAGTTTTCCTAGACATCACCATGATCATCCTTTTTCTTCAGTGTCTTGATTGGTGAGCATTTGGACTTAACTACCTTCTACCCCTTTTTGGCATCATCTGTCAGGAGTAGAGAAAGAAGGGGTTCCACTGAAGATTGGATCTCATTTAATTGAGTCTGTTGAGCAGCTTGATTTTGTAAGACCTCATACAGTTGGGCCTGCTGTTTTTCTTGAACAAGCTCAATAGCCTCCATTTTTTCTTGAATTGGTCTGATAAACCTATTCTTGTTTAGTTTGAGCATCAGGTCTAGCTTATCAGCTGTTTCCTAAAGTTTATCAATCTTTTCATGAGTCTTGGAGTGTAGACCTTGAAGATTTTTAGTGTTGAGAGCAGTGACTTTAAGTTGTGTTTTGAAATATGTTCTGACAGTACATATGGGCTGGGAATGAAGTCAGGTTCATTCCACTTCTTTGTGCATTCAACTCCTCTATGAGTGTCCTCCCATGGAACAGGAGCATCTTCTTCAATAAATTTAAGCAGTGCCTCCTTCCCAAGTTTTGGAGCATTTACTGGAGCACTTGCTGGAGCATTGTCTCCAGAATTTGATAAAATCTCATCATCTTTTGATAACACCAGAGTGTGTGTAACTGAAGGAGATTCTGGAGCAACTTCATCTAAATTCTGATCTCCAGTTCCAAGATCAAGAATTGGTGTTGTTGGTATCTCAGCCTGTAAGATTAGAGAAGTAACAGGAGTTGGCTGTGCTGGTGGTGCTTCAAGATAGAGAACAGAAGGTATATTTAAATTATCAATATCAATTTCAGGACTTGTCTCTTGTCCTTCAACATATTTGTAGCTTTATTGGAGAGTGAGGTGGAGAAGTCACAGATTCTTGTACAGGTTCTGATCTGTGGTCTTCAGGAATTTCGGATTCCTTTAACAGAACTTCCTCAGCTTTTGACAGAGCTTCAATCATAATAGGTTCTTCTGAGATTAGAGATTCCTGATCCCCTTCCTCGGCATCTTCAGCATCCTCAAATTGAATTTGTGCAATATGCACACATGCTCTAGTCTTCATTGATCTTCTAGATCGTGGAGTGACATGATCCGTATCAGAATTTGAAGGTCTTTTCCTTTTCAAAATCCCAGAACTCTCAGTTTCATTCTGTTTCTGAGGAGTTACCTCTTCAGCTTCTAATGTCACAGGTTCTGATGCAGGAACCTTGACTTGTTCTTCCTCATCATATTCATCTCTCAGAATCATCCTTCTTCTTCTCCTTGGTGGAGATTTAGGCACAAAGATAGTTCTTTTGGTTGTGGGCCTAGAGGATGTGTCAGATTTTACAACTGGCACCTTTTGTGAAGTACCAGAGGTTGGTTTGGTTTTGGATTTGAGAGGTGAGGTTCTGATAGTAGGTACTGATGGTTGTGGTTGAGAAGATTGTGTTGGTTGATATTAGGTTCTGATAGTAGGCTGTGGTTGAGTATTAGAAGGCTGGGTTGGTGGAGGTTGAGAAGTAGTGGGCTGTGTAGGTGCAACATCAGGATATATGGTTGTGTATGTGTGAGGATCAGAATTTACTAAGAACTGTTTTACAGATTGGGGAATTTGGAGGGGTCTTTGTATATCCTTCTTATTATCAGTAGATAATCAGTCTGTGAAAGCCCTTTTATAAAGTTTAAAGAGTTCAATTAACTCACTAAAGTTTTGAGGTGCATCAGAACAATAGAAACTATATAAACTGGCAGAATCTAGCAAAATATACTATGTTGCTATCTTCTTTCATCCTATCACCTATAAAACCCAAAATAGTAGTAGCATAATCAAAATAAGTTTGACTAAGAAGTGCATACCCTATTTGCTGACTCATGATTGGAATAGCATCAAAATTTGAGCATTTGTTGGCAAAGGCTTTGGTAATACAATCGAAAAAGAAGCTCCACTCCCTCCTGATATAGGGCATCTTCAGTTGTCCCAGCTTGGACAAAGACTTCTCATAGCCAAGATTTGCCATCATATTTTGAAGAACTAACTCCCCAACTTGTGAATTGTAAGTACAGTTTTCTGGCAGATGCAATGTTTGTCGAATAGTTGACAAGGTTACCAAGTGTTCATCTTCCCCTGTTATAAAAATGATGCTTGGGGACCCACTTTCACCATCATTATCATAGACTACAGACCTCTAAAACTCCAAAATTTGCTTGCCTGAGAGAGTCCGTGGTTGGGTCAGAGCATACCCAATTTCACTTCAAGCGAGAAAATCTTGAATGAAGTGAAGTTCTGAAGGAGCCTCGTCCTTCTTGAGAATAGCCATATAGTTATTGGGGACAAACTTGGCTCTATCATAGATAAGATCCTTAGGTATCATTCCTGTGAAAATTAAGTAAAAAGTTGTGTGTGTATAGAGTGTTTGATAAAATGCCTGTGAGAAAATAGCTTCAGAGAATAATAGAAAGTGAGAGAGTATAAAAGAGATTAGAAAAGAGTAAAAAAGTAGGTAAAAGATTGTAAAATCTTTTATCTCTTGTATATATACTCTCCACTAATTACAACGGCTAATTTCTGAAGCAGAACCGACATTTAACACCTGGCTACATGTAAACAGTCAAAACAATATTAGTGGGCATGGTAAACGTGCAATAATTATTGCTTACATGCGGTTACCAAAACAAACACGCAACCCATTAACCAAATGATTATCACTATTTTTATCTCACTTAATTATTTTCTGAAAATATGACCGTTACAGTAAATATCAAAAATAAGTCAAGTAAATAAATAATGCCACGTAAGCATCAGGATTTGCATCAGAACTTGACTATTATCAGAATTTAACGGTCATCAGAACATGGCTTTTGTACTCAAAAAGTGAATGACTGTTTTTGTGTTTCTTCACACAAATACTGACTGGTTTCTTCAGAGTTTAATCATCAGAACATAAGCAGAACTTGTCCTCAGAATTTATGCAAATAATACTTAACTGTTTATCAGAAACAACTTAATCACCACAGTAATTTTCATCATTCATATGGAGTGATAGTGTGTGTGTGTGTGTGCAAATTATCAGATAAAGATTAAAGTCTGATAAACTTCAGTATATCTTAGAAATAAGGCATAACTAAGAAAAATGCTTAAAATTTGTCTTGAATTGTGGAGTCTAATGAGAATAAAGTTATGCAAGAATCCACCTCAGCTGTTTGTGCTTATTTTATGCATCTTTTGAAATTCTTTTGACAATGGCTTCTCAGTGTAAATGAGTTACAACTGCCATCAGAATTTATGTTATTATCAGAATATTTCTCCAGTAATCAGAGAATGTGAAAAGTCACCAAGAAAAAATTAATTTGCTTTTCTAATGCATATAACTTAATACCAGCAATACACTTGGATCTTCCCTTTCACATATTTACTCTAGATCTCAAAGGAGTACCTGATTTCAATTTTTCTTTTCTTTTATTTTCTTCAGATAAGTGAGGCTTATCAAGCATGTAGTTCATCCATAAGATTTACTGACATCAGAATTTGACAGATAAGAAGCAATAATCTAGTTTGTGACTTAGTAATAAGATACAGGAAGTAAATTTGACTAAGATCAAAATCAAAATTTGCTTGTGTTATTGATTTCCACATAAATAACTAATCCAAACATGGGATACATAGTTTGTTCAAGACTACTAAGTCAGCATCTAACAAGATAATCCGCATTGGATTGAATAGTCACATAACATTCAAAACACTTTCAGAGTTTATAGAATCACATCAGATGATAAGTAGTGTTTAATATGTTACAATTTAGGCACAGATTACATTGAGATAAGAAAATCTTTAAACACTGATCATAAAGTCTGATGTATGAAAACAAAAACTAAACAGATTTTGAGAAAAAACCTGAAACCATTCCAAGTTTATTTACCAGTCTTGTAAAAGTAGCTCCACATAGTGGTTTTGTGAAGATATCTGCTAGTTGTTGATCTGTTGGAGCAAAATTCAATTCCATTGTACCTTCCATCATATGTTCCCTTATGAAATGGTACCTAATGCTCATGTGCTTTGTCATTGAGTGTTGAACTGGATAGCAATAGCACTTTGATTATCAAAGTAAATAGGTATTTTATAAAATTCTAACCCATAGTCCAGTAACTGATTCTTCATCCAAAGAATCTATGCACAACAGCTTTCTGCATCAATATATTTTGCTTCTGCAGTTGATGTGGAAATTGATTTCCGTTTCTTGCTAAACCAAGAAACCAATCTGCCTCTAAGAATTTGGCAGCTTCCACTAGTGATTTTCCTGTCTATTTTGCATCCTACAAAATCTGCATCTGAGTATCCTATTAGCTTAAAATCTGATTCCCTAGGATACCACAATCCTAGATTAGCTGTACACTTGAGGTACTTGAAAATTCTTTTCACAACTTTAGATGAGGTTCTCTTGGATCAGCCTGAAATCTAGCACAAAGACAGGTAGCATACATGATATCTGGTCTACTTGCAGTTAAATAGAGTAAAGAGCCAATCATACCTCTATAGTTAGTAATATTTACTGATGCTCCGGTATCTTTATCTAACTTGGTGGGAGTGGCCATGGGAGTTGATGCAGTAGAACTGTCTTGCATTCTAAATTTCTTAAGTAAATTTCTGGTGTACTTGGATTGATTTATGAAAGTACCTTCTTCAGTTTGCTTGACTTGAAGTCCCAGAAAATAACTCAACTCTCCCATCACACTCATTTGATATCTTGAGTGCATTAATTTGGAAAATCTTTCACAAAGTTTTGTATTTGTAGAGCCAAAGATGATATTATCAACATATATATGTACCAAAAGTAAGTCCTTTCCATGGTTAAGGTAGAATAAAGTCTTGTCAATTGTGCCTCTGTGAAATCCACTTTCCAGAAGGAATTTAGTCAGAGTCTCATACCATGCTCTAGGAGCTTGCTTAAGGCCATGAAGTGCTTTGTCAAGCCTGTAGACATGATTTGGAAATTTTGGATCTACAAAGCCTGGAGGTTGTTCAACATATACCTCTTCTTCCAATTCTCCATTGCGAAAAGCACTTTTCACATCCATTTGAAAGACTTTAAACTTCTTGTGAGCAGCATACACCAAACAGATTCTCATGGCTTCCAATCTAGCAACTGGAGCAAATGTTTCATCATAGTCAATACCCTCCTGTTGAGAGTAACCTTTAGCAACCATCCTTGCTTTGTTTCTTGTAATTATGCCATCACTGTCAGTTCTATTTCTGAACACCCATTTTGTGCCAACAATGGATCTGTCCTTTGGTCTTGGCACTAGGGTCCAGACTTTATTTCTTTCAAATTCATTTAACTCTTCATGCATTGCTTGCACCCAGTCAGCATCTTGAAGAGCTTCTTCCACTTTCTTTGGTTCAGTCTGAGATAGAAAGGAATGATAAAGACATTCATTTGTTGTTGTTGTTGTAGTCTTGACACCTGCTTCAGGTTCTCCAATTATTAAGTCAGGTGTATGTGATTTAGTCCACTTCCTTGCTGTTAGGCATAAAACACACGCTAATAATTCACACAAGTGTACGCATTCGCAAGTAATATAGAATAAATTCTAGTTCATTCCCACAGAGACTCAGACTAATTATGTTCAATTAACACTTACTCACCAATGTATGATTACTTCTCAATGTCAAGACAATAACACTTAGATTTGATTAACTAATTATTAACTATAATTAACTACGAGAATTAAACACTTAATTGACACTTGAATTAACAATATTAAATACACATGAGATCATAACTTCATTACTACTTCCTTCAATAGTTATCGTTATTATCCTTAGCATGTAACGGTGATGATATTAATCGAACAACACGAAACTGATAAAAGCCAACTTTCGTTGTACTAATACCATTCTACCAAACATCCACAATTAAGATAGAAGTAGAAGAGGCATCAATTATGTTGAGACCCTATATGTCTACAGAATTTGACAACATAATGATTTAAGCACAAGTTATTCCTTATGATTACACAGGACAAGTAAAACGGTTAGAGTTACCCACTAATCATGCATACACATACATGAACCTATGCTAGCATGGCAAGTTCTAAACCTCGAATCCACCGTCGCTTCACAGGAGATTAACAGACTACCTTATATGTTCGCGACGCACATAAGATGAATAAGCGCAACCTATGCTAGATATCATACAATCATCACACACTAAGGTATTAAACAACTAACTAAGGAAATCCATAGTAAATCCGTTATGACCCCATGATCACGATTAGCCCATGATAAAGCTCATCGTCACCATGCGTTCATATGAAAACATGATAATAACACACAATATAAACTAATAAAAATACTTATTAAAACCAGAGTATGTCACAAGAGTAATAAGGTTCAAAGTAAAGAAAACTAGCATCCACTGATAGAAAGAATAAAAGAATCACAAGAA
The DNA here is from genome assembly GCF_009905375.1 of Apium graveolens. Classification (NCBI taxonomy): domain Eukaryota; kingdom Viridiplantae; phylum Streptophyta; class Magnoliopsida; order Apiales; family Apiaceae; genus Apium; species Apium graveolens. Next base: position 217,388,277 of record NC_133649.1, on the reverse strand, counting down.
AACGTATGCTTCCTCTTCATCGTTGTGATGTGCTAAAAACGGTCTTCTTCCTTCTCTCCTTGCTCCTTGCTTGATACCACACTTGTGTGAAACGTCTCTGAGAACTACTTATATAGAAGCCCATAAGAACCAGCTGTCTCAGAAGTCCATCAGCATAAGGATTATATAATTCAGTTTTAAAATTCTCGTCCCTGAGCGGCCGCCCCAGATTCCTGAGCGGGCACCCAAGCTCCCAAGCGGCCGCCCAGCATCCTGAGCGGGCGCCCAAGCACCTTCTGGAAAATTCTGAATTCTGCTCCTGATTTTGCTGCGTTCTGCCCCCAACTTTCCACAATCAATGCTAAGCACTTCCCTAGGCTTATTTCTGATGAATTCTTCCTACATACGCAAGTTATACCCTGAAATGCAAAAACACTAGAAAAATGCATCAAATACATAAAATACCTGATTTCAAGACATCAATTCAAGCCATTATAAGACGTTCTAAGTGGTATAAAATGCCACTTATCATCCCCCAAACTTAAATCGATGCTTTTCCTCAAGCGTCACAGACTCAAAAACAAAACAAAAACATGCATGAATACAATTTACATGAAATGCAACGATCCCCCTCACAATGACTAAACCAACCAACTTATGACATCTCAACAAATGCAATTAGGGGAATAAAGATCAATTAAATCATGCAAACTAACATACATCCAAAAACGTGGTGTGTGCGGATGCTTAAGAGATATGCTTCGAAACTAGATCAATTATCATAACTCGATTATCCTCAAGGCAATCACATGATTATACAAAGAATAATTCTAGGCACAAAATGACTTATAACACTTCAAGATCACTAGAGCTTATTACGGAATCATGCTTTTATTCAACACAACAACAAATGCTTATTTGATAGTGCAATGAGTAAGGTCCACAAAAGACTTATGCAATGGCATTCATTTAGCGAGCATTAGATTTAGCGGATCCCAGACTATAAAAGCCTTAGGTCACTAGGCACAAAGTCCCCTAAGAACTTAATAACTCGAATACCAAAGAGCCCACTCATGATCAATTATGCATTAACTCTTTTTTTTCCCTTTTTTTTCTTTTGTTCTTTTTTTTTCTATTTTTTCAAATTTCTGAGCAAGTGCGTTTCGCTCCATCTTGCTCAACCCTAGACTACTCGCATAAAAATACGAGCTGGCTACTAGCCATTTGACGCCTAGCCACAATTAGAAATGAATTCTAATTTTTACTCCAATTTTTTTTCTTTTCATGCCTTTTATCATTAAGAGCCTATCATAAATTCTAGGCATAATCAATAGATTAACCTCAAACACCATCAAAACCATGACAACAATCTAGCCCTTAAGCATACTCTAAGACTTAGTGGGATTATAAGTGTTTCTAGCATGCACGTCAACCTACAAGACTCAATCATCATTCTAACGCTATCACTACACTTGCATCAATATCACAAATCAATCGGTAAAGCAATGCAAAAGGGATCATGGTATATGCATGAACTAAATGACATGATAAATAAAGCTATAAAATAAAATTAAAAAAAAACTATATATGGCAAAAATATGCAATTATATGAACTAAACTATCATGAATATGCAACTACATGACACACACACAATTATTCCTTAACTACCACCCCCAAACTTAAAATCTTCACTGTCCCCAGTGAAGGTAGTAGAAAGGAACACAGGGTATACCTACTCGGAGAAATCATCATCATCACCCTCAGAGGGTGGAGTGTCAGGAGGCGGATAAGCAGAGTCCTCACCAAAAATGGGCCACTGGATGTCAGCTCCAAGGCCTCTGAAAGCAGTCCCAAGTACAAGGGCGAGCTCATGAGCGAACCTACTCTGCGACTCATACATCGCATCCATCCTCCTCGACAGCCTCCTATACTGGGCATCAGCCATCCCAGCACCTTCCTGGGCTCTAGAAGAGCCTGCCTCATCACGAACATGACTGGGCCTAGCCATGGTAGCACCAGCTGTTGGACGTCCTCCTGGAAGACGATATCCCAAACCATGCTCCTCGGGTTCTTCACCCGTCCACTCCTGCATCGCATTCAAAGTCGCTGAGTCAATAGGAGCGGCCGGCATCTGCAGCTGCTCGTGAGAAGGCCAATGAACTCCCACTGCTCTGCACAGCTTCGTGACAGTAGATGTATAAGGGATGTTGCTGTGTTTCGCCCCCCTCAAAAACTTCAAAATCCCTTGGTAGGTGAACTCACCAAGGTCCACATAATACTCCTCATTCAAGATCCCCCATAAAAACCTTGCTCTCTCAACTGTAACCTCATGTGCATGCGAAGTAGGTAAAATATTTTCACAAATAAAGGCATTCCATGCATGGGCATACCTATTCATCGCAACCGCCGGAAAAGAACGATACTCGTTAGATCCCGTCTTGAACTTCCACACCGTGCCCGGCTGACAGAGGGTAGCCACAATCAAATCCAAATCAAAATCCTCGGGGATCTTCTCATTCCAATTCTCCTCCGTGGGCTTCCGTTGTCGCTGCCCAATAACACGGCGAATCGCCTCCGGCTGATAATCTACAGTAAGCCCACGAACAACAGTAAACCCATTCTTTTCAGCCTTGGCGTTCGCATAAAACTCGCGAACCACACTCATTGGAACCGCATCTGGCGACTCACAAAAAGAAATCCACCCTTTCTCCGCAATCATCGGTAACAACTCACCATCCCTCCCTGATGGTAAAAATCATCTCTCCTTCAAAATTGGCTTAGTGAGAAGCCTAGTATACTCCTCCTCAGCAGCCCTATCCATCAAACGAGGTCTCGCAGTAGTTTCCCTCGAAGAATCAGCAGTAGGAACGGTGGTGCTACTGCTATAAATAGTTCGGGATCTCTTAGGTGCCATTGAAACTGAGAAAAAAGTGTTTAAGAATTGTGTTTTGAGTGTAGGAGAGAGTTTTAAAGTTAAAAGTATATGGGAGTGTATATGGAGGAGTTGTGTGTATATATAGGGTAGGAATTAGGGTTAAAATTAGAGTAAGAGTGGGGGTTGTGGGAGAGAAAACGTGGAATTGTGGGAGAAAAATTGTGGGTTTTTATGTTTTTTAGGTTTTTCTGATTTTTTTGTGGTTTTTTATAAGGCAAAAAAAATTCTGGCAGAAGGGTCATGAGCGGCCGCCCAGGACTTCCAAGCGGGCACCCCAGACTCCGAGCGGCCGCCCAAGATTCCTGAGCGGGCGCCCAAGGGGTTTCTGGAAAAAACTTTTTTTTTCTGCCCAATTTTTTTGATTTTTTTTTTTGGATATGGTACTAACTTCTAAAGGTTCCTAAAGGTTAAATTCTTGGGTTGCCTCCCAAGAAGCGCTTCTTTTACGTCATTAGCTTGACGTAGAGTACTCCGATCAAGTTGACAATAAAACGACACTAACCACTTCCCGGTTTGCCGTGTCCCCATATTAATGCTTCAATCGCTGACCATTAACCTTGAATGCTTGGTCCGGACCATTCTCAAAAATCTCCACCGCTCCATGTGGAAATACAGTTTTGATGATAAAAGGTCCAGACCACCTTAATTTTAACTTTCCAGGAAAAAGTCGGAGACAAGAGTTGAATAAAAGAACTTGTTGCCCCGGCACGAATGACTTAAGAGATAGCTTCCTGTCGTGCCACCTTTTTACTTTTTCCTTGTACATTTTATTGTTCTTGTACGCTTGAAGTCGAAATTCATCAAGTTCATTTAACTGAAGCATTCGCTTCTTCCCAGCTGCATCTAGATCAAGGTTCAACTTCTTCAACGCCCAATAAGCCTTATGCTTAAGCTCCACAGGTAAATGACATCCCTTACCATAAACAAGTTGAAACGGGGACATCCCAAGTGGAGTCTTGTATGCTGTTCTGTAAGCCCAAACAGCTTCATCGAGCTTTAAAGACCAATCCTTCCTTAACGGACAAACAACTTTCTCCAGAATGCGCTTGATCTCTCTATTAGACACTTCAACTTGACCATTCGTTTGCGGATGATAGGTAGTAGCAACACGATGATTCACATTGTAGCGCTACATCATAGAAGTGAACTTACGGTTGCAGAAATACGACCCCTCGTCACTTATGATTACCCGTGGCGTTCCAAACCTTGTGAATATCTGCTTATGGAGAAAACTCAACACTACCTTTGCATCATTCGTCGGTAGAGCCTTAACTTCTACCCATTTTGAGACATAATCTACTGCCAGCAAGATGTACTGATTATTGCAGGACGAGATAAATGGTCCCATGAAATCGATTCCCTAAACATCAAAGATCTCGACTTCAAGCATCACATTTAAAGGCATCTCGTCCTTTCTAGTAAGATTCCCCACTATTTGGCAATGATCACACCTTAAAACGAACTGATGCGCATCCTTAAACAACGTAGGCCAGAAAAAACCTGCTTGTAAAATACGAGCTACCATCTTTTCACCACCATAATGTCCATCATAAACTGTGGAATGGTAGTCTCGTAATATCCCCTCCATCTCATAAAATGGGATACATCTCCTGATGATCTGGTCAGCTCCCTGTCTAAATAAATATGGTTCATCCCACATGTAACACTTCACCTCATGCAGAAACTTCTTCTTTTGAGTTGCATTCATATTAGGAGGCATTATAATGCTGACAAGATAGTTCACAATATCTGCGAACCATGGCTCTTCCTCCTGAACTGCGAATAACTGCTCATCCGAAAAAGATTCGTTGATCAATGTCTTATCATGTAAAGTGGAACCGGGATTCTCCAATCTAGATAGATGGTTAGCTACTTGATTCTCAGTACCTTTTTGATCTTTGATCTCTAACTCAAATTCCTGTAGCAAGAGCACCCAACAAATAAGTCTAGGCTTCGAATCCTTCTTTGAGACCAAATAGCGAATGGCAGTATGATCAGTGAATAGTGTCACATTTGTCCCAAGCAGATAAGATCGAATTTTTTCGAAACCAAAGACTATAGCCAAGAGCTCCTTCTCATTAGTGGTGTAGTTCATTTGAGCTCCATTTAGAGTCTTACTAGCATAGTAGACCACATAAAAAAGATTATTTTTGCATTGCCCAAGAACTGCTCCCACTGCATAATCACTCGCATCACACATCATCTCAAAAGGTTATGTCCAATCAGGTGCCGTAATAACTGGTGCAGTTATCAAACTCTTCTTGAGAGTCTCGAATGCCGCCAAGCATTCATCATCAAATTTTAAAGGCACATCTTTCTCGATCAAGTTGCACAACCGCTTAGATATCTTCGAGAAGTCCTTGATGAAACACCGATTAAAACCCGCATGACCAAGAAAACTGCGGATTCCTTTCACAGAAATAGGTGGTGGAAGATTTTCAATGACTCCCACCTTGGCTTTGTCCACCTCAAGACCCTTGATAGAGACTTTAAGCCCAAGAATAATGCCTTCACGCACCATAAAGTGACATTTTTCCCCATTGAGCACCAAATTAGTTTCCACACACCTTTTGAGCACTGAACGAAGATTATTCAAACATTCATCATACGAATGTCGAAAGATGGAGAAGTCGTCCATGGACACTTTGACATTGTTTCCGATCATATCAGAAAATATAGCCATCATACATCTCTGAAAAGTGGCAGGTGCACCACATAAGCCAAACGACACTCTGCGAAAAGCAAACGTGCCAAATGGACAAGTGAAGGTAGTCTTTTCTTGATCTTCTGGTGCAATGCAAATCTGATTATAACCCGAATAACCATCCAGAAGACAATAATACTCATGATCATCCAACCTGTCAAGCGTCTGATCAATAAATGGAAGAGGGAAGTGATTCTTTCTAGTGGCTTTGTTCAACTTTCTGTATTCCATGCATACCCTCCATCCTGTGACTGTTCGAGTGGGGATGAACTCGTTCTCCTCATTTTCTACCACAATTATACCTCTTTTCTTAGGTACACATTACACGGGGCTCACCCAAGAACTGTCAGAAATAGGATATATGATTCCTGCATCTAGCCACTTCAGAATTTCTTTCTTCACCACTTCTTTCATGATAGGATTAAGTCTCCGCTGTTGCTCAACAGTCGGCTTACTACCTTCCTCTAGCAGAATTTTATGCATATAGTACGAAGGGCTGATCCCTTTTATATCTACTATAGTCCATCCGATGTCCGATTTGAATTCTCTCAAAATCCCCAAGAGCTTGTCCTCCTCACTACCTGAAAGGTCAGATGCAATAATAACAGGTAAAGTAGATGCATCACCTAAAAAATCATACCTCAAGTGTTCAGGCAATGATTTAAGCTCCAAAGTAGGTGCTTCCTCAATAGATGATTTGAGCTTTCCTTCAGCATTCTTGAGATCAGTAGTACCAAGAGATTCAAATGGCATGTCTAGCTTTCGCCTCCAAGGAGAAGCATTTAGATATTGTAGTTGCTCATTGCCATCCTCATCATCACTGTCAAATTCCCCCACTAAGGCTTTCTTTAAGGCATCAGACATTAGCATATGATCAAGTTCTGAAGTTACCGCAGAATTAATCAAATCCACCTTTAAGCACTCCTCGTCTTCTGTAGGGAATTTCATTGCCTTGAATACATTGAATGTCACATCCTGATCCTGCACCCTCATAGTAAGTTCACCTTTCTACACATCTATCAAGGTACGGCCTGTAGCCAAGAAAGGTCTTCCCAAGATTATGGGAATCTTCTTATCTTCCTCGAAATCCAAAATGACAAAGTCTGTAGAGAAGAAGAGCTTATCCACCTTTACTAACACGTCTTCCACGATGCGTCGTGGGTATGTAATAGAACGATCAGCCAATTGTAGAGACATGTATGTGGGCTTTGGATCGGGCATATTCAACTTTTTGAATATAGACAATGGCATCAGATTGATGCTTGCTCCCAAATTGCACAGGTACTTGTCGAAAGATAACTTGTCAATGGTGCAAAGAATGGTGAATCTACCTGGATCTTTAAGCTTTGGAGGTAATTTTTATTGCAGCACAACACTGCACTCTTCCGTTAGAGCAACGATCTCAAGGTCATCCAGTTTCACCTTCCTTGAAAGAATACTCTTCATGAATTTTACATAACTAGGCATTTGCTCCAGAGCCTCAGCGAAAGGTATGTTGATGTGAAGTTTTTTGAACACCTCCATAAACTTACCGAACTGCTTATCCAATTTTTGTTGTTGCAATCTCTTAGGAAAAGGTGGTGGAGGATAGAGCTGTTTCTCCCCTGTATTACCCCCAGGCAGAATGTGTTCAACAGTAGTCTTCCTTAGTTCCGCCGCTTTCTCCTTTTGCTTCTCTTCTTCATCAACAACTTCAGTTTCTCCATCATTCGCTTTTTCAGCATCAGCAACTTTTCCAGACCTTAAGGTGACAGCCTTTACTTGCTCCTTAGCTTCCTTCCTCCTGGCACTTCAGTATCGCTGGGAAGTGTGCCAGGTTGACGATTGAGCACAACATTGGCTAATTGACCGATTTAATTTTCCAAGGTCTTGATAGAAACAGCCTGACTTTTGCACAATAGCTTGAGCTCCTCGAAATCAGCACTAGAAGGTGGAGCAGCACCTCCTTGTTGAGGATATGATTTCCTTTGAGCATAATTCCGTGGTTGCTGGAATCTCGGTGGATTAAACTGCTTACTGATAGGCTGCTGATATGGTTGCTGAACAACATTCTGATTATTACTCCAGCTGAAATTGGGAGATTTCTGTTGTTAGCATGATATGTAGCTGGCACAGGCTGCTACGGTCGCTGATAATTATTCACATACTGAACGAATTCATTAACAAGAGAACACTGATCCATAGCATGAGAACCTGCACAAAGCTCACAGACCATAGCTATCTGATTGACTCCATAGTTGGCTAAATAATCGAGCTTCAAAGACAGCGCTTGGAGCTGCGCTGCAATAGCTGTAGCTGCATCGACTTCCAGAATACATGCTACCTTCCCAGACATCATCCTTTGAGTTGGGTTTTGATGCTCATTTGCAGCCATAGTTTCAATAAGATTATAAGCCTCAGTATAGCTTTTGGCCCACAAGGCGCCTCCAGCTGCTGCATCGAGCATGGGCCGAGATTGGGCCCCCAAACCATTATAGAAACCAGTGATCACCATCCAGTCAGGCATACCATGATGTGGACACTTTCTCAACATCTCCTTAAAGTGCTCCCAAGCTTCGCACATATATTCTGTTGGTTGCTGCGCAAACTGAGTAAGAGCACTCCTCATAGCTGCAGTCTTCTCCATTGGATAGAACTTCATCAGAAACTTTTGCGCAAGATCTTGCCAAGTGGTGATGGACCCAGCTGGCTCAGAATGTAACCAGTCCTTAGCTTTATCCCTTAGAGAGAATGGGAAAAGCCTCATCAGTCACACTATTATATTTGAAAGTACTACGGATCTCGATAAAATTCCTGATATGCATGTTGGGGTCTTCAGTCGCAGTACCTCCGAAAGAAACAGAATTCTGCACCATCTGAATAGTGCCCGGCTTGATTTCAAAAGTGTTAGCCTGAATAGTCGGATGAAGGATACTTGAATGAATGTCATCAATTTTGGGTCGAGAAAAGTCCATAAGAGCTGGATCTGCTGCTGGAACTATACGATCACCCATGATTACTGGTTCTTTTTGCTCACTCTCTTTATCCGAATCTTCAAAATCTATCTTCTCCGGAATATCAAGAACTGAGTCTGTCTCCTCAGTCGTAACTAAAGTTCTCTTGCGAGTGCGAGAACGTGTTTGCATAAACGCTCGCTAGAATTCCTGAAACATAACCAGAAATAATAAGTAACACGTCTTAATAATGAGTCCTAATGACCACTGATGGCAAGTATAAAAAACTAAACAAATACGCCGAGTCCCCGGCAACGGCGCCAAAAACTTGTTAGGCACAAAACACGCGCTAATAATTCACTTAAGTATACGCGTTCGCAAGTAATATAGAATAAATTCTAGTTCGTTCCCACAGAGACTCGGACTAATTATGTTCAATTAACACTTACTCACCAATGTATGATTACTTCTCAATGTCAAGACAATAATACTTAGATTTGATTAACTAATTATTAACTACAATTAACTACGAGAATTAAACACTTAATTGACACTTGAATTAACAATATTAAACACACATGAGATCATAACTTCATTACTACTTCCTTCAATAGTTATCGTTATTACCCTTAGCATGTAACGGTGATGATATTAATCGAACAACACGAAACTGATAAAAGTCAACTTTCATTGTACTAATACCATTTTACCAAACATCCACAGTTAAGATAGAAGTTGAATAGGCATCAATTATGTTGAGATCCTATATGTCTACAGAATTTGACAACGTAACGATTTAAGCACAAGTTATTCCTTATGATTACACAGGGCAAGTAAAACAGTTAGAGTTACCCACTAATCATGCATACACATACATGAACTTATGCTAGCATGGTAAGTTCTAAACCTCGAGATCCACCATCGCTTCACAGGAGATTAACAGACTATCTTCTATGTTCGCGACGCACATAAGACGAATAAGCGCAACCTATGCTAGATATCATACAATCATCACATACTAAGGTATTAAACAACTAACTAAAGAAATCCATAGTAAATCTGTTATGACCCCATGATCACAATTAGCCCATGATAAAACTCATCATCACCATGGGTTCATATGAAAACATGATAATAACACACAATATAAACTAATAAAAATACTTATTAAAACCAGAGTACGCAACACGAGTAATAAGGTTCAAAGTAAAGAAAACTAGTATCCACTGATACAACGAATAAAAGAATCACAAGAAAATGTATGCTTCCTCTTCTTCGTTGTGATGTGCTAAAACGGTCTTCTTCCTTCTCTCCTTGCTCCTTGCTTGATACCACACTTGTGTGAAACGTCTCTAAGAACTACTTATATAGAAGCCCACAAGAATCAGCCGTCTCAGAAGTCCATCAAAATAAGGATTATAAAATTCAGTGTTAAAATTCTCGTCCCTGAGCGGCCGCCCCAGATTCTTGAGCGGGCTCCCAAGCTCCCAAGCGGCCGCCCAGCATCCTGAGCGGGCGCCCAAGCACCTTCTGGAAAATTCTGAATTCTGCTCCTGATTTTGCTGCGTTCTGCCCCCAACTTTCCACAACCAATGCCAAGCACTTCCCTAGGCTTATTTCTGATGAATTCTTCCTACATACGTAAGTTATACCCTGAAATGCAAAAAAACTAGAAAAACGCATCAAATACACAAAATACCTGATTTCAAGACATCAATTCAAGCCATTATAAGACGTTCTAAGTGGTATAAAATGTCACTTATCACTTGCAGATGGAAGTTGATCTCTAGAACTGGATCCTCCCCTATGATCCATGCTATCTCCATCAGCATTTTCTGATGCTGCCCTGAAGTTATGCTCTCTGAGATTCCAGAATTTGAGTTGGATCCTTCAGGAATTGAAGAATTAGAGTTTCCAGAATTGTCAGAATTTGGCTCATCAGAACTTGATGAATCAGAACTTGAAGAGCCAGTGACTGGTTCTGATGCTTCTTGAGAGTCTTGAGATGTGGTATGATCATCAGATTGCTCCCCCTGAATAGGTGCAATTTCCTTTGGAGCAGTTACCACAGTTTCAATGACATCAGAATTTAACCCATCAGAACTTACAGGATCAAGATTTAGGTCATCAGAATTTATAGAATCAGAATTTACATCTTCATTTTCAAATCTCAGCTGAACATGATCCTTGAAATCTTCATGTCCAGTAATATTTTTATCATCAAAAGATACATTGATAGATTCCATGACAACCCTTGTTCTTAAATTGTAGACTCTGAAGGCTTTTGTGGAAAGTGGATATCCAACAAAAATTCCTTCATCAGCTTTTAGATCAAATTTTGACAGCTATTTAGGATGAGTCTTAAGAACAAAACACTTACATCCAAATACATTAAAGTATTTCATATTTGGCTTCTTTTTCTTCACCATCTCATATGATGTTTTTCCATGCTTGTTTATGAGTGTAGCATTCTGTGTAAAACAAGCAGTCTGCACAGCTTCAGTCCAAAAATAGGTTGGTAGCTTTGCTTCATCAAGCATAGTTCATGCAGCTTCAATAAGAGTCATGTTCTTTATTTCTACAACTCCATTCTGCTGTGGAGTTCTAGGTGCAAAAAATTCCTGCTTTATTCCTTGCTCTTTGCAGAACTCTTCCATGATTGAATTCTTGAACTCAGTGCCATTATCACTTCTTATTATTTTAACAGAATCTTTGACTAACTTATCCAGCTGTCTGACATGATCAGATAGAGTAGATGCAGTTTCATTCTTCTTGTGCAAGAAATACACCCAAGTGTATCTTATGAACTCATCCACTATAACCATAGCATATTTCTTCTTTGCAATAGACATGACATTGACTGGACCAAATAGATCAACATGTAGTAAGTGATAAGGCTCAAGAATTGAGGATTTAGTTTTGCTCTTGAATGAAGATTTTATTTGTTTTGCCTTTTGACATGAGTCACAAAGACCATCAGGAGCTAATATTGATTTTTGCAATCGTCTCACAAGATCTTTCTTTACTAGCTCATTTATGTTGTTGAAATTTAAATGAGAGAGTCTCTTGTGCCAATTCCAGGTTTCTTTAATTGATGTTCTGCTTAACAGACAGATTGTAGAACCATCAAAATTTGTTGAAAGTCTTGCTTCATATATGTTACCATGTCTATAACCTTTCAGAACCACTTTTCTTGTAGAATTACTTACAACTTCACAGTGTTCTTAAAGAAATCCACATGATAACCTCTATCACAGATTTGACTCACACTTAACAGATTGTGTTTAATTCCTGAGACAAGAGCTACTGATTCTATTATGACATTCCCAAGATTGATATTGCAATATCCCAGAGTCTTTCCCATGTTTCCATCTCCATGAGAAACTCCTGGGCCAGCTTTCTCCATAAAGTCTGATAGCAGGGCTTTATTTCCAGTTATATGTCCTGAACATCCACTGTCCAGAACCAGGATGTTTTTCCTGTTGTCCTGCAATCACAAAGACCACTATTGATTAGTTTTAAGGACACAGACTTGCTTGGATCCTTTGACCTTGTTAAGTTTGTTAGCATTTGCAGCGGATTTAGTTTCAGAGTTTATGCTTTTTATCAGACTTTATATCAGACTTTGAATCAGAATTTACACTAGAAGAAATTACACTAGAAGAAATTACACTAACTTTCTTTAAAGAAGGTTTTATTTCATAATAATCATAGTAAAAACTATGATATTCCTTACAAGTATAAATAGAATGTCATAAACTACCATAATAAAAACAAAGATTTTGTGGTTTAAACCTAACAGACTTAGTCTTAACTCCTGATTTAGGAGGTAAAGAGTTTATCTCTTTATTTTTCCTGCAAAAAGTAGCAAGATGGTTAGAGTTTCCACAATTATAGCATTTCTTTCTGGGAGCATTTAGAACAGGCATATAATTATTACTTTTATTCACACCTTCTTTTCCATTCCTATTTTTCCTAGCTTCCTTTACCTTGTTCATATTTTAATCTCTTTCCGCTTATATTTAAGCTGTTTTTTTGTCATTAAGCCAATGTTTACCAAAGCTGGTTTATCCTATTTTAATTTGTTAGAAGTTAAATTTTCTTTGACTTTTGTTTTAGAGTCTTTCATCTCTTCAGAATCAGACACAACAGTTTTTGCAACAAACTTAACAGGATTTACCTTTGGCTTAATTGGCAAAGTCCCTTTCTCACTTTTACAATCTTTATAACCCAACCCCTCTTTCCAGTTTCCACTACTTAGAATATTCTGAGTTGTTTTGCCTGAGTTAGTCCAAGTCCTGATGATTTCTCTCTTTTTTTCTAACTCATTTTTTAGATAATCATTCTGTTTAAGCAATTCATCCTTAACATACACAACATTATCTCTATCTGTCTGAATAGTGTTCATCTTGACTAACTCTTCTTCAAGATAGCTATTTCTATTTTTGTACTTTAGATTTTCAGATTTTAATCTTTCATTCTTTAAAGTCTGATCTCTATAACGAATATAAATGTTTTTCAGAAATAATCTCAACTCAGTAATATCTTCTGTATCAAAAGCAAGAGTTGATAGAGGTACCTCTAGTTTAGCAGCATCAGAACTGCTATCAGCATTTTCCATTAAGGCATAGTTCATCTCTTCTTCAGATTCTGAAGTGTTTGCCCAGTTTTTATTCTTTGTGATAAGTGCCTAGCCTTTATCACATTTTCCTTTCTTACAATCAGGAGAGATGTGGCCTCTTTCACCATAATTGTAGCATTTGACATTTGAGTTGTCTCCTCTGTCATACTTTCCTCCTTTGCCTTCAGACTTTCTGAACCCTTTTTTGTTAGAACTTCCACCTTTCCTCGAAAACTTCTTACCCTTTCTGAATTTCTTGTAGGCTATCTTTGCGATACCCTTCACCATAAGAGCACACAGTTGCATCATCTCTGTATCAACATCCACTTCAGATAAATTTTCAGGTTCTGAATCATCATCATCAGAATCTGATGACTCTGAATCAGACTGTATGATGAGAGCTTTTCCTTTTGCCTTCCTAGAGACAATTGGCTTTTCTTCGGTCTTTAAAGCAACTGTCTTAGACTTCCCTCCATGCCTCTTCTTTCTCTGCTCCATCTCAAGTTCATGAGTCTTGAGCATCCCATAGATTTCATCAAGAGACATATCAGCAATTTCATAGTTGTCTCTTATTGTAGTAGCTTTCAAATCCCACTTTTCAGGAAGAGCTAGTAGAAATTTCAGATTTGAATCTTCTGTATCATATTCCTTATCCACTAGTGACAGATCATTCAACAGCTTTGTGAATCTGTCATATGTCTCATTTAGTGACTCATCAGATTTTGAGTCAAAGTGCTCATACTCCTGTGTGAGTATTGTCTTCATGTTCTTTTTGATGACATTGGTTCCTTGACATCTCACTTCCAATGCATCCCAGATTTCTTTTGCAGTCTTGCATCCAATCACCGTATTTGACATGACATTGTCAAGTGCATTATGAAGCAAGTGTCTTACTTTTACATCCTTGCCTAGTGAAGAGTTGTCTTTAGTGGTGTATTTTCTCTTTTCTTTGGGAATCATCCTCTGTGGCTCATTCCCAACTGCAACAGAAAGTTTTGTGGGCTTGTGTGGACCATCATAAATTCTGTCTAAATATTCTGTTTTTCGTAGCTTCCAGAAACATGGCCATCTTCACACTCCATACAGGGTACTCAGACACCCTGAGAATAGGAACCCTGATGGTTTCATATCTACTGGTGTTTTTAATGGGTTGAACTTTTGCAGGTTCTTGAGGGTCTGGTTTTTTTGCTTGACCAGACATGATTGATTGTTTTTTTGGATCTTAATTGTTTGTAAGCTTAACAGATTGGCTCTGATACCGCTTGTTAGGCCTCAATTGATACTATAGAAGGGGGTTGAATATAGTATCTACAATCAATTCGATTATGTACACAAGTATGTAATAGAAAACAAGTTTATTCAATATATCAAACTCTGTTACAGTAGAATTAATCTACTCTCTCAGTGATGTATGATATCACTAAGAGCTGCTAGGGTTACAATGAATAATATTCTCGAGAATGATAACACATCTAGTGTAAACCCTAATCTGTGTTTATATAATACACAGTTACAAGATAACTACTAATTGATATGATAATGATTCTGTTTCCTAGAATATATCAATCAAAGATTATCTACTGCAGTCCTATAGCTGTCCAATTCTTCATGCATATCTTTACTTGTTTAGTCCATATTTTCTCCTATAAATCAGCCGCTTTTCATACCTGAAGTGTATCCGCACTTAAGTTCTGATATAAGTTCTGACGCCTTAAGTTCTGATAACTTCCTGTCTTCAGTAAGTTCTGATTTCTTGTTAAGTTCTGATATTCTGATAATAAGTTCTGAAACTAAACAAATCAGATTAGAGATGATATCACAAATATATCTAACAACACGTATAAAAAAATACAATGTGCTTGGGAATACTATTTAGCAAAATAATTGCTTAATCGATTAACTATAAAAGCTATTTAAAAAAGACAATAATAATTTGATTTATCCCGGGTTAGTGGTTTACAGTATTTCATTTTATCCAAATGCCCATGACTAAATATAACTAATTATTTTTAGTTTAATTTTAATTCTTTTAAGTCCGGATGAATTAGATAATTTTGTTTTAGCCCAAATAATTAGTATATATGATTTTGTTCCTGTTCTTCAAATTATATTTTAATTTTGATTTTGATTTTGATTTTATATTAATTTTGATCAATTGTATAACAAACTTTTTATCATGGATGAATAATATATATTAATTTGTTTATTCTAGTTCAATGATATATTTTTTTAGTTAGTATGCTGATTGAGGTGGTAAACTTGTGTAGTGAATCATTTAGTTTTAAGCATCTAGCTAGCTAGGTCTCCGGTTAGAGTATTTAGCTATTAAGTTTCCCTAGTTTCTTTCTCAGTAGTTTGTGTTATAGTAATTGAGGTATATTTGTTCTTGTTGTTGTGTTCTTAGTTGCGCTGAACTTTCTGATGTAATGTCTCTACTATAATTAGGACCTTATATTTCTAATGATATAGCCTTTCAAAAAAAATAGCAGGATCAGTAATATTTATTATTTTGTCTTAACCTGAGGTGCATAATATCAACTAGTTATATTTAGTTTGCTTAAATTTATTTCGGCCCGAAATGTCAATTAGAATTATGTTGAACTCAATATAAATAAGAATATAAATTGATAAAAGATGTTGACTTTAATATCAATTATAATGATATAGAGTTCGATATGAAATAGAATTTAAATTGTTAGATGAAGTTGACTTTAATTTCAATTAAAATTAGAATTGAGATAAATTAGAATAATAAAATATGGGTAATTAAGTAAATTCAGCAAGTACCGACCGACCGACTAATAAACTTTTAATATTTCATCTATGATAGATGTCTCTACTATAATGGGGAACTTATGTTTCTAATGATAGAGCCTTTCAAAAAAATATTTTTTTAGCCGAATCATTAGAATTTATTATTTTGTCTTAAATCAAGGCCCATAATATCAACTAATTATATTTAGTTTACTTAAATTTATTTTGGCCGGCCCGAAATATCAATTAAAATAATGTTGAACTCAATATAAATAAGAATATAAATTTGTAAAAGAAGTTGACTTTAATATCAATTATAATAATATAAAATTCGATATAAATATAGATTTTAAATTGTTAGAGGAAGTTGACTTTAATTTCAATTAGAAGTAGAATTGAGCTCCTTACCAATTAGAATAATAAAATAAGGGTAGTAAGTACCGACCGACCGACTACCAAACTTTTAATGTTTCGTCTATTATAATATAATAATATAGATAGATGACACTTTTTAATTTTAAGTCATGGGTTACATATTTTAAGAAATGCTAAAGGGCCATTCCATTTGATTACCTAGACAAGAAGCAGATTAGCATTAACAAAAGATACTTAAAAGTGCCAAATCCCCCCAAAGTTTTGGCTTTAAAAATATTCTAGGCTTATCTTTTTTCCACTAATTAATTGGATTCTTGATATCTAATCATGTATACGTCAATGGATCAACTACTTCAAATTGCATAGTAATGACTTTTTAATATTGCAAAGGTCGAACTCCTAGTGAATATTTATGAATTACTTATAAATGGAGTATTATCCAATGAGTAATCCGTGCTAATCGATCATCTGAAATAATGAGCAAAAAAATGCCCTTCATGTATCACATAAAAAATTATTTAAAATTATTTATATCTCATCTAAGTTAAGCCCATCAGAAAATTACAACTCTAAGACTTAATTTAAGAATATGCACACTAGTCTCTATTTAGCATGCACTAAAAAAATAAGTTAAATAATTTGAAAATAAGGTTGAATTTAATTTGTCTGAAAAACTATTATCGCATTATAGGTATAACACTTATCTTTTTAATAGTAATGTTCACCAATATGCATAAAATTAAGGGAATTTATCAAAAATAACGATATTTTTGAATTTATTTACAAATACTTGCATATAATGGTGCCGGGAGGTTGTTCGAAATTGCATACGTGGTTGCAAATGTTGCAGACGAGATTGCTCGAAATTACATACGAGATTGCAAATGTTGTAGATCATATTTTTTAAATAGTTTTTTTAAAAAAATTATTGTCTGCGATATGGGTATTTTTGAAAAACCCCCTAAAATCAAACCGTTATATAATTTGTAAATTTAAACCTTGCTTATCGACAAATTGTACGAACTTTAGTGTAATTTATAAATAAAAAAAATCACGTTGGTAGACCCATTTTGACAAATGGATTAAAAAAAAGACAAAGTAATTAGCTTTAGTTTTGAAATTAATGAACTAGTATCAAATTAATAGTCATATTTACCAGAGTAAAATTCCACGAAAACCATTATTTTATCGAAAATTTCGGAGACCCCTTATATTCTGCAATCAAAATATTATAAAATATATTATTTTGTTAAGTATATTTTATAATATCAATAATTCATAAAATTATTGAAAATCTTTTAAGTTAATAAGTAGAATGTATATGTTCTGCATGAATGAATAAATATTCAGCAAACTAAGTATATTTTGTAAAATAAAATATTTTGTAATATTTTACATGCAGTACAAATGGTTTCGAGATTTTAAATAATATGATGATATTTAGAAAAATAATTTTTAAAATATTAAATTTTATAATATTTTTATACAATATTTTACTCCAAAGCTTCCGGCAAAAAGACGATCTACGTCTAACTTAACTCAATATTAATACTCCCTCTGTCCCTCCCATTTGTTTACACTTTTCTTTTTGGGATGTCCCTTCCAATTGTTTATATTTCAAAATTTTCCAAAAATAGTAAAGTTTTTATAATATAAAAAGTAACTACATCAACTAATTCTCTCCACTGTACCCACTTTATACATATAATATTAATCGGTTCCACTACTTTACTCACTTTTTTAACTTTTCACCACTAATTAATCATTTTTCTTAAACTCCGTGCTCAAGGTAAATGTAAACATTTGGAAGGGAAGGAGGGAGTATTTATTAGGTCTCAAGTGTATACTTTCGGATACAAGTACTTCATATCAAATTATGTCACTTCGAATGTTAGAAAGAATCTAGTATATATTATTTCAAAAAAAAAGAATCTAGTATATATAATATAATAACAACATATATTCCGGTATCTGGTCAAAGAACAGTATCGGTATCTGGTCAACGAACAGTCTCTTTTAAAAAGATAATTTAAAGTGACCGAGACAACTTACATTCCCATTGCAACTGATGTTCAAAAATTATATTCTTGAAATAAGTATGAATAATGACGAAAAATATATATATGGATGTGATGCCATTGGTATAAAAATAAGTTGGACCGAGAATTCTTTCGAGGCATTTACACATAATGAATATACACAAATACATCAACAATGATTTGCAAATAGACAAGAAAAAGAAAAAAGATTTTATTCATTCATATCTTACTTTTAAATGTACTACTTAATGCTAAAAATAAAACATGTAATAGCAAGTTGCATAGATATGTTCTTGTCAAAAAAAAAGTTGCATAATATGTTTCAAAATTACGAGTTCGACCTCCACAAACAACCATGATCGTATGTTTGATATGAATCTTGTGTAAGTAGGTACACCATATAAAATATTCATGTTAAAATGATTAATTCATCTAAATAATGGTATGCAAAAAGCGATATAAACATCATATTATTCCGTAAAATCATGGTCTCTCATATATTTAATGTTTTAATTTAAAAATTCTATTCTACCATATCGCAGAATTATATCGTATGTATAATTAGAGTAAGGGAGTTTTGGTGGTACCGTAGTCACATAGAAAGGATATCCTATTATTCTACTATAATATCTAATAATCTATATAATAAACATTTATAATTAAGAAATTGAACTATAATAATATATTCTTAATTGATATAAAAAATAATGAAAGTATTATATTATATATAATACAAACAATAATTATTTTAATAAAAATAAATATAATTAACAATTAACAAATCATTTATAATCGGGTTAAATTAGTATCATATTCTTAAAAAAATTGAAATGAGTAAGTTTGAAATATAATAATAATAAAATTATACATTATTACAATTTAAAATTGAAATACAAATATAATGAAATATATTTAAAAGACCATGAAAATTAAATGTAAAGTATTTTTTTTCAAAATCATTAATAGAATAGAAAAAAATCAGGTGGGGTTGCACGGGTGAAAGTGTGGGTATAATAATAATAATAATAATATTAATAATAATAATGATAATAATAATAATAATAATAAAACTATTATAAATTAAAATTGAAATAAAAATCCAATAAAATATATTATTACTATATGTATTTCAACTATTGTAATATTCCATTAAAATACTTAATAATTTTTATAAATAGATAATTAATTGAGAAATTAAACTATAATTACACATTTATAAACCATGAAGAAATATAATAATAATCATAAAACATTATTATAATTTAAAATTGAAAACCAGACTAATAAAATAAATTCAAAAGTACTATCACAAAAAAAGGTAAAGTTTTTTTTCAAAATGAGTACTAGAACCGAAAAATGATGAAATATTGGCAAGATACAAAATTTTTGAACAAACTACATAAGATTAAGAAAAGAAAATATATAAATAAAATAAAAATAACTACATAAATATATTGTGTGAGCTACAATTATATTTTTTTAAGTGATATAAAATACTATTAAAAGTATTATGTTATATATATAATACAAGAAATAATTTGATTTAAAATATTTATGAACTGATCATTTTTATTTTTATTTTATAAAATAAAAAACAAATTTAAATTATATTTGGGTATAACTATTACATGTGATTTGTTTTGTTGTGTAACAAGGAAAAATACCGTTTATCTTTTAAAATATTTAGAGCATATGTATCTTACAAAATTCAAGGGAAATTACAGTTTGTCTTTTAAAATATTTAGAACACATGAATCATATAAAACATAAAAATTAGGAAGAAATATAATAATAATAAATATTTTATCAAAATTCAAAATTGAAATACGAATCTAATAAAATATATTTAAAAGTACTATGAAAATTAAGTGTAAAGTATTTTTTTTTTTGAAAATCATTATTAGAACCAAAACATTATAAATATTATTATAAACATTGCAAGAAGCAAATCCAAACAACTTTCTAATTTTGGGTCAAACTCCACAAGATTAAGAAAAACATATATAAAAATACAAAAATAATTACGTAAACATATTATATGATATGATTAAAATATTATATTTACAAATTTATAATATGAAAAAATTCAAATTATAAAATAAATAAAATAAATTATAACATATATGTTATAGTTAGGTTATCAATGTCATATATAATGCTACAATAATAATTAAATATATAAGAACAAAAAATATATTTTTTTAGAAAAATATATTATTAATGAAGAACATAAAATTTATCTAGGGAATAAAATTATTTTATTAAAAATTAGTTAAATAAATAATAAATATTCAAAAAAAATATATACAAAAAAAAAACTATAATTATCGGGTACAAAGCTAGTAATGAATAATACAGGATATCATATACTCCCTCTATTTTTCCTATACATAGGAATATAATTTTTAAAATTTTCCTTTTATAAATTATAATATTTGTTAGCTATTTTTATTTATAAAAAATATTAAATAATATTTTTAACTATCCACTTAAAATACATTGAAATGTGTGTAAAAGTGAAAATGTCAAATAAAAAATGGAGGGAGTATATTACAACAATCATTTGTCCTATTCCGACCCCTTTCGAACTGAAAATTTCAGAGCTAAGTTTTAACTTTCTGTGCATAATGATTGTGAAATGACAGAATTAACCTTGGAAGCATATTACTCATCACATTAATTAACAATATTTGTGAGGCCAATTTTATATTTTCACTTTCAATCGCTCTAAAAATATCATTCCTGTTTCTAAATAGTTGCATATGTTGTTTGTCGTCATGAAAATCTTATAAACAGTTGTTTATTCAATTATTCTTATCATTTGTATAGCATAACAGCTCTCAAAAATTTTGTTTATCTTTTGAAAGAGTGCCTTATAATTGCTTAATAGTTTTTTATTCATTAAAATAATTATTATTCGTTGTATTAGTGTGTTTGATCCAACCGATTGTTCACCCCCTCTAATATACATTTGAAGGCCTAACATTGGAGTTATTTTAGAATATATAAATTGTTAACTAATTGTGCAACATTATAAGTCTTCTCATCGAAATAGAACAGACAACTGTTATTTATTTAATTGAAATAAAAAAACCTTTCATGTCCTTACAAGAAATAAATATAAGCATGCACGCAATAACAATATATCAAGTTCTCAAATTAGTTTTATAGTCAAAATAATATATTATGTTCCTCCAACTTTGAGAAATATCTTTATTGTGCAAGACATGCACTTATCATAACAAAAGTAAGTCAAATTGACAGCCCTAAAAATTAGTTGTATGATAATCTAAATTTTTATTTTGTACTGTATTATTTGAGTCTATAAAAATGTCAAAGATTAGACTGGAGTATTTTTTTTGTAAACAGTCACAAGCCTAAGAATAAATTATGGAAGAAGATCAAGAAGATCATGCCTCAGAGAAATTGTGTAGAAACTTGGAGTTGAATAAATATGTTTTGGGAAAAACATTCTAAGTTAAGAAATCTACAAGTCACAGATCAAGTCATATAGAAAAGTCATTCGAGAACTCCATAATGACTTCTCGAGAAGTTAAGAATAACTTATCCCAGAGTCTCAGAGATATCGACAAGTCAAATGAAGATATGGAGATTGGAGATATCGACAAGTCATTCATGCATTCGAGATTTCAGAGATATCGACAAGTCAAAATGAGGATATGAAGATTGGAGATATCGACAAGTCAATTCTACATGCAAAAACTTGGAGACCTCGACAAGTCAAGTTCACATTCGAGAACTCAGAGAGCTCGACAAGTCAAGTTCACATTTGAGAACTCAGAGACCTCGATTAGTCAAAACACTTGTCGAGAACTAAGAGATCTCGATAAGTCATTATACTTATCGAGATGTCAATTCTTTATATAACAAAATGGAGATGTCGATATAAAGCTCAAGTACAGAATGCAAATAAGTTAATATTCAGGATATCAATCAACAAATGATCTAATCAGTTAGATTAAAAAGTCTACAAAAGCAGCCTGAAGAGTGCAAGATCAAAGGCCAAGATTAACTGACAAAGGAAAGTCATAGATTTACAGGATTTGCAAAGTTACACTGAGCCAGAAATGGAAAGCTTTAGAGATAATTTAAAGTAGGTTTTAGTACATTCGATTGCATGTTGTATAAACCTGTGTTTATTAATTTATAAAGTAAATATTTGTCCTTTGCTTTTATTTTGTATCAAACAGATCTAGAATTTTTTGTAACTCTCATAAGGAAGAAGGTGAGTTCTTAACATACAAAGAACTAAGAATTTGTAGCAAAACACTATCTTGATTTTTACATAAAATTAAGTGAATTTTGAAATATTGTGTGCACTGTCTTTATTTCAGTTAACATAATTGTTAGCCCCTTAACAATATGACAAGAATTACAGAAGGGGGGTTGAATGCAATTCTTGAAACTTTTTCTTGAAATAAAAATGTTCTAACTCGAATATATATATAAGTGTGAATTGATTAGCACAATGCGGAATAGTTACTTAAATGAATCAAAACACAAGTATTTAAAAACAAGAGTCTTTAAAAACTTTCTGGTGGATTTGAATGATTCCACCAGAGATATATAATATATATCGAGAGAACTCTGTGTGCAAAAAGCTCACAGCTGCTTACATATATTGAACAACTAAGAATACAGAGAAATGCTAAGAATTCTGCTTACAAATATTTCTCTGTTTGTATCTCTCAGATTTTTCCTTAGTTGCTACTTCTTGGTTTATATATCACCAAGATTATAAAGTAATGAGACAGGATAATAAAACAAAAACTATCTAGTCTATTACAATGCTACTTCATTACTCTATTCCAGCATCTTTGAATATCTTCATAATAGCGTGGAAATGGCAATGCTTCTTTGTTCTCGAAAACCCAGTTGAATAGGCTACCACATTCCATTTGCATCCACTTGACGCATGTGACTGTGTTGTCACTGTCAACAGATATTTGAATTCTTTATATGTCGGGTTCATGATCTCCCGTCGAGTTATTGATCATCCGTCGGGTTGTTGATCATCCGTCAAATTCATTATTGTTTATCCGCCGGGTAGCAATCAGGCACTTGACTTCATTTCACTTATGCAGAATTACAAGACATCATCTATGTCCAATTAATCAACCTATTCTGCATATCTAACTAAAGTCAACATGACTTAAGTAATACTACAGATTCTAAACAATGTGTATGCAGAAATGTGCTACAGACTTATTGTTACATAAGCTACTCACTCGATGGATAATAAGTCATCATCCGTCGGGACTATATTGAGTCATCCGTTGGGACTCTAAACCTTATCTGTCGAGTGCTACATATTTTCACTAAGTAAAATTTACCAAGGTGTTTTGTTCATGAAATCATCAAGTACACAACATATACACAACAATCTCCCCCAATTTATGTCTACTGGAATTGTAGCCATAAATTAAGAGATACTTGATGATAACAAAACACCCTAAAAATAAAACTCTTAAAAGATAGTAGATAATACTGTAAAGTGCTTCAATTAAAAAATGTACAAAGTTTTGCTCACAGTCATTTTCAAGATGCTCCTCTAGCCTGAGCAGATTTATCTAGTTCCTTGAAGGTCTGGATTTCTTTCCAAGCTTTCTGTTGTTTTCCTCAATTTGAGTTTGGAGCTGCCTATGGAATTCCAGTTCATCATATTCTGAGAGATTTAGCTTTCCTTGCATTTCTAAAAGAGTCTCATTGCTAGAGATGCTCAATTGGTCTTCTACTCTGAAAAATCTTCTCACTCCTTTGTCATCCATGAACTTCATCAGCCAGTAGGGCCTTAGATGCACTCTTCTCCCTGTATAAGGGATGATTAGAGTCTTTGGGAGTGCATCTTTAGCTTTAACACTCCTTAGCTCTTCAATCTTCTTCAGTATCAATCTTCTTGCAGTAATATTGAACCCAAAGTTCTTCTTGAAGGATGAATAAACTTTAATCAGTACAGCTTGGCTTTCTTGAAGGATCCTCTGAAGTGGCCACTGAATCTCCTTTCCTCCTTTGTACTTGAACACTAACCTTTCAGGTAGGTTTCTGTATGCACCAATTCCTCTCACTTCATCTAGTTCATCTAGATAGAGGTTTAGATCAGAAAATTCTTTGATGTTACACAAGTACATGTAATCTCCCCTATTGACTTTAAATTGAGCTTTGACTACTGATTTGGATTTGAGAGGTGACACCTTCACTTTCTTGACTGCTCTTGACTTTGTTCTTTTTGGCTTGTTAAGGATTGGCAAATAGAAGTCAGGAATTGGTACGTTCTCTCATTCTACTGGTCCATCCTTAGGCACAATAGATTCACCATGGATGTTCCTGTAAGGATCCACCACCTTGATATCTTCAAATACCACAGAGGGTTTTGATGCTTGAGTTGTAGTTGGAGTGGATTCATTGGGAAACTGATTCTCCAATTCTTTATCAACAATGTCCAGTTTTCTTTTAGTTCTTTTAGCCAATTCCTTGATTCTTGGAGATTTCTTCTATTGTTCAACTTACTTCTTTGATTCAATAACTTCAGATTGCTGAGAAGGAATTTGTTGTGATGAATTTACAGCATGTAACTTGGCCAAGATAGCAATTTGCTCTTTCTTTTGTTTAGTCTTTTTAGCATCCAGAGTAGCTTGCTTCTTTTCCTGCTTTAATCTAGCCTTTTCTTCTCTCTTTGCTTGAGCAAATTGGGGATGTCCAGCCACCACACAAATTTATTTCCCATTCCTGAAAATTTTAGCAATTCTTCTTTCTGAAGCTGAATCAGCTGGATCTTTGTAGGAAGCAATTGACCTTGACAGAAGCTTCTTTTCATCAGGCTTAGGTGTCTCATACACAGTATCCAAAGGGTTCTTCAATGATTATTTTGAGTAGTTTACCCTTGGTTTCAGAATTATTTCAGCCTTTAGAGATTTGATGAGGGATGGTTGTCCTCTTTCCAGATAGTTCACGCGCATCTCATTCACACTAATTTGCTTGACTTGAGAGTGATGGATGGCTGACTTAACTGGCTCCTTGACAAGTTCAAACTTCTTTTGTATTTCCTCATCAATCTTCTCCCAGTTGACTAAACTCAACTTCTCCTTATCAGCTGCTCTTATATTGGTTGCTGCTGCATTGATCAGATCTATACTGTCTGTAACTGGTGGCTTTGAGATAGTAATTGAAGGCACAATTACTTTACTAATTTGAATCTGAAGCCTCTCCCCACCACTTGGTCCTTTCTCCCCTTTTTTGTTATCAGCAAGTTGATTAGAGGAGGGGGTTTGAGCAGCCACCAATTTTTGAAGTAAATCTGTCTGTTGAGCTTGATGAAGATGAATGGCTGTTAAAGATGCTTCCATGGCTGACATTCTTGTGTCCAAGGCATCTATCTTGGTTGCAAGATCAGAATTTTTCCTTAATTGCCTCTTGATGTCAAACATTGTAGCTTCTGGAAGTTTAGAATCCATCTTGTCTAAAATGGCCTTCTTCATCTCCTCAATATCACTCTTCATGGTGTTTACATCCCTAGCATATTGAAAGCCCTAGATTTGTTGAAGTTGCAGGGAGGCTAGATGTGCCTGAAGGAGCTTCTTGGTGCTGGCATTAGTAGTGGTTTGAAGGGCAGTATTTGTCTGATTAATTAGTTGGATCAGGGTTGTCTTGAAGTAGTGCTCATCACAGTGCTTTGAAAATGCACATGATGGCATACCTGATCTCGAACTTGAACCTACTTCTCCCCCTATGTCCATTGCCTCATCTTCACTATCCCCACTCACATCACCAAAGAAATCAGCTGAACCTCCAGTCTCATAGTCCACATCACCAGCTGTAGAAGGCAAAACTGTGATGGCATCATTGGCTCTTAGCATTGACTGAGTGGTATGCACCAGATTGAGCATCCTTTCTGCATTGTCATTGCCCTGTTCAGCTAGAAGTTGATAAGCTGGAACAGGGTGAGTAAATGCCTCAGCATCAAGGGAGGTGGAATCTATAACAGCTTTAGGTTGCTGAGATAGTCCCTCCCTGTCTGCATCCTGGACATTCATTAACTCACTAGCAATGACATCCATCCTTATAGCTCCAGTACCTGCATTTCTCTTGTTTTCTCTCTTTTGTTGCATCAGGGTCTCACCCTGGCTCCCCACCCTCACACCCTCACCTTCACCTACTAAGTTGGGACTCCTCTCACTTTCCTTTGCCAATCCTGAAGAAATGGATTGCATAGTTTCACTCATTTTCTCTCCTTTTTCCTGGGAGCAACCCAGAATCTCACTCAAAACACTCTTCTCTCTCAATCCTAATAGTGACTGTACAACCACTAGATCTTCTGTACTTGAAATAAATGAAGTTTGAGGATGTGCAGAGATACTCGACGGATGAGTGATATCCATCATGTGAGTGGTTTTGCTATCTGATGGATAGCTGTTATTAAGCTTATCCGTCGGGATACAATCACTACTCGACGGATGAGCAATATCCATCGAGAGAGTAGAAATGAATGAACATGGAAAAGAAACTATTGTGGACTCTGTGCTGATTGATGATAGTTTGGGCACAGATGATTCAACAGTTCCTGAAAGAATTGGCAAGTGAGCCAACAAATCATCTAAAAGATGATGCTCACTTGCACTAGATTTTGGCTTCCCCAACAGAGTTAAAGAAGGGGAATCAGGAATTGATGTGTTTATCATATCCACATTTAGAGAATTTATTGGTGAGTTTGGTGTTTGAGGTGCTTCTATGACTAGAGATTTTGGCTGTGACTCCACATTTATTGGAGCCACATCAAACTGAGTTTGTGAAGGTGCAGTGACTATGTCTTTTATACCAGTTTGCACAGTGTGTGTACCCTGTGCATCCCCAAGGGTTTTAGATTTCTTCTTTCTAGCATAAGTTTGGGGTGAGCTTGTGTCCCTAACCCTCTTGGCATGTGCTCTTGGTTGAGAGTTTTGATCAATAACTACATCCTTTTGGGAGGATGCAGCTAGAAATGAGCTTTTATCCTTTTTAAGCACTGCAGTTTGTTGGGAAACTGCAGTGTGGCTAGGCTGGGATCCACTCAACTCTTCATCCTTATCCTTAGGGTTTCTTTTATGTTCACCCCTTCCCTCACCTATCTTGCCCTCCTTCACACTCCCCTCTTTGGTTTTAGTGGATTTTGCAACTAGCATCTTTTGGGAGATACTAGAGGGGGCTTTCTTTGATTTGGGTTTGAAAATTTTTGCAGTTTTGGTAGCTTGGGTAGGCAACTGTTTGGTCATTGACACAGTTTCCATAGCCAT
This sequence comes from Apium graveolens, assembly GCF_009905375.1. NCBI lineage: Eukaryota > Viridiplantae > Streptophyta > Magnoliopsida > Apiales > Apiaceae > Apium > Apium graveolens. The sequence goes on along the minus strand of NC_133649.1, from coordinate 217,360,649 downwards.
ACTAGAACTCAAAGAAATTAGTGAGGTTGGAATAGTGGTAGGGATAGATGAACTTACCTCACTTACTTGAGGTGCTTGCATTACAGGAAAATAGAACAATGGCACATCCTTGTGATGATTGGCCCTGTTCAAATCTGCAATGAGCCTTTTCTACTTGAACCCAACAATCCAATTTGTTGTTAGGGTTCTCAAGCACAATCTCTTCACAGAGGTGGTTAGCTAACATCATAAAAAATCTAGCATAATACACATTCTTACCTCTTTTATTTAACTCTCCTAGTTTAAAGCCCAACTCAAACAACACAAGGTCACTAAAATTATAGAATTTATTTATAACTAGCATGTAGAGCATGTTAAGTATGGATATATTGACTGAATCAAAATTACTGACTTTACCTGAAAAGACCTTTGTTACTACATCACACATAAAACTCCATTCTTTCCTAAGACCCATTCTCCTAATGTCACTTAACTTAGAAGTAGAAAGAGCATAGTTCATGGAATTAAGCATATTGATTATATCAGTGTCATTGTGTGGAGAGGTCACAGTGTCATCAGGAATCTTGAAACATGCTTTTATAACATCACTATTAATACAGAATTCTTTACATATAATGGTGAGTGTGATTGTCTTATCTATTGAGTTGTATGTAGCAGTGGTCCACATCTCTTCAACAACTTCACAAAAGATTGTGGGTGATTCCAGCATGGCATAGCTAAGCTTGGAATTCTTCACAAAGTCCATCATCTTGTGATAATTACCAGATTGTTGAATACCCTTGTTTACTAATGCAGTAAAATTGTTCTTCTCATAAATGAACCCAATTTGAGACATAATCTTTACAACATGTGCCATTGTTAGAGAATAAGAGCTTGAAGAGAAAGAGAGTAAGTGCATTGAGAGAGAATGAAATTTGAGCAGTTGAATTGAGAATGATAAAAGAAAAAGCGATTGAAATGAAATAAGCTTTTATACTATCTCAAAAATAACTGTTAAAAATAATAAAGTAAAATAAAGTAACCAATAGAAATTGCCTAAAATAGCCGTTTAAAAAATAAATTGTAAAAATTCCACCCATTATCCATCGTGTTATGCTTACAAACTGTAAGTATACTCGATGGATAATGTTCAGGAAATTAACGGCTAAGATTAAGACAATTCGACGGATGAGGATAAACTGTTATCCGTCGAGTCATAAAATATTCCAGAAAAATAATTGATATTTATTAGCAACTAGTATTCCGATGGATGATCAAACTCGATGGATAAAGATCATCTGTCGAGATGTAAATTTTGACTTACCCAAAATTTCATCCCAGACTGAAAAATCAATTAAATTTCTGGCTGCATCTCAACTAGAAAATTAACTCATATAGATTTAAGAATAATTAAGCATACCTAACTCAATTACCAACCTTGAAAAAGTGGATTCATCCAGTGGCTTGGTAAAGATATCTGCAAGCTGCTTCTCACTTGGAACAAAATGTAGTTCTACAGTACCATTCATTACATATTCCCTTATAAAGTGGTACTTGATATCTATGTGCTTTGTCCTTGAATGTTGTACTGGATTTTCAGTAATGGCAATTGAACTTGTGTTATCACAAAAAATAGGAATCCTTTCAACTTGCAAATCATAGTCGAGCAATTGGATTTTCATCCATAAAATCTGTGCACACCAACTGCCAGCAGCAATATATTCAGCTTCAGCTGTAGAAGTAGAAACTGAATTTTGCTTTTTACTGAACCAGGACACAAGCTTATTTCCTAGAAATTGACAGGTTCCTGTTGTACTTTTTCTATCAATTCTACAACCTGCATAATCTGCATCTGAATAACCAGTTAGATCAAAACCAGAATCTCTAGGGTACCAACTACCAAGTTTTGGTGTTCCCTTGAAATATCTGAAAATTCTATTAATAGATATTAAGTGAGATTCTCTAGGATTAGCCTGAAAACTAGCACATAAACATGTAGCAAACATTATATCTGGCCTACTAGCTGTTAAGTACAAAAGTGAGCCAACCATGCCCCTATAACTTGAAATATCCATAGACTTTTCAGTAGTGTTTAATTCAAGCTTAGTTGCAGTGGCCATGGGAGTTTTTGTAGATGTGCAATCCACTAGATCAAACTTCTTTAAAAAATCAAAAATGTATTTAGTTTGACTATTGAATATTCTATCACTAACTTGCTTAACTTGTAAACCAAGAAAGTAAGTCAGTTCTCCCACCATACTCATTTCATACTTACTTTGCATCAATTTGGCAAACATTTTGCAAAGTTTCTCATCTATAGAGCCAAAAATAATATCATCTACATAAAGTTTTATCTACAGTACCTCTTGTGAAGTGATTTTCCAAAAGGAACTTTGATAAAGTGTTATACCAGGCTCTAGGTATTTACTTTAGTCCATAAAGTGCTTTCAAAAGATAATAGACTTGTTCTGGAAAATTTGGATCTTCAAAACCAGGAGGTTGACTGACATAGACTTCTTCCTCCAAATCTCCAGTCAGAAAGGCACTTTTGACATCCATTTGATAGATCTTGAAATTGGCATGGGCTGCATAAGCTAAGAAGATTCTGATGGCTTCAACTCTTGCAACAGGAGCAAGTGTTTCATCAAAATCTATTCCTTCTTGTTGACAATAACCCTTAGCAACCAATCTAGCTTTGTTCTTGACTACTATACCATTTTCATCCATCTTGTTTCTGAATACCCATTTGGTGTCTATTAGATTCTTTCCTTTAGGCTTGGGCACCAGCTTCCATACATTATTCCTTTCAAATTAGTTTAGCTCCTCCTGCATAGCTGAAATCCAATCAGGATCCAACAAAGCTTCTTCGACCTTCTTTGGTTCTTCCTTGGAAAGAAAGCTGTTGTATAGACATTCTTCTTGAGTTGCTCTTCTGGTTTGGACTCTAGAAGAGACATCACCAATAATAAGCTCAAAGGGGTGATCTTTTGTCCATTTTCTTTGTTGAGGTAGATTAGCTCTACATGAAGAGGCCTCATTGTTGTCTTGGTGTGTGATAGAGTTTTGATTGTTAGAAACTCCCCCTGAGTTTGTGGATCTTTGATTTGAGAAAGGGGAACTTTCTGTAGGTGATCTATCTTGACTTTCTGCTCCTTTTAATAACCCGACGGATGGTGAATTTTGAGTACCGACGGATGAAGCTGGTTGTCTCCCGACGGATAACACAGATTGCCTCCCAACGGATGAAGCATTATGCAACTCGACAGATGTTGAGTTTTGTGCTTCATTGGTAGTAGACTTTTCTGCATTATCCTTAGATACTGTTTCTTGATCACTTTCATCATCACTGTCATCACTAACCATCTCCATATTGTCAAATTTGAGGTTCTTATGGTAATCTTCATCTTGCAGTCCTTCAATCTTTTTATCATCAAACACAACATGTATTTATTCCACAACAATATTGGTTCTTAGATTTAGACTCTATATGCTTTACCAACAGCATATCCAACAAAAATTCCCTCATCTGCTTTACCATCAAACTTCCCATTTTGATCAGTTTGATTTTTCAGAATATAGCATTTGCAATCAAAGACATGAAGAAAATTTAGAGTTGGCTTCTTGTTCTTGAACAATTGATAGGGAGTCATGCATCTTGCTTGATTAACCAGAGAAATATTCTGAGTGTATCATGCAGTATTAACAGCCTCAGCCCAGAAATATGTTGGCAGTTTAGATTCTTCAAGCATTGTCTTTGCAGCTTCAATAAGTGATCTGTTCTTCCTTTCCACTACTCCATTCTGTTGTGGAGTTCTTGCTACTGAAAACTCATGCAGAATCCCATTTTCCTCACAAAATGCTATCATGACAGAATTTTTGAACTCAGTTCCATTGTCACTCCTGATTCTTCTAACCTTGAAATCAGTGCATGAACGATAATTAAATGAGGAAGTAATTGGAAGCCATGCAAGTTGGCCATGCACAATCCTACACCCAACTAGTAGTTAGAAGTGTAACTAGTAGTTAGAAGTGTAACTAGTAGTTAGTCAATCAAACTAGAATAATGTTATGAATAGTAAAGGGGGAGACAAGGAGTACATGCACCATACCTCCATATTTCTCTCATTCAACACACAATCACAAGCCATACTTCTATTATTTCTTGTAAAAGTGCAACTCTTGTACATATATCCACATATGTATACTTATAACCTAACACACTTTCAAGAGCCAAGCAAAAGAAAGCCATTCTCTCCGTCCTTCTCCATTTCTGAATTTCCAAGAACCCCCAAGAAATAAAAATTCATAACTTAAGATCTACCCACTCAAATATCATGAAATTTTAACCGTAGCTGCTCCATATCATAGGTAAGCTTCATACCAAATTTCAAACTCAAATAAGGTTTTTTCAATTTTATAAAAATGTTTGAAGGAGATGCTAAATAGTAACTCCGAATTTTACTAACTCGTTTTCTTGATTTCTCTTGTTAGTCTAAGGCTTGTTAGGGATAGATCAATCTTATACAAGGTTAATACACTCCTCCTAGGTGTTCTAAGGATCCAAAAAGGTATAACTCTTCACCCTTAAAGATTTTATGGTCGTATTTTAAGGATTATTGTTATATGGTTTCAAGATTTAAGAGATTGTGAATGCTTAAGGTTTATATGTTTAAATCTTGTTAAGTTTTAAAGATTATGAGATGTGGTTCTTGAATGTTACACTAGATGATGTAAAGAATGAGTAGATGAGTGAATCTTGAAGATTATATGTGTTGATATTGGTTACAAGTAGTGAAAATGGCAAGATCTTGTTGTGGTTGTTAAGTAGTGGACTTGTTGCACATGTTCTGGTTTGTGCAGAGAATTCGGCCATGAAATATTCTGTAAAGTGTGAACCACTAGACATGAAAATCTAGATATTGTTTTTTAGTTTCGGTACATATAAAGAACGTCGCGAGGCGATTTACGGTTTAGGAGTTATGGCCGATTTAGTGAAAAGCATTTCTGTGAGAACACAGTTACGGATTGTGGAGTTGTGTGATGATTTTGGAACCCTACAAATTATAATTTGACTATGGAAAAATCATGGTAACTGGATATTACAGTAAGGAAAAAGACCCAAAAAGAATTTTATTAAAATATTAATTTCCCAATTTTATAAAAATGTTGGAACCAAAGTCGCGCGGTAATACTACACGACGCGTAGCCACTGCCTAGCTACTGCCCTGTTTTGATTAAATCTGGGAAATTTGTTTTCTAAAAAGGACAGAATTTATTTTTTATTAGAAAGTAGAAGTCATCTAGATTGTGCACGCAAAGACGGCGTGTCGATTAATTTAACGGTTTGTGTGTTATGAGCGTTTTAGTAAAACTAGCGCGAATAGTAGAACTCCATAGTCGACCGAACTTTGGAAATGTTTTCACCTATTTAAATTCATATTTTCAAATCGAAACTTTTGTGATAATTATTAAAAATACTCAAGAAGTTCTTGAGGTGGTTTCGCATTTAAATCTTAATTTTTCGATTTATTAAAAATGCTAGCGTGCAAGTCGCGTAATAGTATTCAATGAAAAGTCAACTATGGAAGTACTACTTTGACCGCCCGTTTTGGCCAAGTTAATAATATAATTTGGAGATGATCAAAACACGAGAGTTGTTAAGGATTGTAAGAAGAACACATAGGTGTGTCAAACGAGATTTTAAATGGACAGTAACGAGTTGTGAGATGTCGTAAGTTAAATAAACCCTGAGAGAGTGAAGATCGGGAAGAGTGAGTCTACTTAGAATAAGTCGATCATTGGTTAACCCGACTAACCGAGGTTATATTATGTCTTGGTAGAGGTTCCAGGACCGAGAGGGATACATCAAGGTAGAGCTTGGACATCAGGCATGTTTACGAAACTCTATCACAAATTATCCATGCTATATATACTGTTGTGATATTGATGCCATGATTTACAGTTTGAAAATATATGCTTGTCTATGATATCAATACATTCAAACTATGCGATTGTTTATGAAAATAAACTCCGTTTTATACAAGTATGAGAAATCGAAGCATAATTTTAATATAATACAAGATAGTGGGAGTCGGAGATATTTTAAATCGATTTAATTCCGGAACGAGCCGGACGCAAAAGATTTTATTTCATTAAACAACGTACTTTCGCATAACATACATATTAAGCGAACGATTGAGATTTGATTTATAACGATAAGAGATAATCGAATATTTACCCAAGGGATATCCTATTTGATTATTTATTTATAAGTAATACCTAAAGAGTTACTAAAATATCCAGAAAATACTTAAAGAGATATTGAAAAGTTTTTAAATCAATTCACTCTATCTAAAATGTATGTAACTATTCAAAGGATAATTATAAGATGCCAAATCTTGTCTTAAGTATTTAATTAAGATTTTTATCAATTCATTGAACCTTATTGAGAAACATTTTGTACTTAAGGTTTTATCAATTCAGTGAACCCTTCTTAAAAATATTATGAGACCGTAAATATTTATATTACGTACCACTAAAAATCATTTAAAAATAGACATAGTTCCCAAGGATACTTTCTAAATTATTCAAAATTTCTCGGAAGAGATCAATCATCTGAAACTTATCAAAACCTTAGGGAACTTAGTCTAGAAGCATAAGGGTTTTGCTTACTCGTTCAATGAAAAACAAGTGAACAATATATGTATCACCCTACTATAGTTAGGGATTTGAAAATGATTTCAAGTCAAAACTCCGACAACTCCCAAGGATCAATTGAATTGAAAGTGATGAATAAATCATCTTATTTAAAGGTCAACTCAGAACGATCTATTCCTTCGATAAAGGATTTTGTGTAAATGATATAATTGTTTTGGGACTGGAATGTGGCCTGCCCGGCAGGAGAGGTATCGGGTAGTGACCAGGCGCGGAGTGGCGCAGTGTACAGTTATATGGTCTCTGTGACCATTGACTTTCAGACTTGCACGGAAATGGGCAACCATCGTGTAATGTCTTGATAAGCCCAAAGGCGGCTAGGTTTGTATTCCTTCTACTAGTAGAGAAAATTTCATACTCGGCTGATCACCGGTACGTTGTTTATTCCAGTATAGTCCTTTTCTTCCATTTTGGAAAATTGTTGTGCAATCTACAACAGAAGGCCGATAAGGCTGAGTTTTAAATCATGAGATACATGATGTGAATATCAAATCCAGTTTATAATTCTGGTTCGAGTAAAATCTTGAAGTTTGAAAAAGAGATGGATACAAGTATAAAGTGGATATAATGTTATAGTTGATTTTGAGAATATTACAAATTTGAATAGCATATATATTTTCAGAAATCTTTGAAAAATATGAAGTACATTTATTGTTATATATATATATGTATACATATAAATATATATGTACCTTGCTGAGCCATAGTGCTCACTCTTGCTTTTATATATTATATCACAACAGATAGCCAGTATGCTGGAGAGAAGGCAATTACGTGGAGAATACGTAGATTGCCCACAAACTCTTTGCAGCTTTGCTCAGGTGGACCAGAGTATGCAGATAGGATGCTGTTCGAGTTAAAAATATTCATAACTTCATGTAGAGGTTATGAGTAATAGTGTGAGATCCTGGAAAGTGTATTTGATGTGTAATAACAGATGTTATTGGTTATGTATTATTTCAAAGATTATAACTTGTATGTGTGAAGGATTGGGGTCTATGATGTGGTTTTGTTGGATCATGGGGATTAACACATGTGACAAAGTATTGGATGGATATGTGACGACCCAGATTCCTAACCCCGGATTTGGGGGTGTTACAGAAGTGGTATCAGAGCTTTAGGTTATAAATCTTGGAAACAATAGGAGTAAAATCGGGTAGACGTAAGGATAAAAATGAATTAATGAGGATTCTCATCGAGTTCGTAGTCGGATTACTACGGAGTAGTCGCGACGGTAGTACCCCCAAGGGAACATTAGCCTTAAGAGTAGAAGTATCGGTTGAGTTATTAGCAGTCGATTGAAAAGCCAGCATTAAAGGAAGAGAATGAGTTGTAGTACTCAGAGACAAGAGTGCTAAGAGTTATGTGTAAAAGAGAGTCTATCGGTTGAGCCGATAAAGTTTGTTGATGGACTACCACGAGTTATATTGAAGTATTTATGTGAAGTGTTACATGGAGACTGTTGGAATCATTTGAGATCGACAGGATGAGGAAAGGAGAAAATTGTACAGGATTTTTTTAGTAATATTGATATAGAAGTGGAGCCGGGTCTCCGAAGAAAGCGGAATGAAGACGATACCTCCAATACCATAGGTTGATTGGATAACCCGAGTCTTGCTACTTATAGCTCTTTATAGATTGCCCTTGAGGAGACATATCAGGCGAGAATCAAGATGCTTAATTCTTTTTACTATTAAGGTTATTAAGTTACCTGAATTGGTTGAAAGTATTGTTCCGACAATAAGGGCCCAATACGCGACGAACAACGATTGTATCCCAATACGAGCACGCTATGCGATATTACGAAATCATTTCATCCGTTAATCCATTATGGTTCAGCGCGGAAAGTGAGAATCGACAGTATAACTTCTGAAAATTTCATGCTCCTGCAATCAACGCAGCTATCTCCGAACTACTAAAGGAGAAGACCAGGGAGTCTGACATCGGATTCCAAGAGTGGGATCTCACTAGAAGCTACGTTTATATTCTCGACAGGATGTCCTCTTTTCCTAACGTATCAAATCAGGCGCGTGGGCACAACATTTTGCGAGTAACTAAAGAGGAATGAAGAATGTTTTTACGAAAAAGCAAGTTATTAAGCGACTTTAAAAAAAATGCTTAGAGATGCGAATATTGGTATATGGAATTACGAAGATGGGGATGTGAGATCATCCCCGGGTGGGTAATGATGACGGTTAAGGATAATCAATGACCAATCGTGTTGTCCACTTGCTGTCACGCGATTCCCTTCAAACTATCCATCGTCATGTCACCTTGATAAGCTATATCAAGTAATATCGTTGATTCCTACTTTAGATTCGTAGGATAATGAACCGTTGATATTTTTCTCTAAACTGGAACTTATCTAAAGGTCTTTTATTCGATCAATATGTTTCATTCTCAAATCTTATGATTATCTTGTATGGCTTAAGCTTATCCATATTTTTTCGATTATCCGAGTAATGTTTGATGAATTATTTTCTATCAAATTAATGAATAAATCTTGCTGGGTATCGATTACTTTCTTTCATACTTGGACTCTTCCCTCGAGTTCATAAATAAGTAACAAGTTGTTATGCTCATAGATGATCAAGTGTTTAGAGATTTCTCGTGAATTCTTTTCCCCTATTCCAAAAAGGGGGTTGTACATCGAACGTTGTAATCGTAATAAAACTATCAAATTGATGTTGGTATTCAAAGTTCAATTCTATTAAATGCTTTGCTATTTACAGAGACACCTTTGGGTGGAACGCTTTTTTTGGTATGAAATATTTGATGAATGGCTATCGATTATTCCGATGCCAAGAACGCTCTATTCGGAGTCTATAGTTACTCTCGCTCCAGAACTCAATGACTCTGTATTCTCAACTCGATTATCCTGGTAGCCATAACTTCTTCAATGGCTATGGTGTTGAGATTTTTGACTCACATACTGAATTGGCTAGTTGCATATAATTTCTTGAAAAACTTGCCAATTGTTCTGACTAGTTGAAATTTTAAATGATGTAAGGAAAGTCTAGTTAATCGTTCTACTCAGTTATTGTATATCCAAAATTAATTGAGCTAGCCATTTTGTTTAGCTATTTGTTAATGTTTCTTAAGGTGGACTAGGTATTGTTCCACTAGTTCACCCTTCAATTTAATTGTGCAAGCGAATTCATAAGCATTTTTCATGCAAGAACGCAGGATGAAATCTTTTAGAGTATATTTCAATTGAGACCTAATTAGGTCGCCCACTCAAAGATAGAATAAATTTATATCCTGTTTTGAGATTTTGTGACTTGAGTATTTCATTCTTTCATTCATATAACGAATTCATTTGAAATAGAAATTAATTGATCATTGAACTATTTCATTTATCAGAGAGCATAACTCGTTTTCAGGCTACCATCATTTTGAAGCTTTATTGCTTGACTTCATTCAATAAGATCAGTCAAAATCTTATTTTCCTTTTATTGTTCTAAAGGAAAAGTGTTTGTTTGATATGGAAATCCTTATAAAGGATATCCCAGTAAAATTTGTATCCAATCATTATTGCTTTCATGGAATATCCCCTTTATTATCACAATGTGAAATTCTAAGGACGTGAGAGAATAAAACCATTTGGTATTCCTTCCTTCAATCTTTTCGTATTTTCAGAATTTCAACTCCTTGTATTCGAAACTCCAGGATGAAATCTTAATAAGAATGTCTAGATGATGTTGATATCTTGGGAATCATTCTTCCAAGGCTGATTACCTTGTGGATAACAGGAAGTATAGATGTGAATTGTTGTTCTAACGTGAGATTGAAAACTCAATACTATGATTACGTGGCCGGAGTACCGTGATGAGTAAATTATTTTAGAGTGGGAATAACGTGTTTAGAATCTACGATAAGAACCTTTAGTATGATGGTAAAGGAACGTTAAGGAAAATGCTACCGTGATTGGGGTTACACCCTTGCAAGGTTGCGACGATGTTAGTGGTTAATGAATTAGAGAACGATCAAGCCTGTGAGACCTTGAGGTAATAAATTTTCGTGGTCTATTGGAAAGATGAGTAACAGATCGATGTTAGGAATAATTGACGATGAGGGAAGACCTTTGTGCGAATTATGATGAGGCATCCTAAGCATGACCTAGAATAACCGCGATAAAGCTCGTGTTACAAGAAATAAAGATTTTAACTTGTGAGGAGGACTGTGATTATTTTTAGAATATATATATAGTATCATAAGACATGAGGTAAAATATATAATCAAGATTAATCAAGGAATAAGATTGCGAAGTTCTCCGTAACTGAGGGAGAACCAGTGTGGTGGCCGACCCTGTAAGTAAGAGAAGGGACTTGAGATGCAAAAAAAAAAATTGAGGACAACTGGTAAGAAGAGTTGAAAGGGATGAAGTTGAAATTATGATAACAGAAAAGTAACTAGTAGAATTAATGGAAAGCAAGAGTTGATCAAGATTGACAAAGAAGCGAAGGTTATGAAAAGAAGGAATAATGAGGAGTGGAAACTTATCTTGTAACATGAAGAATTAATGGTATATTGAAACTTAAGAGAATATTGACCATGATTAAATAAGAAAAAGAACGCTGGTAGCTGAGCAAGAGAATACTCAACACGCCAGAGGATTAATGTAAAAGATCGAAGAATTAGTGGACAAAATGAAACCAACAAAGATTTTAATAAGTGCAAGGATTTATTTCGGTAACTTTGGAGTAAGGATTACCAAGGACCCAGTCAGTCTATGGTACTATTTGGGGTTATAATTTATAGGTTAAATAAGCCTGCTTATTATCATATTATAAATGCGAGATCTTCCCTTGACAATTTGTTATGAAGACGAAAGAAACGATTAGGGACAAGGAACCCCAATAGTGTTTGTACCAAATAAGAACCCAAGGTTGATTCCATAATTGGATTAATTTCTAGTTATTTTGTGGATAAGATCGAGCGTGCACTGCTTAAGGAACACGAATCGACATGTAGAGTGAGGAAAACTATCGCCAACAGGAAGTTTTGTGTAGTGCACTTATTATGCAAGCATAAGAAAGAGACACCCATACCCTGATGATGGGACGCAGTGGAAAGTTGAAGAAAGTGAGGCAGAAGCACAATGGAGGACGGAGAAGGTCATCCAAACCCTTAGAAGTGACTGATGGCAACTCTCAATGCATGTGAATACGTCCAAGATGCTAGAGAGGACACGAAATACGACAATGATAAAGACCCTTCATATTAAGCATAGTATGTTGGGATCATTTGATGCAGGTCGACCAACAGTGGAAACTAATTCAAAGGTCATCGAACGGTCAATATTCTAAAGCGCATCGATCAGTACATGCAAGATGGTGCTTCCTTCAAAACGGTGACGAGACCATGAGGTGTTTTACGTGTCTATAAGAAGAGGTATTAAATCTGACGCTAAGTGTGTGATAAAAGACAAGTGCATTGAAATATGATCAGATTTTGGTATATAGATCAATCGACAGAGAGTGTATATCCGAATAGGTAAAAAACTAAGAACGAAACATTAAGCGCGAGTAACAGTGTTGTAGAGGAACCAAAGGGTGAAAGAACCATTCAAACAATAAAGGACGCCCTAATACTCCGTGATATAGATTTTAGAGGAAGTTGGAATGACTAGCTTTAGTTATTAAAGTTATGGACGATAAAGAATTTCATGCAAACATGAGAATATATCTTTACGAAGCATTGTACGGGAGAAGGAGTTGTTCTTCCTTGTGTTAAAAAAATAGGTTGGCAAACGAAGAATACTTGGACCAAGTTGATTCAACAGATCAAAGGAACTAGAGATCTTATCAAGCTAGGCTTGTCGGTGGCAGCCCAAGATAGACAAAAAAAATTATGCTGAGAATACGAAGTAGGAGACCTAGTATTGTGGATGGTGGTTCCCTAGCAGGGAGTGATGAGAGTTGGAAGAATAGGAAAGCTGAGTCTAAGGATTGTTAGATCGTTTGAGATCTTAAGAAGAATAGAGAACCTGGCTTACGAGTTAGCACTAACCCAAACCCTTGACAAGTTCATAACGTATTCCACGTGTATGTGATAAGGAATTAAAACAACGACTTCAGACGTACGATCGAATTTGATCAGGTAAACTTCAGCCAGGCTTAATTTATGAGGAACAACCGATACAGATCATAGATCGCAAGAAGCAAATGCTCCAAGGCCAAGTGGTCGAGTGCATGAGAGTTTATTGAAAAGATTGATATATTAAAAAGTCAACATGGGAGCTAGAAAGCACATGCAAGAAAAGTACCCCCATCTATTTTTGGACTGATTCTGGGACGGAATCCTTTTAGGGGGGGAGGCTGTAAGAACCCTAAATTTTGTAATAGTTTAAAACTTCATTGAATAATAATTGGATGTGATTATGCAAAAATTTTGAGTTCACCATAAATGAATAGTGGAATCTTGAGAATCCGAGAACGTATTCTGATTTAACGAGCGAAATAAGTGAATGCAAAAGCCGTCAAAATTCGAAGATTCACACTTATACTACATGTTGTAGAATCCGTAAAGAATGGTGTAGAACCGGGAATACTACGTTAAATAAACATCTCATCAAGATGTTATTAAGTTCAAGTGAAAGGAACGGAAGTGATTAAAGGATTATAGACAATAAAAGAAATCCTTGTGAAACGAAACGTTCTACAGGAAAACTATCGGAATAAAACGACAAGTGCATGAACGATAATTAAATGAGGAAGTAATTGGAAGCCATGCAAGTTGGCCATGCACAATCCTGCACCCAACTAGTAGTTAGAAGTGTAACTAGTAGTTAGTCAATCAAACTAGAATAATGCTATGAATAGTAAAGGGGGAGACAAGGAGTACATGCACCATACCTCCATATTTCTCTCATTCAACACACAATCACAAGCCATACTTCTATTATTTCTTGTCCAAGTGCAGCTCTTATACATATATCCACATATGTATACTTATAACCTAACACACTTTCAAGAGCCAAGCAAAAGAAAGCCATTCTCTCCATCCTTCTCCATTTCCGAATTTCCAAGAACCCCCAAAAAATAAAAATTCATAACTTAAGATCTACCCACTCAAATATCATAAAATTTTAACCATAGCTGCTCCATATCATAGGTAAGCTTCATACCAAATTTCAGACTCAAATAATATTTTTTCAATTTTATAAAAATGTTTGAAGGAGATGCTAAATAGTAACTCCGAATTTTACTAACTCGTTTTCTTGATTTCTCTTGTTAGTCTAAGGCTTGTTAGGGATAGATCAATCTTCTACAAGGTTAATACACTCCTCCTAGGTGTTCTAAGGATCCAAGAAGGTATAACTCTTCACCTTTAAAGATTTTATGGTCGTATTTTAAGGATTATTGTTATATGGTTTCAAGATTTAAGAGATTGTGAATGCTTAAGGTTTATATGTTTAAATCTTGTTAAGTTTTAAAGATTATGAGATGTGGTTCTTGAATGTTACACTAGATGATGTAAAGAATGAGTAGATGAGTGAATCTTGAAGATTATATGTGTTGATGTTGGTTACAAGTAGTGAAAATGGCAAGATCTTGTTGTGGTTGTTAAGTAGTGGACTTGTTGCACATGTTCTGGTTTGTGCAGAGAATTCGGCCATGAAATAATCTGTAAAGTGTGAACCACTAGACATGAAAATCTAGATATTGTTTTTTAGTTTCGGTACATATAAAGAACGTCTCGAGGCGATTTACGGTTTAGGAGTTATGGCCGATTTAGTGAAAAGCATTTATGTGAGAACACAGTTACGGATTGTGGAGTTGTGTGATGATTTTGGAACCCTACAAATTATAATTTGACTATGAAAAAATCATGGTAACTAGATATTTTAGTAGGGAAGAAGACCCAAAAATAATTTCATTAAAATATTAATTTTCTAATTTTATAAAAATGTTCGAACCAAAGTCGCGCGGTAATGCTACACGACGCGTAGCCACTGCCTAGCTACTGCCCTGTTTTGATTAAATCTGGGAAATTTGTTTTCTAAAAAGGACAGAGTTTGTTTTTGATTAGAAATTAGAAGTTATCTAGATCGTGCACGCAAAGACGGCATGTCGATTGATTTAACGGTTTGTGTGTTATGAGTGTTTTAGTAAAATTAGCGCGAATAGTAGAACTCCATAGTCGACCGAACTTTGGAAATGTTTTCACCTATTTAAATTCATATTTTCAAATCAAAACTTTTGTGATAATTATTAAAAACACTCAAGAAGTTCTTGAGGTGGTTTCGCATTGGAATCTTAAGTTTTTGATTTATTAAAAATGCTAGTGTGCAAGTCGCGTAATAGTAATTCAATGAAAAGTCAACTATGGAAGTACTACTTTGACCGCCCGTTTTGGCCAAGTTAATAATATAATTTGGAGATGATCAAAACAAGAGAGTTGTTAAGGATTGTAAGAAGAACACATAGGTGTGTCGAACGAGATTTTAAATGGAGAGTAACGAGGTGTGAGATGTCGTAAGTTAAATGAACCCGAGAGAGTGAAGATCGGGTAGAGTGAGTCTACTTAGAATAAGTCGATCATTGGTTAACCCGACTAACCGAGGTTATATTATGTCTTGGTAGAGGTTCCAGGACCGAGAGGGATATATCAAGGTAGAGCTTGGACATCAGGCAAGTTTACGAAACCCTATCACAAATTATCCATGCTATATATACTGTTGTGATATTGATGCCATGATTTACAGTTTGAAAATATATGCTTGTCTGTGATATCAATACATTCAAACTATGCGATTGTTTACGAAAACAAACTCCGTTTTATACAAGTATGAGAAATCGAAGCATAATTTTAATATAATACAAGATAGTGGGAGTCCGAGATATTTTAAATCGATTTAATTCCGGAACGAGCCGGATGCGAAAGATTCTATTTCAATAAATAAAGTACTTTCGCATAACATACATATTAAGCGAACGATTGAGATTTGATTTATAACGATAATAGATAATCGAATATTTACCCAAGGGATATCCTAACTGATTATTTATTTATAAGTAATACCTAAAGAGTTACTAAAATATCCGGAAAATACATAAAGAGATATTGAAAAGTTTTTAAATCAATTCACTCTATCTAAAATGTATGTAACTATTCGAAGGATAATTATAAGATGCCAAATCCTGTCTTAAGTATTTAATTAAGATTTTTATTAATTCATTGAACCTTATTGAGAAATATTTTGTACTTAAGGTTTTAACAATTCAGTGAACCCTTCTTAAAAATATTATGAGACCGTAAATATTTAATATTACGTACCTCTAAAAATCATTTAAAAATAGACATAGTTCCTAAAGATACTTTCTAAGTTATTCAAAAAATTTCGGAAGAGATCAATCATCTGAAACTTATTAAAACCTTAGGGAACTTAGTCTAGAAGCATAAGGGTTTTGCTTTCTCGTTTAATGAAAAGCAAGTGAACAATATATGTATCGCCCTACTATAGTTAGGGATTTGAAAATGATTTCAAGTCAAAACTCCGACAACTCCCAAGGATCAATTGAATTGAAAGTGATGAATAAATCATCTTATTTAAAGGTCAACTCAGAAAGATCTATTCCTTCGATAAAGGATTTTGTGTTAATGATATAATTGTTTTGGGACTGGAATGTGGCCTGCCCGGCACGGAGAGGTATCGGGTAGTGACCAGGCGCGAAGTGGCGCAGTGTACAATTATATGGTCTCTGTGACCATTGACTTTCGGACTTGCACGGAAATGGGCAACCATCGTGTAATGTCTTGATAAGCCCAAAGGCGGCTGGTTTGTATTCTTTCTACTAGTAGAGAAAATTTCGTACTCGGCTGATCACCGGTATGTGGTTTATTCCAGTATAGTCCCTTTCTTCCATTTTGGAAAATTGTTGTGCAATCTACAACAGAAGGCCGATAAGGCTGAGTTTTAAATCATGAGATACATGATGTGAATATAAAATCCAGTTTATAATTCTGGTTCGAGTAAAATCTTGAAGTTTGAAAAAGAGATGGATACAAGTATAAAGTGGATATAATGTTACAGTTGATTTTGAGAATATTACAAGTTTGACAAGCATATATGTTTTCAGAAATATTTGAAAAATATGAATTACATTTATTGTTATATATATATATGTATACATATAAATATATATGTACCTTGCTGAGCCATAGTGCTCACTCTTGCTTTTATATATTATATCACAACAGATAGCCAGTATGCTGGAGAGAAGGCAATTGCGTGGAGAATATATAGATTACCCACAAACTCTTTGCAGCTTTGCTCAGGTGGACCAGAGTATGCAGATAGGATGTTGTTCGAGTTAGAAATATTCATAACTTCATGTAGAGGTTATGAGTAATAGTGTGAGATCCTGGAAAGTGTATTTGATGTGTAATAACAGATGTTATTGGTTATGTATTGTTTCTAAGATTATAACTTGTATGTGTGAAGGATTGGGGTCTATGATGTGGTTTTGTTGAATCATGGGGATTAACACCTGTGACAAAGGATTGGATGGATATGTGACGACCCAGATTTCTAACCCCGGATTTGGGGGTGTTACAATATTCATGGCCTTTTTATCCTTCTTGACTTGTTCAATGTCAGGATCAGACCATTTATGCCTTGGGTTGGGGATAGATGGCTCATTTCCAGTTGTAACTCTCACTGGAACAAGAGGGCCTCTTTCTATGCAGTCAACATAGGCCTCATCTTGAGAAAGTAAATGAAGATGCATCTGTACCTTCTAATGATGGTCATTATCTTTATCCAGAAAAGGAAACTTGCCTCCAACATCCTTCTTGTTCATCTTTCTGTATTGTTTTGATCTTTAAACTCTTTGTTTGTTAGGAGCTTGCTCTAATACCAATTCTTAGTCCCTTAACAATATGACCAGAATTACAGAAGGGGGGTTGAATGGAATTCTTGAAACTTTTTCTTGAAATAAAAATGTTCTAACTCGAATATATATATAAGTGTGAATTGATCAACACAATGCGAAATAGTTACTTAAATGAATCAAAACACAAGTATTTAAAAACAAGAGTCTTTAAAAACTTTCTGGTGGATTTGAATGATTCCATCAGAGATATATAATATATATCGAGAGAACTCTGTGTGCAAAAAGCTCACAGCTGCTTACAAATATTGAATAACTAAGAATACAAAGAAATGCTAAGAATTCTGCTTACAAATATTTCTCTGCTTGTATCTCTCAGATTTTTCCTTAGTTGCTACTTTTTGGTTTATATATCCCCAAGATTACAAAGTAATGAGACATGATAATACAACAAAAACTATATAGTCTATTACAATGCTACTTCATTACTCTATTCCTGCATCTTTGAAAATCTTCATAATAATATGGAAATGGCAATGCTTCTTTGTTCTCGAAAACCCAGTTGAATAGGCTACCACATTCCATTTGCATCCACTCGACGCATGTGACTGTGTTGTCACTGTCAACATATATTTGAATTCTTTATCCGTCGGGTTCATGATCATCCGTCGAGTTATTGATCATCCCTCGGGTTGTTGATCATCCGTCAAATTTATTGTTGTTTATCCGTCGGGTAGCAATCAGGCACATGACTTCATTTCACTTATGCATAATTACAAGACATCATCTATGTACAATTAATCAACCTATTCTGCATATCTAACTAAAGTCAACATGACTTAAGTACTACTACAGATTCTAAACAATGTGTATGCAGAAATGTGCTACAGACTTATTGTTACATAAGCTACTCACTCGATGGATAATAAGTCATCATCCGTCGGGACTATATTGAGTCATCCGTCGGGACTATAAACCTTATCCGTCGAGTGCTACATATTTTCACTAAGTAAAATCTACCAAGGTGTTTTGTTCATGAAATCATCAAGTACACAACATATACACAACAATAATATTGTTATATTTCTTATCTATTTTGATCACCAAGTTAAAGAAAATGAAAAAACCATAAAATTGTCTAAAAACATATTCACCCCCCTTGTGTTATATTCATTACCTAATAAGTGGTATCATAGCAAAATTTAAAAGCAAACAAATTAAAGATCTTGGAAGAATGAATACACAGAAGATTAGCAGTAGCAAGATTCCTATCTTTTATAGATCTAACTACACATTATGGAAAAAGAAAATGTTGATGTTTATAATGATGGCCAATCCATATATGTTTAGATTCTCAAGAATGGCCCTTTCACCCCATGATAAGAGTTGAGGAATCTACAGATGGAGACATGCTAATTCCGGCTCATTATGCCCCTAAGGATCGCTCAAAGTATACTGAACTTGAATAGCAGAAAGTCTCTCTAGATAGTGGCTTGCAACTGATTTTGATAGAGTCACTTGACAATATGATGTACAATAATATTATCAACTGTGACACAGCTGTTAGGGCGAAAACACGCGCTAATAATCATGCAAGTATACGCGTTCGCAAGTAATATAGAATACTTTCTAGTCCGTTCCCACAGAGACTCAGACTAATTATTGTTCAATTAAACTCACTCACCAATGTATGATTACTTCTCAATGTTAAGACACTAACACTTAGAATTGTTAACTAAATATTAACTACAATTAACTACTTAATTAATCACTTAATTAACACTTCGAATTAACAATATTAAAACACTCATGAGATCACAACTTCATTACTAATTCCTTCAATAGTTATTGTTATTACCATTAGCATGCAACAGTGATGATATTAATTGAATAACACGAAACTGATAAAAGCCAACTTTCATTGTACTAATACCATTCTACCAAGCATCCACAATTGAGATAGAAGTTGAATAGGCATCAATTATGTTGAGTCCCTATATGTCTACAGAAATTGACAACATAACAATTTAAGCACAAATTATTCCTTTTGATTATACAGGGCGAATAAAACGGTTAGAGTTACCCACAAAACATGCGCATCATACATGATCCTATGCTAGCATGGCAAGTTCTAAACCTCGAGATCCACTGTCGCTTCACAAAAGATTAACACCCTATCTTATATGTTCGCGACGCACATAAGACGAATACGCACAACCAATACTAGATATCATACAATCATCACACACTAAGGTATCAAACAATTAACTAAAGAATTCCATAGTAAATCCGTTACGACCCCATGATCACGATTAGCCCATGATAGCACTTATCGTCATCATGGGTTCATATGAAAACATGATAAACAAACATAAGAGAATAATAACTAAACTAATTATATTAAACCAGAGTACGTCACAAGAGTAATTAGGTGCAAAACAAAGAAAACTATCATCCACGTTACAACGAAATAAAGAATCGCAAGAAAATATGCTTCCTCTTCGTTGCGGTGTGCTAAAACGGTCTTCTTCCTTTTCTCCTTCACTCCTTGCTTAATACAACGATCCCGCCTTGTGAAAACGTCTCTAAATCTACTTATATAATAGTCCCATAAAACTCAGATTACATAGAATTTGGAAGCCAAACAGAAGTAGAAGTCTAAAATAATTTATCAAAATTCCCGACCCTGCGCGGCCGCTCAGCATAGCTGATCGGGCGCTCAGCTTTCTGCGCGGCCGCTCAGGACCCTACTGGAAAATTCCTGAGTTTGCTCCGTTTCTTCGTTGCAATCTGCCCCTTTCTTTCCTCTCGCAATGCTGAACACATGCCCAGGCTTATTCTTGATGATTACTCCTCCGAAATGCAACTAATACCCTGAAATGCACAAACACTAGAAAAATGCATCAAATACTAGAAAAACGCATCAAATACACAAAATACTCGATTGCAAGACACCAATTTAAGCTATTTTAAGACGTTCTAAGTGGTATAAAATGCCACTTATCACACCCCCAAACTTAAATCGATGTTTGTCCTCAAGCGTCACAGACTCAAAACAAATAAAAACATGCATGAATGCAATCTATATGAAATGCAACGATCCCCCTTACTACAAACAAACCAACCAATTTACAACATCTCAACAAACGCAGTTAGGCGACTAAAGATCAATCAAATCATGCCAACTAACATACAGCCAGAAACGTGGTGTGTGCAGATGCTTAACAGATATGCTTCGGAACTAGACCAATTATTATGACTCAACCATCATCAAGGCAATCACATGATTTTACAAAGAATAAAAATTCTAGGCACAAAGTAACTTATAACACTACAAGAATCATGGAGCTCATTACGGAATCGTGCTTTTTTATTCACAACAACAATGCTTATTTGACCGTGCAATGAGTGAGGTCCACAAAAGACTTATACAATGGTATCCATGTAGCGAGCGTTAGGTTAGTGAATCCCAGACTCTAAAAGCCTTAGGTCACTAGGAACAAAGTCCCCTAAGAACTTAATAACTCGAATACCAAAGAGCCCACTTGTGATCAATTATGCATAAACACATACTTCTTTTTTTTTCTTTTTTTCTTTTTTTCTTTTTTTAATTTTTTTTCTTTTTTTTTCAAAAGTTCTGAGCAAGTGCGTTTCGCTCCATCTTGCTCAATCCTAGACTGCTCGCATAACATGCGAGCCGGCTACTAGCCAGTTGACGCCTAGCCACAACTAGCAACAAATTCCATTTTTACTCCATTTTTTTCTTTTTCATGCCTTTATCACTAAGAACCTATTATCAAATTCTAAGCATAATAAATAGATTAACCTCGAAACAATCAGATCATAACAACAATCTAGTCCTTAAGCATTCTCTAAGACTTAGTGAAAATAAGTGTTTCTAGCATGCATATCAACCTACATGACTCAACATCACTTTAATGCTATCACTACACTCGCATCAACATCACAAATCAGTTGGCAAATCATCGCAAAAGGGATCATGGCATATACATGAGCTACATGCCATGATAAACAAATAAAGCTATAAATAAATAAATAAAAAACTATATGGCAAAAATTATGCAACTATATGAACTAAACTATCATGAATATGCAGCTATATGACACACACACAAAATATTCCTTAACCACCACCCCCAAACTTAAAATCTTCACCGTCCCCAGTGAAGGTAGTAGAAAGGAACACAGGGTATACCTACTCGGAGTCATCATCATCATCATCACCCTCAGTGGGTGGAGTATCAGGCAGCGGGTATGCAGAATCCTCACCAAAAACTGGCCACTGAATGTCAGCTCCAAGGCCCCGAAAAGCAGTCCCTAACGCAAGGGTGAGCTCCTGAGCAAACCTGCTCTGTGTCTCGTACATGGCATCCATCCGCCGTGACAGCCTCCTATACTGGGCATCAGCCATCCCAGCACCCTCCTGAGCACTCGAAGAACCAGCCTCATCACGCCGAGGCCTAGCCATAGTAGCACCTCGTGCTGGACGCCCTCCTGGAAGACGATAACCCAGCCCATGCTCCTCGGGCTCACCACCGGTCCACTTCTGCATCCCATTCAGAGTCCCAGAGTCAATCGAAGCGGCCGACAACTGCAACTGCTCATGAGACGGCCAGTTCACTCCCACTGCTCGACAAAGCTTCGTGACCGTGGATGCATAAGGGATGTTCATGTGCTTAGCTCCCCTCAAAAACTTCAGAATTCCTTGGTAGATGAACTCACCAAGGTCCACATAGTACTCTTCATTCAAAATTCCCCACAACAACTGTGCTTTCTCAACTGTGACCTCATGTGCATGCGAAGAAGGTAGAATATTAGCACAAATAAACGCATTCCATGCACGGGCATACCTGTTCATAGCGATCGCCGAAAAGTGACGATACTCATTAGTTCCTGTCTTGAAGGTCCAAACTGTGCCCGACCTACAGAGAGTAGCACAAATCAAATCCAAGTCGAAATCTTCAGCAGTCTTCTCATTCCAATTCTCCTCCTCGGGCTTCCTCTCTCGCTGCCCAATCATACGGCAAATCACCGTTGGGTGATAATCAACCGTCAGCCCTCGGACCATAAAAAACCCATTCTTCTCAGCCTTCGCGTTCGTATTGAACTCGCGAACCACGCTCATCGGTACTGCTTCAGGTGACTCACAGAAAGCTATCCACCCCTTCTCTGAAATCATAGGTAGCAACTCACCATCCCTCCCTGATGGTAAAAACCCCCCTCTCCTTCATAATCGGCTTCCCCAAAAGCCTAGTGTACTCCTCCTCTGCAGCTCTGTCATTCAACCGAGGCCTCGCAGCAGTACCCCTTGATGAATCAGCAGTAGGGACTGTGCTGCTGCTATCAATAGTCCTTGCTCTCTTGGGTGCCATTGAATCTGAATAAAAGTGCTTGAGAATAGTGTTTTTGTGTTTGGGAGAGAGTTTAAGTGTAGAATATGTGTGGGAGATGTATAGGATAAGTGTATGTATATATAGGGTATGGATTAGGTTAAAATTAGATTAGGAGTGGGTTTGAGGGATAAAATCATGAGGTAATGGGGAAAGAAATCATGGTAATGGGGCTATAATTTATTTATTTTTATTTTTTTTTGGTTTTCTGATTTGTTTGGATTTTTTATGAACTAAAAAAATTTTCTGACAGTCGATCCCTGAGTGGTCGCTCAGCAAAGCTGAGCGCCCGGTCGCTCAGCAGAGCTGAGCGGGCGCTCAGGGGGTCTCTGGAAAAAAAAAATTTGAGCCCGGCTTTTCTGATTTTTTTGTGGTTTTGGATAGGTTATTAACTTCTAAGGGTTCCTGTAATAACAAATCATGGGTTGCCTCCCACGCAGCGCTTCTTTTTCGTCTTTAGCTTGACGTTGCGTACCTTCCTTAAGTTGATAATAAAATGGCACTAACTACTTCTCGGGTTGTCGTGTCCTCATAGTAGTGCTTCAAACGCTGACCATTAACCTTGAATGCCTGATCCGGATCATTCTAAAAAATCTCCACCGCTCCATGTGGAAACATAGTTTTGACAATAAAAGGTCCAGACCACCTTGATTTCAACTTCCCAGGGAAAAGTCGGAGACAAGAGTTGAATAAGAGAACTTGTTGCCCCGACACGAATAACTTAGGATGTAGCTTCCTATCGTGCCACCTCTTCACCTTTTCCTTGTACATTTTGTTATTCTCGTACGCTTGAAGTCAAAATTCATCAAGTTCATTAAGCTGAAGCATTCTCTTTTTACCAGCTGCATCTAAATCCAGGTTCAAATTTTTCAACGCCCAATAGGCCTTATGCTCAAGCTCCGCGGGTAAATGACATCCCTTACCATACACCAGTTGAAACGGGGACATACCAAGTGGAGTTTTGTATGCTGTTCTGTAGGCCCAAACAGCTTCATCGAGCTTTAAAGACCAATCCTTCATTGACGGACAAACAACCTTCTCTAGAATGCGCTTGATCTCTCTGTTAGACACTTCCGCTTGACCATTTATTTGCGGATGATAGGCAGTAGCAACTCGATGATTCACATTATAACGCTGCATCATAGAAATGTACTTACGGTTGCAGAAATACGACCCTTCATCACTTATGATTACCCGAGGCGTTCCAAACCTTGTGAAAATCTGATTATGAAGAAAATTCAACACTGCCTTTGCATCATTTGTCGGTAAAACTTTGACTTCTACCCATTTTGAGACATAATCAACTGCCAACAAGATGTACTGATTATTGCAGGAAGAGACAAAAGGCCCCATGAAATCGATTCCCCAAACATCAAAGACCTCGACTTCAAGCATCACATTTAACGGCATCTCATCCTTTCTCGTCAAATTTCCCACTCTTTGGCAATGATCACACCTTAAAACAAACTGATGCGCATCCTTAAACAAAGTAGGCCAGAAAAAACCTGCTTGCAGAATACGAGTTGCCGTCTTCTCACCACCATAGTGTCCACCATAAACTGTGGAGTGGCAGTCCCGTAATATCCCCTCCGTCTTACAGAACGGGATACATCTCCTGATGATCTGGTCAGCTCCCTGTCTAAACAAATATGGTTCATCCCACATATACCACTTCACCTCATGCAGAAACTTCTTCTTTTAAGCTGAGGTCAAATTAGGAGGCATTATATTGCTAACAAGATAGTTTACAATATCTGCAAACCATGGCTCTTCCTCCTGAACTGCGAACAACTGCTCATCCGGAAAAGATTCGTTGATCAATATCTTATCCTGTGAAGTAGACTCGGGATTCTCCAATCTAGAGAGATGGTCAGCTACTTGATTCTCAGTACCTTTTCGATCCTTGATCTCTAACTCACATTCCTGAAGTAAGAGCACCCAACAAATGAGTCTCGGCTTCGAATCCTTCTTGGAAACCAAATAGCGAATGGCCGCATGATCAGTGAATACTGTCACTTTTGTCCCAAGCAGATAAGATCAAAATTTTTCGAAACCAAAGACTATACCCAAGAGCTCCTTCTCAGTAGTGGTGTAGTTCATTTGGGGCCCATTTAAGGTCTTACTAGCATAGTAGACCACATGAAAGAGATTATTCTTGCGCTGCCCAAGAACTGCACCTACCGCATAATCACTCGCATCACACATCATCTCAAACGGCTCTATCCAATCCGGTGTTGTAATAACTGGTGCCGTAATTAAACTCTTCTTGAGAGTCTCGAATGCCGACAAACATTCATCATCAAATTTGAAAGGCACATCTTTCTCAAGCAAGTTGCACAACGGCTTAGATATCTTTGAAAAGTCCTTGATGAACCGCCGATAAAAACCCGCATGACCAAGAAAACTACGGATTCCTTTTACAAAAATAGGTGGTGGAAGATTTTCAATGACTCCCACCTTGGCCTTATCACCTCAAGACCCTTGCTAGAGACCTTATGCCCAAGAATAATGCCTTCACGCACCATAAAATGACATTTCTCCCAATTGAGCACCAGATTAGTTTCCACACACCTTTTGAGCACGACACGAAGATTAATCAAACATTCATCATACGAATGTCCAAAGATGGAGAAGTCGTCCATGAATACCTCGACATTATTTCCAATCATGTCAGAGAATATAGCCATCATACATCTCTGAAAAGTGGTCGGTGCGCCACATAAACCAAACAAAACTCTGCGAAAAGCAAATGTGCCAAATGGACAAGTGAAGGTGGTCTTTTCTTGATCCTCTGGTGCAATACAAATCTGATTATACCCCGAGTAGCCATCCAGAAGACAATATTACTCGTGACCATCCAACCGGTCGAGCATCTGATCAATAAATGGAAGAGGGAAGTGATCTTTCCTCATGGCTTTGTTCAACTTTCGGTAATCCATGCATACTCTCCATCCTGTAACTGTTCGAGTGGGGATGAGCTCATTCTTCTCATTTGCTACCACAGTGATACCTCCTTTCTTAGGTACACATTGTACGGGGCTCACCCAAGAACTGTCAGAAATAGGATAAATGATGCCTGCATCCAGCCATTTCAGAATTTCTTTCTTCACCGCCTCCTTCATGATAGGATTAAGTCTGCGCTGCTGCTCAATAGTTGGCTTACTACCCTCCTCCAACAGAATCTTATGCATACAATATGAAGGGCTGATCCCTTTGATGTCTGCTATGGTCCATCCAATAGCCGTTTTGAATTCTCTCAAAATCCTTAAGAGCTTGTCTTCCTCACTACCTGAAAGGTCAGATACAATAATAACAGGTAAAGTAGATGCATCACCTAAAAAGGCATACCTCAAGTGTTCAGGTAATGGCTTGAGCTCCAAGGTAGGTGCTTCCTCAATTGATGGTTTGAGCTTTCCTTCAGCATTCTTGAGGTCAGAAGTACCAAGATATTCAAACGGCATATCCAGCTTTTGCCTCCAGGGAGAAGCATTCAGATATTGTAATTGCTCGTTGCCATCTTCATCATCACTGTCAAAATCCCCCACTAAGGCCTTTTCTAATGCATCAGACATTAGCATATGATCGAGTTCTGAAGTAACCGCAGAATCAATCACATCCACTTTTAAGCACTCCTCATCTTCTGTAGGGAATTTCATTGCCTTGAATACATTGAAGGTCACATCCTGATCCTGCACCCGTATAGTAAGTTCACCTTTTTGCACATCTATCAAGGTACGGCCAGTAGCCAAGAAAGGTCTTCCCAAGATTATGGGAATCTTATTATCTTGCTCGAAATCCAGAATAACAAAGTCTGCAGGAAAGAAGAGTTTATCCACCTTGACTAGCACATCCTCCACTATGCCCCTTGGGTAAGTAATAGAACGATCAGCCAATTATAGAGACATGTAGGTGGGTTTTGGATCAGGCAAATCCAACTTTTTAAAGATCGACAACGGCATCAGATTGATGCTTGCTCCCAAATCACAAAGGCACTTGTCAAACGACAATTTGCCAATGGTGCAAGGAATGGTGAAGCTACCTGGATCTTTAAGCTTTGGAGGTAACTTTTGCTGCAGAACAGCGCTGCATTCTTCCGTTAGAGCAACAGTCTCAAGGTCATCCAGTTTCACCTTCCTTGAAAGAATACTCTTCATAAACTTCGCATAACTAGGCATTTGCTCTAGAGCCTCAGCGAAAGGTATATTGATGTGAAGTTTCTTGAACACCTCTAGAAACTTACCGAACTGCTTATCCAGCTTTTGTTGCTGCAATCTCTTAGGGAAAGGTGGTGGAGGATAGAGCTGTTTCTCCCCTGTATTATCCTCAGGCAGAGTGTGTTCAACAGTAGTCTTCCTTAGTTCCGCCGCTTTCTCCTTCTGCTTAAATTCTTCATCTCTAACTTCAGCTTCTCCTTCTTTTGCCTTTTCAGCATCAGCAACTTTCCCAGACCTTAAGGTAATAGCCTTGACTTGCTCTTTAGCTTCCTTTCTGCCTGGTACTTTCGTGTCACTAGGAAGTGTTCCAGGTTGACGATTGAGCACTGCATTGGCTATTTGACCGATTTGATTTTCCAAGGTCTTGATAGAAACCGCCTGACTCTTGCATAACAGCTTAAGTTCCTCAAAATTAGCACTAGTAGGTGCAGCTGCACTTCCCTGTTGAGGATATGATTGCCTTTGAGCATACTGCTGTGGTTGCTGGAATCCAGGTGGAGTAAACTGTTTACTCACACCTTGCTGAATAGCATTCTGATTATTACTCCAGCTGAAATTTGGATGATTTCTGTTGTTAGGATGATAAGTAGCTGGCACAGGCTGCTGTTGCCGCTGATAATTGTTCACATACTGAACAGACTCATTGACAAGAGAACACTGATCCGTAGCATGAGAACCTGCACAAAGCTCACAGACCATAGCTATTTGATTAACTCCATATGTAGCTAGAGAATCAACCTTCATCGACAGCGCTTGGAGCTGCGCTGCAATAGCGGTGGCTGCATCGACTTCCAGAATACCTGCTACCTTCCCAGGCATCATCCTCTGAGTTGGGTTTTGGTGCTCATTTGCAGCCATAGTCTCGATAAGATTATAAGCCTCAGTATAGCTTTTGGCCCACAAGGCGCCTCCAGCTGCTGCATCGAGCATGGGCCGAGATTGGGCCCCCAAACCATTATAGAAACCAGTGATCACCATCCAATCGGGCATTCAATGATGTGGACACTTTCTCAACATTTCCTTGTAGCGTTCCCAAGCTTCGTACATAGATTCTGTAGGTTGCTGCGCAAATTGAGTAAGAGCACTCCTCATAGCAGCAGTCTTTGCTATCGGATAAAACTTCACCAGAAACTTTTGCGCAAGATCTTGCCAAGTAGTGATGGACCCAGCTGGCTCAGAATGTAACCAGTCCTTAGCTTTGTCCCTCAGTGAGAATGGGAAAAGCCTCAGCTTGATAGCCTCATCAGTCACGCCATTATACTTGAAAGTGCTGCAGATCTCGACAAAATTCCTTATGTGCATGTTTGGGTCTTCAGTCGCACCACCTCCAAAAGAAACAGAATTCTGCACCATCTGAATAGTGCCCGGCTTGATCTCAAAGGTGTTAGCTTGAATAGCCGGATGAAGAATGCTTGAGTGAATGTCATCAATTTTAGGCCGAGAAAAGTCTATAAGAGCTGGATCGGCCTGAACAATACGATCACCCATGATTACTGGTTCTTTCTGCTCACTTCCTGAATCCAAATTTTCAAAATCTATCTTCTCCGGAATATCAAGAACTTCGTCTGTCTCCTCAGCTGTATCTAAAGTCCTCTAGCGAGTACGAGAACGAGTTTGCATAAACGCTTGCTAAAGTACCTGAAACACAACCAGAAACAATAAGTAACAAATACGTCCAAATCACTGAGTCCTAATGACCAATGATGGTAAGTACATAAACTAAACAAATACGCCGAGTCCCCGGCAGCGGCACCAAAAACTTGTTAGGGCAAAAACACGCGCTAATATTCACGCAAGTATACTCGTTCGCAAGTAATATAGAATACTTTCTAGTTCATTCCCACAGAGACTCAGACTAATTATTGTTCAATTAAACTCACTCACCAATGTATGATTACTTCTCAATGTTAAGACACTAACACTTAGAATTGTTAACTAAATATTAACTACAATTAACTACTTAATTAATCACTTAATTAACACTTCGAATTAACAATATTAAAACACTCATGAGATCACAACTTCATTACTAATTCCCTCAATAGTTATTGTTATTACCCTTAGCATGCAACAGTGATGATATTAATCGAATAACACGAAACTGATAAAAGCCAACTTTTATTGTACTAATACCATTCTACCAAGCATCCACAATTGAGATAGAAGTTGAATAGGCATCAATTATGTTGAGTCCCTATATGTCTACAGAAATTGACAACATAACAATTTAAGCACAAATTATTCCTTTTGATTACACAGGGCGAATAAAACGGTTAGAGTTACCCACAAATCATGCGCATCATACATGATCCCATGCTAGCATGGCAAGTTCTAAACCTCGAGATCCACTGTCGCTTCACAAGAGATTAACACCCTATCTTATATGTTCGCGACGCACATAAGACGAATCCGCACAACCAATACTAGATATCATACAATCATCACACACTAAGGTATCAAATAATTAACTAAAGAATTCCATAGTAAATCCGTTACGACCCCATGATCACTATTAGCCCATGATAGCACTTATCGTCATCATGGGTTCATATGAAAACATGATAAACAAACACAAGAGAATAATAACTAAACTAATTATATTAAACCAGAGTACGTCACAAGAGTAATTAGGTTCAAAACAAAGAAAACTAGCATCCACGTTATAACGAAATAAATAATCACAAGAAAATATGCTTCCTCTTCGTTGCGGTGTGCTAAAATGGTCTTCTTCTTTTTCTCCTTCACTCCTTGCTTAATACAACGATCCCACCTTGTGAAAACGTCTCTAAATATACTTATATAATAGTCCCATAAAACTCAGATTACATAGAAGTTGGAAGCCAAACAGAAGTAGAAGTCTAATATAATTTATCAAAATTCCCGACCCTGCGCGGCCGCTCAGCATAGCTGATCGGGCGCTCAGCTTTCGGCGTATGCTGAGCGGGCGCTCAGGACCCTACTGGAAAATTCTTGAGTTTACTCCGTTTCTTTGCTGCAATCTACCCCTTTCTTTCCTCTCGCAATGCTGAACACATGCCCAGGCTTATTCTTGATGATTACTCCTCCGAAATGCAACTAATACCCTGAAATGCACAAACACTAGAAAAATGCATCAAATACACAAAATACTTGATTTCAAGACACCAATTTAAGCTATTTTAAGACGTTCTAAGTGGTATAAAATGCCACTTATCAACAGCCAAACACATCTGGGAGAAATTAGAGATTCTATGTGAGGCAACATAGGAGGTTAGGTCAAACCAAAGGAGAATTTTGGTATCTGAGTATGAGGGTTTTATGGCTAAACAAAAGAAGAGTATAACTGATATTTTTAAAAGATTCAATAAGATGATTAATGACTTGCAGCTTCATGACAAATACTATGAAGCTGAGGAGGTTAACTTGAAGTTCTTGCTCACCCTTCCTGACCATTTAGAACAAAAGATCTCAGATATAAGAGGAGGGAGAGACTTGAGCAGGATGACACTGGAGGTTTTATATGGTATCTTAAAAACTTATGAATTGGAAATGATTCAAAGAAAGTCTTTAAGAGCTAGTCATGGGCACATTATTGATGGATCAAGTGCTCTAGTGGTTAATGACACCCAGTCATCTGATGATGAGCAGGAAATCCAGACCCAAGCTATCTCAAGCAATGAGCAAAAGAATAAGGAACCGCATAAGCAAGTTATTCTTGAACTTGAAGAGGATGAATTCTACACCTTAGATGAAATGGATGAGTTAGATCAGTCCATGACTTACTTAGCAAGAAAATTCTCTAATATTAGAGTATAGAAGCGAAAGTTCTTTAAAAATAAGGGACAAACATCCAACAAGGATAATAGCTGGAAAGGAAAAGCACACTATAACTCTGGAATAAAAAATGGTTACAAAAAAGGATATGTTGACAGGTCAAAGATAAGATGCTTCAATTATGATGAATTGGGCCATTTTTCTACAGAATGCAGGAAGCCAAAGAAAGTGAAAAAGAACAAGCCTTATCTTGAATTGGAAGCAAAGTATGAAGATCTTCTAAGAAAGTAACATGGCAAAGCTTATATTGCAGAAGGAAAGAGTTGAGATGATTCTGATTTTGATAATGATGAAGATGAGGAGGTTGGAAACTATGCACTCATGGCCTTGTAGCAAGGAAAGTCATCCTCATCAAAGATAAAGGTACCAACTCTTACTATTATTGATTTGAATACTAGTCAATATAAGGAGACTGTTGAAAAGATGAGCATGGAAATGTTCCACATCCATACTAGCTTGGTAGCAGCTACTGAAGAGGTCAGTAGGTTATCAAATAAAAAATGAGAAGCTTGAGATTGAGAAACAAGATCTAGAACTGCAGCTTGTTGAGCTTGAAACTGTCAAGTAAGAAAATGAATATCTTAAGAACAAGCTAAAATGTGATACTGAGATAAAAGCTTTATTGAGGGAGAAGCTAGAGAAGAATGAAGTGAAACTGAAATCATTCAGAAATGCATCTCAGTTAGTTAGTCAGTACCGTGAGAAAAACAAACCATGTGCTAACATAGCTATTGGCTTGGATTATGATGTATTGAAAAATAACAAGAAAGTTGAAGGTGATAAGGGAGAAGCAACTGAAAGTGAAGATGTCCCAGCTATGCTGAGAAATGTTGGCTCACCTATGTTCAAAGCATGTGAATTTAACTTCAGTGAAGAAGAGTTGATCACAAAGAAAGAAAGTATTGATGAAGACAATAAAAAGAAAAATACAGAAATAACTCTAACTTTCAAAGCTGAGAAGAAGCCCATGGTTGATCAAACTTCCAAAAAGCCAATCCAGGACGTCAAAACTGAGAATGCAGGAAAGAGAAAAAAAACAGAAAAGGGAAATTAGGATAAACAAAAGCAATAAATTTGTATTTGTTGCAGATGCTCCTAGAAAACAATGTTAGAAATGTTGTTATACAAATCATCTAACTCACCTTTGTAAAA
Source organism: Apium graveolens (assembly GCF_009905375.1). NCBI lineage: Eukaryota > Viridiplantae > Streptophyta > Magnoliopsida > Apiales > Apiaceae > Apium > Apium graveolens. The sequence goes on along the minus strand of NC_133649.1, from coordinate 217,328,528 downwards.
AGGCCGTTAGTGAGCCAAGATTGGGAGCATGTAAGTATAATGAAGCAAATACTGAAGATCCCTATGTGATAAGTTTGATTACATTACTTGCAACATGAAAGTTATGACACGTTGCCATAATATGAGAGTGAACCTCAAGGAAAGCAACATCGAGTATGCAGCCAAAATGGAACATGCAAATCAAACAATAAACACCATTCTTTCTGAATCAACTCATTCTAATTCTGCACATTATGTTAACAAGAAGAAAGTACCCAACACTGCTTGGGTAGCTAAAAATGCTTAATCCTTATTGTGTGCAGGGAAAAGTGAATAAAGTCATATGGATAATAGACAGTGGATGCTCAAGACATATGACAGGTGATATGGCCCTGCTATCACAATTTGAGGAAATGGCTAGCCCATTAGTGACTTTTGGAGACAACAACAAAGGTTTCACAATGGGATATAGCAAACTGATTTCGGGAAATGTTGTCATTGAAGATGTAGCATTGGTTGTTGGTTTGTAAGTATATCTCCTAAGTGTCAGTCAATTCATAGATAGAGGATTTAATGTCAAATTTGACAAAGGGGAATGCTTAATCATCAGCAAAAAGACTAATAAAGTTGCTCAGAAATGAGTAAGAAAGGGAAGCCTATTTGTTGCAGATTTGAACTCAGAAAATGAAGATGGAATTTGTTGCTTCTACACCAAGGCATCTGAAGAACAAAGCAAATTGTGGTATAAAGGCTCTCTCACTTGAATTACAAAGCAATCAACACTCTAGTCAAAAAGGAGTTAGTAAGAGACATGTCAAATCTGGAGTTTGCTCAAAATAAATTATGTGAAGCCTGTCAAAAAGGAAAAATAAAAAGATCAAGTCACAAGAGTAAAACTGTGAATTCTATTAATGCACCTTCGCAACTTATTCACATGGATTTATTTGGACCAGTTAATGTCCTGTCAATTTCAAGAAAGAAGTATGCACTTGTGATGGTGGATGACTACTCAAGGTACATATGGGTAGAATTTATGCACTCAAAAGATAAAACTCCACACATCATAATTGAACACATCAAGAAGATTGAGAAATAGGTTAAGATTAAAATTATGTGAAAAGATTGAGGAGTGACAATGGCACATAATTCAGAAATGTAACTCTAACTGAATTCTGCAAAGACAGGGGCATTGTTCAAGAATTCTCAGTAGCTAGGACACCTCAACAAAATAGTGTTGTGGAAAGGAAAAATAGAACATTAGTGGAAGCTACTAGAACAATGTTGCAAGATGCCAAATTGCCAACAAGTTTCTGGGAAGAAGCTGTTAACACTGCATGCTATACTCATAACAGATATCTCATCAACAAAAATCTTGGAAAATCACCATACTCAATATTATCTAAAAGAAATCCTACTGTGAAGCATCTTCATGTGTTTGGAAGCAAGTGCTATATTCTAAAGGAGAACTCTGAATATGTGGAAAAATTTGACTCTAAAGTTTTTGAAGCAATTTTTATTGGATATTCACTGGAGAGAACTGCATATAAAGTCTATGTGATTGAACAGAAGAAAATAATGGAAAGCACAGATGTTACTTTTGATGATGACAAATGTGCAGGCTTGGAATGCCTTAGGGAAAATGAAGCTGAGACCCTAAAATTTGAAAATCTTAATATTGATAGTGATTATAAAGATAAAGCTGAAATTAACAAAAATCACAGAATGGATGAAGAGTCAACTGAACAAGTGAATCATGAGAATGGAAGCTCATCTCATGTACCTAAATTTGATAACACAAACTCAGGGGGAGAAAGAGAAGAAGGTTCTGCAAGTCATGCCAATGGTGAAGCAAATGCAGAAAGCTCAAGTTAACAAACTCACACCAGAAAGTGGGATAAAAGTCATACTAGAGAAGCAATTATTGGCGATCCAACTGTTGGGGTGAGGACTAGGAGTGCAACTGTAAATGAATGTCTACATGCATATTTGTTTTCACAAGTTGAGCCAAAAAAAACTGAAGAAGCTCTACTTGATCTTGATTGGATATCTGCTATACAAGAGGAGCTAAATCAGTTTGAAAGGAACAAAGTTTGGGAATTGGTTCCTGCACCAAAGAACATAAGTGTAATTGGAACTAAGTGGGTGTTCAGGAACAAAATGGATGAAAATAGGATTGTCACCAGAAACAAAGCAAGGTTGGTTGTAAAAGGCTACTCACAGGAGGAAGGAATTGATTGTGATGAAACTTTTTCTCCTGTTGCAAGACTTGAAGCAATAGGGATTTCTCTTGCATTTTTTGCACATTAAAATTTCAAGGTATATCATATGGATGTGAAGAGTGTCTTCCTTAATGGTGAGTTGGAAGAAGAATTTTATGTGCAATAGCCACTTGTCTTTGAAGATCAAGAATTTCCAGACTTTGTATACGAGTTGCTCAAGGCTCTCTATGGACTAAAACAATCACCTAGAGCCTGGTATGACACACTATCGGAATTTCTACTTAAACATGGATTCACTAGAGGTATAATAGACAAGACTCTCTTCTACAAGCAACATGGTAATGATATGATCTTAGTTCAGATCTATGTGGATGATATCATATTTGGCTCTACTAATAAAAAACTATGCCAAAGATTCTCTAAACTCATGCAGAGTGAATATGAAATGAGTATGATGGGAGAACTTAGTTACTTTCTTGGACTTCAAGTCAGTCAAAGAAGTGATGAGATTTTCATCAGCCAAACTAAGTATATCAAGGATTAATTGAAGCAGTTTGGTATGATAAATTGTTCACTTGCATCTACACCTTTGTCTACAACTATTAAGTTGGATGAAGATAAGAAAGGAAAAAGTGTAGACATTTCAGGTTATAGAGAAATGATTGGATCTTTGATGTATTTAACTGCTAGTAGACTAGACATTATGTTTGCGACATATCTGTATGCAAGATTTTAAGCCAATCCAAAGGAATCACATTTGATGGCTGTGAAGAGAATTTTCAGATATTTGAAGGGAACTCCAAACTTGGGATTATGGTATCCTAAGGGAATAGGTTTTGAAGTTGCTGGATACACAGATGCAGATTTTGTTGGATGCAGGGTTTACAGTAAAAGCACTAGTAGAAGCTGTCAGTTTGTTGGATAAAGACTTGTATCCTGGTATAGCAAGAAACAACAATATGTGTCAACTTCCACAGCTAAGGCTGAATACATAGATGTTGGAAGTTATTGTGCTCAAGTGCTTTGGATTAGAAATCAGCTAATGGACTATGGCCTAGTGTTACATAAAATTCCAATTATATGTGACAATACTAGTGCTATATCTATTGTGGCTGATCCAGTTAATCATTCTAGGACAAAGCAAATTGATGTAAGGTACCCTTGTATTGGAGAACATGCTGCAAATGGTATCATTCAGCTAATTTTTGTTCCAACAGAAAAATAATTAGCTGTCATTTTTACTAAACCTTTGAATGAAATAACTTTCACTAGACTTGTAGGTGAAATTGGAATGCTTGATTCTTCATTCTAAAGGCAAGAACCCGACTAATGTTTTGCAGCAGATTAACTTCTAGTAAATCAAAATTAATTTGATTTAATTGGAAATTAACTGAAATATGAATTATAAATATTTTAGATTTCTCTGGATATTTATTTTTCATTTACCTATTATCAAACTTAGAATTTACTAAAAATTCTAAGTAAATTGTCTGTTTGTTAATTCATATTGTCAATATATGAAGTTAATAAAAGATAGACCTCAAAAGCAATAAACGTATATAGAGAACTGAGTTCTCGATAAGTATAAATGACTTCTCGATAAGTCATTTTGAGACTTCTCGAAGTAGTTCTCGATAAGTCATTTTTGGATTTCTCGAGTAGACATCTCAATAAGTCATTTTAACTTCTCAATAGAGTTCTCGATAAGTCTTTATTAGACTTCTCCTGGACATCTCGATAAGGTATTATGACTTCTCAAATAAGGTCATTACTAGACCTCTCGAATGGACATCTCGATAAGTCACTTTATGACTTCTCGATATGTATTGTAGAGTTCTCGAGTAATCCAGTATGAGTTCTCTACAAGTTTAATTTAAACTTATATCTAACTCAGACTGAAATAATTTTATTTAATAAATTGTCTTCAGTATGATACTTTTGATAAAATTCATTCTGATCTTATTTTGATTTATTCAAAAAAAAATTGCAAACAACTCAGTCCATTCGGGACAAACTGGGTATTTATTTGACATCTTGACAAGTCATTTTCTAGTTCTCGATAAGAGTCAGGAAAATGACATATCGATATGTATCTATTCTCTTAATACGACTTCTCGATAAATAAAAGCCAAACGTCCAATTTTAGTTCTCAATAAGTCATTTACCTTTTACTATAAATACCCAGACATCTCAACATACACCTCTTTACGCTTTCGAGATCTCTAAGTGACCTAAGTTTTCCAATTCTCAACCGTTCTCTCTCGTTTCAAACTCTTTCTCTCTACTTTTTCTTACCCACTCAAATTCAGACTATTTCAATGTTATCAAACACAGTTACACCATTCATCCCAAAGGAGGGCACCAATTACCTATCTTTTACAGATGCAAACCAGGCTCCTGACTCTTTCAAGAGTTTTGTGAAATTTCTTTCTGAAACTTATTTTGCAGGTGTTTTTACAGCAAATCCATTTCTTTACTTGGATGTTCTAGGGGATATATGGAATACAACTATGATAAGGATAATAGTGCATGAAGACTAAACTTCTTCCATGGTGGTTAATTGCTCTATTAGGAGTCAACAAATGGAATTTTCAGAAACTGATGTGAATATGGCCTTGGGCATTCCAATGGAAAATCTGATGGAGGTTCCTACTCAGGATGAACTAGCAGAATTTATAGACTTCATCAACTACAATGAAAGGATCAACTTGGCAAGTCTTAACAAGAAGAACTTGACGAAGGAACGGTCATTCCTGTTTGACTCCATTGTGAGAGCATTCACATATAGAAAGACAGGGTATGATAACATTTCTAGTATAGTTCAGATATTAGTATTCTCCATGGCTCACAATAGACACATCAATGTGGGGATGCTAATTCTACAAGAGCTCAGCACAAGGATAACTATGCCTTTGTCTTCAAGAGGTAAGGAAATTTTCTTTTCTAGGTTTATAATGTTTACTTTAATCCATAAAATTGCAGACATTCATTTACTTGATGGTGTAGATAAAACAAAAATAGGCAATTGTAAGCAAGTGTCCAAAATTTTATTTAGTTCACTTGCTACAAAGAACAAGGTAAGTGTGAGTCTCAAAATCACTTCATCCATGTTGGAGAGATTTAAGACTTACCATTACCCTATGCCTGATATGAGAACTAATGTTAATTCTAGTACAACAATGGCTCCTGTCCCTGTAGAAGCACAAACATAAGACAACCAACAGGGGCCTTCTCAAGCTGAGACCATTTCTTCTATACCAATAGAAGCTAGGAAACCAACCACTTCATCCTCTCAAAAGGGTGAAGTGAGTAAAAAGAAGAGAAAGCAGGCACCCTTAGCAATAATAAATGAGAGTGGTGAGGAACAAACTGAACAAGAGTCACCCCTGGTCAAAACGTCAAAGAAGGCTAAACAAACCGAGCTGACCACTCAAGACACCTCTACATTCTCTCAAAAGGGTGTACTTGAAAAAAAGGGACAAAAACAGACTCAAGGGGCATCCTCCCAACAGGGTGTCTCTATTGAACAAAGCATACACCCTAATACACCCTGTACAGAGTCTGCACCATTACTTGAACAAATTCAAGTATATGAAAAGAGACATAAGGATGGCACACACAAGGATAACACATCACTTAAAGCTCCCTATTCTACTCAGAGGGAGCTTCCAACACTTCAATCTGAGATTCAAAATCTGATTTCTAAAATTTCTTTATCTTATAGACAAACACTTGAATCTAACTCTCAAGTGTTTCTAACATCAAGTGGCATGGTTCTAGAAACTGTGCTCACCACCCAGGACTCACAATCAGTTGGTGAGAGGCTACATGCTGGGGTAGACCTTGATGACACCAACAAAACCACAGGGGTTTCATCAGTTTTTACTGAAGACCCTATAGTGGACTCAAATGCGCCTTCATGTGCAAATCAACCTTCACGGGTTGTTAGGTTTGAGGGTAGTACTCCTGAAGGGGAGCTATCTAAATCCTCTCCAATTCAATTGGAGGTTCCTGTTGGGGGAATAACCCCCCCTTAAAATCCTAGCTGAGATTGCACTCACAATTGAAGCTAGGAGTTCAATTGCCAATGATCTTGTTATATGACAGGCAAGTTTAGCACATTCAAGTGCAAACTCAATGCAAAATGAGCAAGAGTTTGAGGCTAGACTTCAGTCACAGGTGGTTCCAAAAATATACTTCAATCCACCTCCAACCTAACAGATCAACCTTTTACTTCTCAACAACAACAACCACACCTCATCTCCCAATGGTTACAGGCAGCTAAAGATCAACCAACAACTGTAGATGATCTTCTAGTTGATCAGCTGTCTGGACTTGCTCAAATCTCTCAACAGCTACTAACTTCAGACATGTCCAACCAGGATTATCAGGCCATAATGCTCACATATCATACACCTCTACATAATGCTCACATATCAGGCACCCTTAGCAATAATAAATAAGAGTGGTGAGGAAAAAACTGAACAAGAGTCACCCCTGGTTAAAAAGACAAAGAAGGATAAACAAACTGAGCTGACAACTCAAGACACCTCTACATCCTCTCAAAAGGGTGTAGTTGAAAAAGCAGGACAAAAACAGACTCAAGGGGCATCCTCCCAACAGGGTGTCTCTATTGAACAAATCATACACCCTAATACACCATGTACAGAGTCTGTACCATTACTTGAACAAATTCAAGTATATGAAAGTAGAAATAAGGATGGCACACACAAGGATAGCACATCACTTAAAGCTCCCTATTCTACTCAGGGGAAGCTGCCAACACTCCAATCTAAGATTCAAAATCTTATTTTTAAAATTTCTTCATCTTATAGTCAAACACTTGAATCTAACGCTCAAGTGTTTCTAACATCAAGTGACATGGTTCTAGAAACTGTGCTCACCACCCAGAACTCACAATCAGTTGGTGAGAGGCTACATGCTGGGGTAGACCTTGATGACACCAACAAAACCACAGGGGTTTCATCAATTTTTACTGAAGACGCTATGGTGGACTCAAATGCTCCTTCATGTGCAAATCAACCTTCACGGGTTGTTAGGTTTGAGGGTAGTACTCCTGAGGGGGAGCTATCTAAATCCTCTCCAATTCAATTGGAGATTCCTGTTGGGGGAACAAATCCCCTCAAAATCCTAGCTGAGATTGCAGTCACAGTTGAAGCTAGGAGTTCTTGCTATATGGGAGGCAAGTTTAGCACATTCAAGTGCAAGCTCAATGCATAATGAGCAAGAGTTTGAGGCTAAAGTACATGACAGTAACCTAGCTAACTCCCCTCCAATTCCAATGGAGGTTCCCATCGCAAGTGAGGAACAACAAACTGTCAAAACCACAGAGCAATCTGTGAGTCAAACTGTGACTTCAGTCACAGGTGGTTCTAAAAATATACTTCAATCCACCTCCAACCCAACAGATCAACCTTCTACGTCTCAACCACAATAACCACACCTCATCTCCCAATGGTTACAGGCAGCTAAAGCTCAACCAATAACTGTAGATGATCTTCTAGTTGATCAGGTGTCTGGACTTGCTCAAATCTCTCAACAGCTACTAACTTCAAACATGTCCAACCAGGATTATCAGGCCATAATGCTCACATATCATACAGAGGTCCAAGAATAACAAGCTAAAATTATCAATGAATCTGAACATGATGGCAACTGTGATGCTTGGTTGAACAAAGACTACAGTCTTGAGATGGATGATGTTTTGGACGAATTTAGGGAAGACTATCTGACCATACTGGGAGCAATGCAAAAGCCTTAACGCCAGAAGAAGTCTATGATACAGTTAATGAGGTCCACAAAGCTCAACCCAAAGGTTTCCACCTATTTGGTAAAGCACTAGAAGTGGCTTTAACCGGTCATTAAGACAAGATCAGAAAGCTGGTAAGGGACAAGATGGATGAGCTTATACCTTCACAAGTCAATATTCAATCAAGATTCCAGACTTTTGCAGAACAAATGTCAAGATTTGATCTCACTGCTGTAGATACAAACATCAAGAATCTAAGGCAATCTTTTGTGGCCTTGCATGAAGTGGTACAACAGCATATTGTTAAATCTAATGACACAAGACTAAAGCTAGACCAACTTCATCAAAGTAGATATAAGTCATCTGCTCTTTTGATGGAAGGCATCAAGCAGGCTGTGCAAGAAACTTTTGGCACCTCTCTTCCTTCAATCTCTCAACAACCCATATCTACTTCTATAAATTTATAGATTCAGTCTCTCCAAAGTCAAGTCTCTACTTTTCAATCAGCAAATGAGTCTTTACCATCCCAAGTCTCCCAACTCACAGAAATGGTAGCAAGTCAATAGGCTGATATCCAGACCTTGGTGGACTCTCACAAGCACTTACAAATACAAAATTATGTGTCTTTGGGAGCCATTATGGGTGCACTTAACATTCTCCTGCCTTCACTTCCAGAAGATGTGAGGCCTGAAATCCCTACATCTCTTATCATGCCTGCCAACAAGACTAAGGGGGAGATAGAGGTTAGGCTACTAATATCATCTCAAACATCCACATCTGTTCAAGCTCAAGCTATCAATAAAGGCAAATCTCAAGTTGTTAAAATTGATATTGGAATAGAGAGGCTTATCAAAGCAGCTGAGGGACCTAGTCTAAGAAAGGAATTGGAAGATTTGTTAAAGGCTCTCAAGGCTTCTCTCAACAAAAATTTCATCGCCTACAATAGGGATTTAAAAAAACCCTAAACTTCATAAGGGTGATCTTAGTAACCAAAGGGAATTTTCAAGAGAAGAAGTGGTGATAAATATCAATGACTCAGGTGTAGATAGATACATGCAAGTGTCCCTGAATTTTCTTATATCAAGAAGGGCATCTGAATTGGACATCTTCATTGAGAAATTCAAAATAATAATTGATGAAGACACTCTCTTGCTGAGGGAATTACAAAAAGCTCAAGAAGCTGCTTTCCCAGAAGCATATCTTTATCCTCACAAGGAAGTGGCCTACATATGTCCAAACACCAAGAAACTCAAGAATTTTCTTGTTCCCAAACACCGTGTCATGGCACATAGAAAGCTGATAATGACTCTAAAAACTGATTTGAAGACCAAGAAGAACAAGACATAAGAAGACATTTCTTGTTTCCAAGGATAAAGTGCAGACATTACAGGTTATAGAGGAATGATTGGATCTTTGTTGTATTTGACTGCAAGTAGACTAGACATTATGTTTGCAACATGTCTGTGTGCAAGATTTCAAGCCAATCAAAAGGAATCGCATTTGATGGTTGTGAAGAGAATTTTCAGATACTTAAAGGGAACACCAAACTTAGGATTATGGTATCTTAAGGGAACTGGATTTGAAGTTATTGGATATACAGATGCAGATTTTGCTGGATGCAGAGTTGACAGAAAAAGTACTAGTGGAAGCTGTCAATTTTTTGGACAAAGACTTGTATCCTAGTATAGCAAGAAACAACAATTTGTGTCAACTTCCACAGCTGAGGCTAAATACATAGCTGCTGGAAGTTGTTGTGTTCAAGTGCTTTGAATTAAAAATCAGCTAATGGATTATGGCCTAGTGATACATAAAATTCCAATTATGTATGACAATACTAGTGCTATTTTTATTGCTACTAATCCAGTTAATTATTCTAGAATAAAGCACATTGATGTAAGGTACCATTTTTATAGAGAACATGCTGCAAATGGTACTATTGAGCTTATTTTTGTTCCAACGAAATAATAATTAGCTGAAATTTTTACTAAACCTTTGGATGAAGCACCTTTTACTAGACTTGTTGGTGGAATTCGAATGTTAAATTCCTCATCCTGAAGGCAAGAACTCAGCTAATGTGTTACAGTAGATTAATTTCTAGTGAATTAAAATGAATTTGATTCAATTAGAAATTAACTGAAGTATGAGTTATAAATATTTCACAAATCTCTGTAATTTTATTTTTTTAATTCAAAATTTAGCTTGGAAATTTTCAAATTCTAAGAAAACTTCCTAACTATTAATTACATTCTCAATATGTAAAATTAAAGGCATAAATAAAAGCAACAAAAGTATATAGAGAATTGTGTTCTCGATAAGTCAAATTGACTTCTCGATAAGTTATTTTGAGACTTCTCGACAAAGTTCTCAATAAATCTTTTTCTAAACTTCTCGAATGACTTCTCGACAAGCTTCATTATGACTTCTCGATAGGTCCTAGTAGAGATCTCGATAAGTCACTTTGAGACTTCTCGATAGAGTTCTCTACAAGTATCATTCTTAGACTTCTCGATAACTCAGAACTGAAATAATTTGGTTTAATAAATTATTTTAGTAAAATACTTTTGATATAAAATCATTCTAATTTTATTTTGATTTATTCAAATAAAAATCGGAAAAATTCAGTCCGTTCAGGATAAACTGGGTATTTATTTAACATCTCGATAAGTCATATTCTAGTTCTCGATAAGAGTTAGGAAAGTGACATATCGATATGTATCTATTCTTACATGTGACTTCTCGATAAATAAATCCCAACCATTTATCTCTACTTCTCAATAAGTCACTTACCTTTTTATATAAATACCTAGACATCTCTACATAACCCCTATTTACGCTTTCGAGATCTCAGGTGACCTGATTTTTCCAAATTCTAACTGTTCTCTCCCATTTTGAACTCTTTCTTCTTCAAATTTCTTACCCACTCAAATCTAAACACTTGAAATGGCATTAAACAATGTTAGAGCTTTTATCCTAAATAAGGGTACCAACTATCTTACATTCACAGATGCAAATTAAACTCTTGATTGCTTCAAGAGCTTTGTCAAGTTCCTTTCTGAGACATACTTTGCAGGTGCTCTAACTGCAAATCCAATTTTGTATCTGGATGTTCTCAATGACTTCTGACACTTGGATATGATTAGGATAGTGGTGCATGAGAACCAAGTTGTATCTATGGTGGTTAACTGCTCTATTCAAGGCCAGCAGGTGGAATTTAATGAGAATGATGTCAACCTGGATTAGGGCATTCCTATTGACAACATGGTGGAGGTCCCAACTAAAGAGGAGCTAGTTGAGTTCATGGATTTTATCAACTACAGTGAAAAGATAAACCTTGCTAGCCTGAACAAGAAGCATCCGAGGAGGGAATGGTCATTCCTGTTTGACTCAATTGTGAGGGCTTTCACTTGCAGGAAGATATGCTATGACAACATATCAAGTATGGTCCAAAAGCTGGTAGTCTCCATGGCTCACAACAGACACATCAATGTGGGGTTTCTGATTCTGCAGGAACTTATCACAAGGATCACAATGCCTTTAGCTATAAGAGGTAAGGAAATTTTATTTCCTAGTTTTATAAAGTCTATTTTAAACTATAAAGTTCAAGACATTCATTTACCTAATGGTCTGGATAGAAAAAAGATAGGCAATTGTTAACATGTCTCCAAAATTCTATTTGGCTCACTTATTACAAAGAATAAGGTACCTTTAAGTCTTAGAATCACTCAATTTATGTTGGAGAGATTTAGGACTTACCCTTAACCTATGCCTGAAATGAGGTCTATAGTCATAACTAGTATAGTAATGGCTCATGTACCTGTGGAAGAACAAACACGGGAACACTAACATGGGCCTTCCCAAAATGAGACCCTTCCTTCTCTACCATTAGAATCTAGGAAATCAACCACTTCATCCTCTCAAAATGGTGAAGTGAGTAAAAAGAAGAGAAAGCAGGCACCCTTGACAGTAATAAATGATAGTGTTGAAGATCAAACACAACCAGAGTCTACCTTGGTCAAAAATCCAAAGAAGGTATAGAAATTTGAGCTGACCACTCAAGCTACCTTTGCATCCTCCCAAAAGGATGTAGTTGAAAAAAAGGGTTTAAAACAGACTCTATAAGCATCCTTTCAACAAGGTGTCTCTATTGAACAAAGCACTCTCCCTAGTGCATTCTGTAAAGAGTCTGCACCAGAACTTCAACACATTTAAGTTTATGAAAGAAGGAATAAGGATGGCACACACTATGAGAGCACATCACTTGAAGCTCCCTCATCTATTCAGGGGGAGCTTCCAATACTCAATTATCAAATCACTAATCTTATTTCTAAAATTTCTTTTTCATATAATGAGACACTTGAACCTACTTCTCAAGTATCACCAAAATCAATTGACACAGTTCAAGAAACTGTGCCTACCACCCAGGACTCACAATCAGTTGGTGAGAGGCTACATGCTGGGGTAGACCTTGATGACACCAACAAAAGCACAGGGGTTTCATCAGTTTTTACTGAAGACCCTATGGTGGACTCAAATGCACCTTCATGTGCAAATCAACATTCATGGGTTGTTAAGTTTGAGGGTAGTACTCCTTAGGGGGAACTATCTAAATCCTCTCTGATTCAATTGGAGGTTCCTATTGGGGAAACAACTCCCCTCAAAATCTTAGTTGAGATTGCACTCACAGTTGAAGCTAGGAATTCAATTGCCAATGGTCTTGCTATATGGGAGGCAAGTTTAGCACATTCAAGTGCAAGCTCAATGCAAAATGAGCAAGAGTTTGAGGCTAGAGTACATGACAGTAACCTAGCTAACTCCCCTCCAATTCCAATGGAGGTTCCTATCACAAGTGAGGAACAACAAACTGTCAAAATCACAGAGCAATCTGTGAGTCAAAATGTGACTTCAGTCATAGGTGGTTCCAAAAATATACTTCAATCCACCTCCAACCCAACAGATCAACCTTCTACTTCTCAACCACAACAACCACACCTCATCTCCCAATGGTTACAGGAAGCTAAAGCTCAACCAACAACTGTAGATGATCTTCTAGTTGATCAGCTGTCTGGACTTGCTCAAATCTCTCAACAGCTACTAACTTCGGACATGTCCAACCAGGATTACCAGGCCATAATGCTCACATATCATACAAAGGTCCAAGAACAACAAGCTAAAATTATCAATGAATCTGAACATGATGGCAACTATGATGCTTGGCTGAACAAAGACTATAGTCTTGAGATGGATGATGTTTTGGCCGAATTCAGGGAAGACTATCTGACCATACTAAGAAGCAATGCAAAAGCTTTAACTCTGAGGAATTCTATGATACAGTTAATGAGGTCCACAAAGCTCAACTAAAAGCTTTCCACCTATTTGGTAAATCACTAGAAGTGACTTTAACTGGTCATCAAGACAAGATCAGAAAGCTGGTAAGGGACAAGATGGGTGAGCTTATACCTTCACAAGTCAATATTCAATCAAGATAAGTCTACTTTTGCAGAACAAATGTCAAGATTTGATCTCACTGCTGTAGATACAAACATCAAGAATCTAAGGCAATCTTTTGTGGCCTTGCATGAAGTGGTTCAACAGCATATTGCCAAATCTAATGATACAAGACTAAAGCTAGACCAACTTCATCAAAGGAGATATGAGCCATCTGCTCTTTTAATGGAAGGCATCAAGTAGGCTGTGCAAGAAACTTTTGGCACCTCTCTTCCTTCAAGCTCTCAACAACCCATCTCTACTTCTACAAATTTACAGATTCAATCACTCCAAAGTCAAGTCTCTACTCTTCAATCAGCAAATGAGTCTTTAACATCTCAAGTCTCCCAACTCACAGCAATGGTAGGAAGTCAACAGGATGATATCCAGACCTCGGTGGACTCTCACAAGCACTTACAAATACAAAATTATGTGTCTTTGGGAGCCATTATGGGTGCACTTAACATTCTCCTGCCTTCACTTCCAGAAGATGTGAGGCCTGAAATCCCTACAACTCTTATCATGCCTGCCAACAAGACTTAGGGGGAGATAGAGGTTAGGCTACTAATATCATCTCAAACATCCACATCTGTTCAAGCTCAAGCTATCAATAAAGGTAAATCTCAAGTTGTTAAAATTGATATTGGAATGGAGAGGCTTATCAAAGCAGCTGAGGGACCTAGTCTAAGAAAGGAATTGAAAGATTTGTTAAAGGCTCTCAAGGCTTCTCTCAACAAAAATTTCATCGCCTACAATAGGGCTTTGAAAAAAACTGTAAACTTCATAAGGGTGATCTTAGTAACCAAAGGGAATTTTCAAGAGAAGAGAGTGGTGATAAATATCAATGACTCAGGTGTAGATAGATAAATGCAAGTGTCCTTGAATTTTCTTACATCAAGAAGGGCATCTGAATTGGACATCTTCATTGAGAAATTCAAAATAATAATTGATGAAGACACTCTCTTGCTGAGGGAATTACAAAAAGCTCAAGAAGCTGCTTTCCCAGAAGCATATCTTTATCCTCACAAGGGAGTGGCCACATATGTGCAAACACCAAGGAACTCAAGAATTTTCTTGTTCCTAAACACCGCTTCATGGCACATAAAAAGCTGATAATGACTCTGAAAACTGCTATAAAGACCAACATGAATAAGACAAAAGAAGATATAGAGATGATAAAAATCTTGGGGAGATATTTAAGAGATCCTGAAGCCAAGTTGCCCAAAACACAATTCAATAGGGATGATTTAGATGATGATGAGCAGAAGAAAGATGATCAAAAACCTTCTGGCTCAAATCCAAGTCACTTTTATAAGGCAACTAGCAGCAAAGAGAACAAACAAGATGAGAAGAAGGGAGATGATAAAAAGAGAGGGGATGAAAAGAGAAGAAAGAAGAAGGAGGATGATTTAAGAACAAAGAAAAATGTCCAATCAATCCAAACCAAATTTGCTCAAGACAATAAACCTATAAGCTCAAACACTCAACTGCCCTTGACCTTAAAGCCTAGTTCTTGTACAAACCAACTGCAAACACTCTACTCAAAATACCAATCACATCCAGCCAATCCACCTTAAAAAAAATTACAAACCTATCCTCATTCAAGCCACCTGTGAAAACTCATTATAAATCTGTTGAAAGAAAACCAAAAGAATTGCAAGTTACTGAAAGGGCTATATGGAATTGCTATGATCAATCTGACTTTCTGCTGCTAAATTGGTGCATCACAGATGAAGAATGTTTTCAACAGTTAGCTGAAGAAATAATCAGAGTCTGGGTTGTCTCTTACACAAAAATCAGGATATATTTTGATGATGGTTCCTTCCTACTTGGAAGCAACTTAATGGACACACTTTTAACCATATAATTTAAAAGAGTGATCAGCTTGATGAAGGATAAGGATATTATCACAAGGGCTTGAAAGGCTGTACTATGTGTATGGGTGAGAGAAAGGGATGAAAGAAATGCAAGAGCAAAGGCTGAGAAGGAAGAAAAGGATAGAAAGTAGTAGAAGTGCTTGCAAGAATTGTACAAAGATCATATGAGCTTAAGGCTAATGGTTGAGCATACTTTCCAAGGATGGACATTTTCTGAACATAAAAACTGGCCGATTTTCAAGATTTAAAGTTGGTTACTTAAATGGTTATTCATTAGATGAGTGGCTCAAGCTTGTGGAAGCTCTAAGAGGTACTGAAATTTTAGAAGAACTTGAAGTGCTAGTAAAGCTTAAGGACCTCATTAGAAAGGAACCAGGCTATGAGGATTTCATGTAATGATTGTCAAACTCATGTAGTCAGTCTATGTATAAAAGTTGTACTTGTATTTCTATCAATTTTTATTTTTGATAATTGTAACTTGGGGTTAGTCTTGTTACCAGGCATGAATTTGTGATAAACAATCTTCTCACAAATTGAGGGAGATTGTTGTGCAAGACATGTCTGTATCACAACAAGACTAGGTCAAATTGACAGCCCTAAGAATTAGTTGTATGATAATCTAAATTTGTATTTGTACTGTATTACTTGAGTCTATAAAAATGTCAAAGATTAGACTGGGGTATTTTTCTATAAACAGTCTCAAGCGTAAGAATAAACTCTGAAAAAAGATCAAGTAGATCATGTCTCAGAGAAATTATGTAGAAGCTTGAAGTTGAATAAATCTGTTTTGGGAAAAATATTTTAAGTCAAGAAATCTACAAGTCACATATCAAGTCATATAGAGAAGTCATTCGAGAACTCCATAATGACATATCGAGAAGTTAAGAATAACCTATCGAGGAGTCTTAGAGATATCGACAAGCCAAATGAAGATATGAAGATTGGAGATATCGACAAGTCATTCATGCATTTGAGAACTCAGAGATATCAACAAGCCAAAATGAAGATATGAAGATTGAAGATATCGACAAGTCAATTCTACATGCAAAGACTTGGAGACCTCGACAAGTCAAGTTCACATTCGAGAACTCAGAGACCTCGACAAGTCAAGTTCACATTCGAGAACTCAGAGACATCGATAAGTCAAAACACTTGTCGAGAACTAAGAGATCTCGATAAGCCATTATACTTATCGAGATGTCAACTCTTTATACAACAAACTAGAGATCTCGATATAAAGCTCATGTAGACAATGTGTACAAGTTAATATTCAGGATTATCAATCAACAAATGATCTAATCAGTTAGATTGAAAAGTCTACAAAAGCATCCTGAAGAGTGCAATATCAAAGGCCAAGATTAACTGACAAAGGAAAGTCACAGATTTACAGGATTTTCAAAGATACACTAAACCAAAAATGAAAAGTTTTAGAGATAACTTAAAGTAGGGTTTAGTACATTCTATTGCATATTGTGTAAACCTGTGTTTACTAATCTATAAAATAAATACTGGTCCTTTGCTTTTATTTTGTATCAAACAGATCTAGAATTTCTTGTAACTCTCTCAAGGAAGAAGCTGAGTTTTTAACATACAAAGAACTCAAAACTACCTTGATTTTTACATAAAATTAAGTGAGTTTTGAAATATTGTGTGCACTGTCTTTATTTCAGTTAGCATAATATTGTTACATTTCTTATCTACTTTGATCACCAAGTTAAAGAAAATCAAAAATCCTTAAAATTGTCTAAAAACACATTCACCCCCAGGTGTTGTATTCATTACCTAACAATCTTTTTCTCCAATTCTAAAGCTTGATCCTTGCTGGTCTTCTCTTTTAAATCTTCCAATTAAGCTCGACAGTTTAACTTTCAATCATCATATTATTTACATAGAAGTGATAATCATATTCTTTAGAAACATCACTAATCGACTTTAAAAACCCCTTTGAAATTGTATTCTAGTTCAACATAATCGTTTGTTCTAGACCGACCCTTTTTGAAAGGAAAATGTCATTTTTAAAGCTAAATTTTAGCTTACATAGCAAAATGAGAGTGAAGTGACTAAAATCATATTAATCAGCAATCTATGTGAGACCAATTTTGTCTTTTTACTTTCATTCGCTCTGAAAGTTAAAAAATTATTGTAAAATTAATATTTTCTGTTTTAAATTATTGTATATGTTGTTTGTCGTCGTGTAAATCTTAAGTTAATTAAAGTCTCCGATGAAGTCAGAAATTAATTCTGATTGATGCTGAAAAAATTCCCGTGAAAAATATTACTATAGATATCGAAATATGTTCTAATTATGGTGTTCATGAGCGATGAAAATGATTTTATAATTCCACCCAATTACATCAATTTAAATTTTTTAATCCAACCTGCAACATTTAATTTTGTAACCCAACACTAGCCGCGATGCACTAGTTTAGGTCGAGTTGAATGGATTGAATGATATTATAGAAAAACTTTCAACACTGTATATATTATCGCTCATTTCAAAATTTTAAATCAACTAAAATATGTCTAACTTACAATTGTAGTATAATTATTTATATTTGATTAATTTTAAAGACTTAATAATATATATCACGCCGACATTTTCAAAAAATTATTAAATATTTCGTGAATTATATGCACACACATGAAATAATATATAATTATATGTAATATATAAATTATATTTAAATTATCGAACACGACACATAAGTTAAATCCATTTGGGTTGGATTGACAAAAAAAATCTAAAAACCAGTTCTCAAACTCATTTAATTCGGTTTGAATTTTTATTTTAACCCAATCAAGTATTAAAATTTTATTAATCAATTTCAATTATCAAAAAAAGGACCTAATTGAATCGGTCTGATCGAGTTGACTAACCCACAAATATCCGTACTTTTAATCTTGTCGACTAGGGATGACAACGGGTCGACTTCGGTTTGGGTATTATAAAATTCAAATTCAAATTCAAATATTTTTGGGTTATCCAAATCCAAATTCGTTGGATTTTGGATTGGATCGGATATTTTTCGGGTATCCGAAATTACTAATAATATTGTTAAAGTTAATATTATTTATACATGCAATGATCATTAATTACATTTATATAATATCTAAAATTAAAATACATTAATTAATGAGTATTTAAATATATTATATTACAGGGGTTGACATGATTAGTCAAACATAAGATATGTAAATAACACAATATTTAGTATCCCATCACAAATGATTTTTTTTACTAATACATCAAAGGTACATTTTAAATAATAAAAGTTGAGATTGAAATAAATAGTTATAATTCAATAAATAAGGATTGACAATCTTGAAAAAAAAATATAAATTACAT
Source organism: Apium graveolens (assembly GCF_009905375.1). Classification (NCBI taxonomy): domain Eukaryota; kingdom Viridiplantae; phylum Streptophyta; class Magnoliopsida; order Apiales; family Apiaceae; genus Apium; species Apium graveolens. Next base: position 217,309,853 of record NC_133649.1, on the reverse strand, counting down.
CTCACATCTAAAATATTGCATATAATATATTATTTATGTGTCGGGTTTGATTGAGTTTCGGATTTCAGATCGGGTTTGAATTTAATTTCAGATTTTGAATCGGGTATCAGTTCAACATCATTGAAATCCAAAATCCAAATTCAAATACAAAATTTCGGGTTCAGTATATTCAAAATATCGAAATTTCGAATCGGACATATGTCGGATCGGATTATTTTACAATCCTATCGTGGACACGGGGCACTTTGAACATATAACATGTCCGCCAAAATTTATACTATGAGGTCATATGTATCCAAGTATATCGTCCACGCATGATGCATCGGCTGGGAATAGTGATACGCTTTGCGAAGGAAAAAGTTGAAAATTTCAACAAAGAAGCAGCTAATAGTTTTGAATAGACTCAATTATTTTAGATGCGAAAGGAGCAAAGCAATATATAGACAATGATGTGGTTGAGAATCGAACAATGAGGGCGACAAGCAACTTGCAAAATTGTGTTGCAAGTTGCAACATAAACATATCATGGACGCAGTGATTCTAATATGGACGGTGCTCATGGTAAAAATTGAACCTCTTCGTTTTTATATAAAATTTTAACTTTGAATCCGGTTTCAACCTTGTAATTATTAGTATATTAGACTCAAGATTCTGATATATTTCTCTAACAATGTTAGATCCACAAAGTAACAATTTAATTAAAATATCATACACCATGTATAATACTATTATTTTATAAATTTTTTGTATATCAAATCTTGTGCACATAAAATTACTCATATTTATGTCATTAGTGTTAGTTTGGACTTTGGATATTCAAACCTCAATGCATCTAATTTTACAATAATTGGAAAAAGGAAGAAAGCTTTTAGAGGCATAATTTATTGGTTATGTTTGGCAATTAGCTGTTATTTGTTAGAGGAAGTACAATGCAATGTTATTTTGATGTTGTTACTATACTATAGCACCAAATACTATAGCACCAAATGTAAAAAAAAACTCAATTTTAGAGGAATACGATACTTAGATGCAAATATGCATATATACATTCTTGATTCTATATTTGAAACCAAGGATGCATACCATATCATCTATTATTATAAATGAAGGGGAAAAGTTAAATAATTATTGTGTTGCACATCTTAAAGTATCAAAATAATATTAAATTAGGTAGAAGTTAAAAGATTTATGAAAATTTGAAACTACTTACGCAAAGTATTCGAGAGCAAGTTTTATTTTAGAACCAAAATGTACTTTTTGATGCTATATTATATCAATAGTTATAGATATTTTGCATATAGAATTGGACTTGCTCTTAGTTGTGACAATTTACAATAGTTATTTAACTAGCTAATTGAATTTTTTGTTTAACGGATTGAGTTCAGTTGTTTCGAGGAAAAATGTTCGATAAATATACATTTTAATTAGTTTTTTGTATTTTAGACATGAAAAAACTCCGAATAATTTTATAAAAATTAGCTTTTAAGACTAAAAATTTATTTCAAAAAATTAACTATCAAAACAGGAAAACATTTTTTCTTTTGATTAAACCTCTTATTTAATTTAAAAGCTATTTATTTTATAAAAAAACTAACTTCCAAATAGGATACTTGCCTTCTCGAAAAAGAATTTAAAATCCACTATGAAATTGGTGACCCCTGACTATGTATTAGTCACACACACATATATATACTGATTCAGGTAAGTTTAAATACTGATTTGTCATCAAAATATAGCAAATATGCTATGCAAATCGATGAATGAGAGATGAATAAAAATACGGTGAAATTATTTTATTTAAAAAGTTAACCAACTAACGGGAAAAGTAAAATTAAAAACGAAGGGGAAAGTGATTAAACATGTGGGTCTCATTGGTTTGTAGTTTATATTCTAATATTGGTTTGTATTTGAGCACTTGCCTACATATATATATATAGGGATTTGCTCAAATGAGAACTTCCACTAATATGAGAACTGAGATCTAATCCCAACCATACATTATTTATCTCAATTAAATCATAGCCACACATTTAATATCTTAAAATATACTTTTTTTTTTACTTCATCTCTCACCTCTACCCTATTTTCTCTCCATCCACCATAACCACCTGCCTGCACCCACTACCTCTATTGCCCAAACCCACGCCGCCGTCCACCGCTGAACTCCGCCAGCTGTAAACGCAAATCTGCTCATCGTCATCATCATCTCTCTCTCCCCCTCCCTCTTCCCCCTCTTCCTCTCCTCCACTAACTCCTCCAAACACCACTCCAACTATTCTGTCACCACTTGCTCCGCCATTTCCGCTGCCAAAACACTCTCAGACACGCTCTCGAAACCCTGACCCTATTTTTTCCGATGAAACTCCGATTAAATGAACTCTCATCTATACCTAGTAACATGATTTGATTTTTCTCATATTTTCATTCAGTGTTTCTGATTTTATACAACCTTGTAATTACTTGGTGATTCTATATTGTTGATCGAGTTATTTCCATTAAGTTTTGTTGAGTTTTATGATGGTTGTGTTGATTTTGGTGATTTTGTAGGAGGTGGTGTGATGGTTGTGGTGTTTATAGTTTATTTGTGGTGATTTTGTTATGATGTTGGTTGTCGGAGGTGATAAATGAAGCTGGTGGTTGGATCTGGTAGAGAAAAATAGTGGCTGAGTGTGGTGATTTTGTTGAACGACGATGATTTTTCATTTTTGGGGGGTGATTTTTGATTTTCCGGTGGTGATTTTTTATTTGACGCCGGTGATTTTCTGGTGGTCGTCGGAGGTGGTGGTGGTCAAAAATGGTGGTTGCTGTTTGTTGGAGGTGGTGGTGGGTGGTAAGTAGAAAGAAGAAAATGGAAGAGATGAAGGTTGGAGAAGATGATTAGATTTAAATGAATGTTCTAGATTAAAAATAGATTTAATTTTTTATAGTTGAGATTAGATTTCATATCTCACCAAAAAAAGGTTCTCAATGGAGTAAGACTATATATATATATATATATATATATATATATATATATAGAAGAGAGAGAAAACTTCTATGAAGACCACGTTTTTATCGGAGACCTTGGAGACCATATATGTTCTGCAATCAAAATACTATAAAATATATTATTTTGTGAAGTATGTTTTACGAGTATCACTAATTCATTAAAATTATTGAAGATCATTTAAGTTTAATAAGTAGAATGTGTATGTTCTGTAAGCTGAATAAATGTTCTGCAAAATTAACATGTTTTGCAGAATAAAATATTTTTGTAATATTTTACATGCAGTACATATATGATATTCAAGATTTTGAATAAAATAAGGATCTTTGTAGAGAATGATTCGCAAAATAATATGTTTTGCAATGTTTTTATGCAATATTTAACTTGCAGAACATAAGTGGTCTCGAAGGTCTCCAAAAAAAGTGGTTATATATATTAAAAATGAAAAAAAATGAAAGTTTGTGGTCACCGTAAGTATAATAATATTTAAAATAAAATACTCTCATAAATAGAATATTATTCATATTATAATTATATAAATACAAATCTATACTATTATATTAAAGACGAAACAATTAAAGTTTGGTTGATAATTATAGTAATATTTAAAATAAAACACTTTTATAAATAAAATATTGTTTACAATATAATTATATAAATACAAATAAAATTGTAAGAAGTCGAATGGTTTTGATTTAAACAAAATAATATATAATATTAAATAAATTATACTATTAATCCAATCCTAAATAAAAAATAAAAATAAATTATGTACAATTAGTTGGATTTGCAGCCTCGGATTAAAATAAAATAATAAAGACTGATAAAAATTTGAAAGCAAATTTGTTTAGTCGATATAATGTCATCATGCTAGAAAAAAAATAGACGAGCTAAAACAAAATAAATTGAAAGTAAATTCGTCTGGCATATATTATATCATCAGACTAAAATAAAATTATACATATTATCAATTCGGTTTAAAACATAATAATATTCATTCCGGGCTAAATGAAATTAAACAAAAAAACTAAATATAATTAGTTAGATTTGGTTGACATAACGAGTGTGAGGCTAAAACCAAAATTTGATACCTGAGGGTCAAACAATATAATAAATGTTATCTATTCGGCTTAAAATAAAATAATATTTAATTAGAGCTAACATAAATCTAAATATAATTAGATGGTTGATATAACAGAGCTAAATCTAAAACGAAATAATGTATATTATAAGTTAAAACTAAAAATTAAATTCAAACTAAAGGTAATTTTTATATTATTGATCTGTGTTAAAATAAAATTAAAAGTCTAAAATAAAATTAAAAGTCTACCTAATTCGTTATTAGGTATAATGTAGGTTTAGAATTGTGAGATAACTGGATCCGACTCTAATAGCCGAAATATTAAAAGTCTGATTGCAGATCTGTAAAATGTTTGGTTTATATAATTAGGGTTTTTTTTCAGTTTTCGTAATATCCAAAACTAATTTAATAAAATAAAAAAAAATGATTCCCTACTTAGTATAATTGCGTCGGACTAAAATAAATCAATACATGTTATACATTCGGGCTAAAAAAATTATTAAATTTATTCATGATAAATCAAAAATAAAATAAGAAAATAACTATACCAAATAAAATAACATATACTTTTATTCGGGTTAACATAAGTTTTTTATTACTGATACATAAACTTTTTATCATTGATCCGGGTTTAAACAAATTAAATCAAAATAAATTTAATTATAATTAGTTAGATATGTTCGGTATACCAAAATAAAAATAATTCGTTTATTATTTATGTGAGCTAAAATTATCTTTTAATTAAAACATAATTATCTTTTATAAACACACGTATGAATTTCAACAAAAGTAAATCTTTCAAATAGTGATATTTTTTTAAAAAACTAAAATTTCACTAAATTATACACATGCATATTTATGAATACTCCCTCCATCTCATATTATGTGTTTTGACTTTTACGTACTCAAAGTGACCATACTTTGACCGACAATTAAAATAAATTTATATGTTATCTTAAAATATTGAAAAAATACATTTTAAAGAGGATTAGATATATTTTGTAATGATACAAGTTTTGAATTATATTTAATTATAAATAAAATGTAATTTATGGTCAAAATATAAAAAATTTGACCATAAACTAGTAAAAACAAAACACCTGATATGAGATGGAGGGAGTAATTATCAAATTATATTAACAAAAATTTCTAATAAATAAATTTTAGTTTAAAATTTTCACTTCAATATTAAATTCAAAAATTATATAATATTAAAAAATAATTCATGTATCGAATTAGCAAGGATTTTAGGCTGGTATGTGTATATATGTATTCTTACGTAATATAAAATAAACACCCACTTATTTGTTGTGTTTAGGTTCTTATTCTTCAATTATTTGATTTTTTTTTAAATTGTAAGGGCCTAAAGGGTAGCTATTGATAAGAAAAATATATGAAAAAAGTTAAGCGATAACTAAAAAAATCGAGGGAGTGCGCACGATTGAATAGTTTAAGTAGTTAAAAAATTTTCATATATTATTTTAGATTTGATCATAAATTCGATACTCACTCACCCCTACTCATTTGTAAGCCTATAATCATATTTGTTAAAAAAAACCACCGTGTACATAATTTTCACAGGTAAAAAAGGCTATGCAAGGATAGAACATAATGCTCGAGTGAACATGTACTAAGGAAGCTTGGGGAGAAAAAGACGAGACTTTTGAGGGTAAACAAACAAGGAAAATGAAGTCATCTTTATTCCTTTTGCTGTTTGCACAATTGGGTGTCTTGAATTGCCAAGAATACATTTAAAAGTACCGGTTCTTAAAACATTAAAAACAAAATTTAAATCTTGAGATGATGCATATAATATAAATTAACATAACCATAAATGAGGTGACAGAAACAGAAAGATGTAACATTGAACTTCAAGAGAGCCCCCTTCAATATCAAATAGCATCAGATTATAATTAGACAGGGCCATGCATATAAAATGCAAAAGCACTAATACCATATCACTAATTAGAATCCAACAAAGCTGTGTACATTGTCATGAAACCAACTTTCCTAATTACTACACAGCCAAACATGTCCTTACACAATCTTCTAAACCTTCATCCCCCGAAAACAAACAATCCATAATACTTATTAATGACCCACCAAACACAAACTGAGATCATGTTTGGAGTACCTAATAGTAGATAATTAGCTAGTAGTAATTAAATATAATCTACCCATGTAAAAGCTTCCCAAAATCATGGAGTAAATCATATAAGCACCAATATTCTTCAAACCCTGGCCACAGCTCTGCAGACTAAAGGCTTTTTCATCTCCAATGACAACTTTAAGCACTCAGACAAATCCACACCGTGATCATCAGCAGCAGCATTGTGCCAGTTAAAGCTTTGGAGCATTTGGGCTAACCACAGCTGAACAGTGGCTAAGCCCATAGCCTTACCCGGGCACACCCTCCTTCCAGCACCAAATGGAGCCAACCTAAGGTCAGTGCCCATAATGGCTACATCCTCCTCCAAGAACCTTTCAGGTTTAAAAACCTCTGGCTCGGGCCAGATTTCATTCGAATGCGTGATGGCCCACATGTTCACCATGGCTGTTGTTCCAGCTGGAATGAAGTGCTCACCAACATGAGTGTCATGAATGGCAAGCCTAGCCCAAGAGAGGAGAGGGCCAGGAGGGTGGACTCTGAGAGTTTCCTTGACAATTGCACTAAGGTAAGGAAGGTTTTGAAGATCCGAATCCGATACGGTTCGGGTTTTCCCCACAACATTGTCAATTTCAGATTGAGCCTTGGCTTGAATTTCAGGATGCATAACCATTCTTGCAAGAATCCATTCTAGGAGGATTGCCACAGTATCAGTACCTCTAAAGATCATTTCCTGAAATGAAAAATAAGAAGTTACTATATTTCAATAATTTTAATTATTGCCCACATAAAAGATGGTATATATTGGAACATAATGCAACAAAGGAGAATAAGAAAAAGTAACATCTGTCCTATCACTGGCCTAAAAGGAGTGAAAAAAAGATTCAGATTCTCCATATATTTGAATACAACAAGCTTAAAATAAAATATACACACAGGTACTAGCTAAAAATCAACACAAAAAAAATGGTTTTATACAACAGTTCCAGGTAAATACCAACAAACTGTCACAATCAATTACTATACATACAACAGGGGAGAATGTAAACAAATTTTATTTTTTCACCATTAATATTTTTAAGAAATAGTAGATAGTGCTTACATAAAAATTAAAAATATTAGGATAATATTCTAAAAAATTCCGAAATTCGCTGAAATATAATTTCCGGATCTACCTGACATGAATTTTACATCCGTGTCTGTATAAATTATTGTTACGAGGAGTTCTGATAAAGTGATACACATATAGTGAACCTACCAAAGATTACTAGTTTTTCTACATGGTAAAGAATCTTGACAGGTGACCAAAAATAACTTGAAAAATAACTTTGTTAATGTGAACTGCCCTTGTATAAAAGGTTATAAACTTTTTCGCATCAACTGACAACAAAAGTTATAACATGCTATCATTATGACTACATATCAGGAATAACTGAAAAGAAACTTCATAAATGAACTCAATAAATGCCTTGTAAACATAAAGAAACTAATGCTGCTAAAAGAGAACAGTCATAAAACTTGATCAAAACAGAAGTAGGTAAATAAAAAGAACAAGGAGAGAAAAAGTTACCCAAAGAACAGCAATTAAATCTGAATCAGTGAGCTTATTTTCCTTCTCCAAATCAAGTAAAACATCAACAAAATCACCACAACCTTCCTCAACAGCAACAATCTCCTGACCTCTTTTAACCCCATGCTCATCTATGATCTTCCCAACAAAAACATTAACTTTCCCAACCAAATCCTTACACCTTTTTCTCACACCTTGAAAATCCATCCATCTCAAAACAGGAAAATGATCACTCCAGTTAAAAGTACCAAGTAACTCATACCCTTCACTAACTAAACTTTCTAGCTCAACCCCATCACCATTTTCAATATTAAACTCATATTTTTTACCAAACACAGTCTTCATCACATTGTTTAATGACCCAAAATGAAGCACTTTTCTCACCTCAATCACACCATTTTTCACCATCAAATTCTTGATTTCACTCACCATTTCATCACCAATCTCTCTCCTAAACTCACCAAAATGAGCAACCCTTTTAGGACTAAACAAATGGGTCGATGAAATTCTCCTCAAGTTTCTCCAATACTCACCATAAGGTGCAAACCCCATTGCCCTATGAAACAAAAGCTCATAAGCAGATTCTTTAACAGGCCTATCCGCAAAACAAACACTGTTAAGAATCTCTTTCGCAGACTCGGGTTGGCTTGAAATGGCAAAACGAGTGAACCCAACTGAGAATGCCATCAACGATGAAGCTTTGAATGATTGAGCCAACTGGGCTAAAACTCTATGAGTCAAGCCATTAGTGAAACTGAAAACAAGGCCCAAAAGGGGTAAGCCAGAAGGGCCAGGAATAGCAGATTTTGCTGTTGTTTTGGCTTTTGAAAGAGCCCAAGCAAGGCCACCAGGTGAAAGCCAAAAGCAAAACACAGCAAGAAAAGTGATGAAACAAGTGAAAAGTTGAAGACTTGAAAAGAGAGATGAAAGACCATTTAGTGGAATGAGAAAAACAAGATTTTGAGAAGACATTGTAGTTGAGAAACGTTAGAAAAGTGAAAGATTTGTAAGAGAGAGAGAAGGTAGGGGTGAGGAGACGAAGAGTGTGGGAGGGGCTGTTATATAGAGGTTAAAGTAGGTTGCAAGATATTCATTTTTAACCATGGTTAAAAGTTTACCAGGGCTATCTTACAATCGTACATGCTCCAGAAAATTGTTAAAATTCCTCAAAGTTCACACCAAAAAATTGTTAAAATTTCCAAAATAATGACCTCATGATTTTAGAGTTAGTTGAACAAATTATAAAAATTGTATACATAAATTAAATCATCTATATTATACATTTCTATATTAGTATTTTTAAAAAAATAGATTATTTTCGGTGCTATTTCAGATATTTTTAAATTTAATATAATAATTATTTGTTAAATTTTAACATATCATAATACATAACATCATTTACCTATTTCAATTACAAAATTTATATCAAATTATTAAATAAACAATAACTAAATTAAACACTTATAAAATTAAGGTAAATTAAAATTTGTCAATATCTGAAAATTTAAATTTATAGATAAATATTTTTGAATAAAATATAAGGTAAGCTATTAGATAATTCTTTACCATGATATATATATATATATATATATATTACAAATATAATGATAAAAAAATGATATGTTTAATTTGAATAAATTATGTTGCCTGAAGGGTGAAGGGTGTATAAGAAAATAGGGTTGATCACTTGATCATGAGTAAGAGACAACGCAAAGTAAAGGTGTAATCTCAATACTGAATAATTATAAATTTAAGTAAAAGTATTTATAATATCTTATTAAAACAATATATTAAAATATAAGAATTTAAAAAAATACACAGAGAAAAGGTAAAATGCTAATGTACGGATAGGTTAAAGCATGAGGTTAATATTAAAAGTCATCATTTATCATTTAATTTAATCCAAGATTTGAAAATGAGCCAGACCTTTTGCTCCTGTTTGCTGTACCTTCGTGAGATAGTTTTCGTGACATAATCCCAGGCTTGTTTTAATTTCATATTAAAATTTTATTTATCAAACTGTTGTTAGTTATTCAAGTTCAGCTAAAACTTAAAATGAATTAATACTCTTATTATCTAATTACTGGATCAAGGGCCTGATGAACATAATAGTTAACCTTTTTAAGAGAACATCAATGAGCTTGACCGTGGTCCAGTGGCTCGTTACCGGTTAGTGTTTGAAAAAGGGTAAAGGGAGGAGCAGCAACTTGGAAAGTCTTATTCTCTCTTTTCATGTTCATTCTCCAAAATATATTTAAAATTGAGTACCATTTTATAAACTTTTTTTTTTTTGATCAAAACCATTTTATAAACTTACTATCTCTCAAAAAAAATAGTGGGGTTATGAAAAGATAGGTTGAGTGAGGGAATTTGTTGTACAATATTTGGAGTAATGACTTAGCTACAAAACGATATTTTGCTAAATTTAGAGAATAAATATTTGTAAGATTGCTGATTAAAATGTAGTTTTAAGAGCATTTCCAGACTCTAATAATAGAGAGTCTTTAACTATAATATCTGGCAGACACATATCATATATAATATGTTAGAAATATAGAACTCCCACCTATCACTTTTCTTAGTTAAACAATTTAGATAATTATGTTTCATTAGTTATATTTGCTAAATCAAAATTCTATTAAGAAATAATTATACTTATTTGTTATTATAATTAATCCCGTTGAAACTCTCTATCCCCTTTTATATCAAATTTTAGTAGTTCCCTATCTTTTTAACCAACGGGTTAGCAAGTATTGCCCCAACCACCTTTAATTCTTGAAAACGTTAGTCATAATTGGCATTATACCGGGCTTAAAAGTTGTGGTTAAGAATTAATTACTATACTTAATTTCACTCAATTATTAAAGTCCTAATTCGAGCTCACCCGAGAATATTTTTAAACAAGTATTTAATTTTAAAATTATAAACCATATTAATAAAAAAGAAAAAAGCCAACCGCCTCTTTTTATAAAGGGTTTGTTAGTGTGTTCCCATTTACACATTTTAAATGTGAAAAATTATAATTTTAACTTATCTTGATTGGCCTCATTTTTGTGCGTGCATGTATGGACCTTTATTAAAAATAACAGTCAATTAAAATAAATTAAATTTATAAATTTTCGCATTTAGCATCTTTCCATTGTTTAAAGTGTAATTCGAATCAAGCATCACGCGAGCTCGCTTGGTTTGAACTCGTTAAGTGGACTTGACACGTCTCGTTTAGGTAAATGAGCTGAGTTCGGGTAAATGTTCTGGTTCGTTTAATTAAACGAGTTAACTCGTGAAATTAAGTAATCTGAAATCGATTAGAAATTTAAGCTCGATTAAGTATAAAATTAAACCAACTTGTTAAAATTGACTATTTAACTAAACGAAACGAGCCGACTTGACTTGTAAAATTAAAGAGTCGAGTTTACATAGAGATTTAAACCCAATTAATTAAACAAATTAACTCGACTCAATTCAATTAATCTCACTCGAATTACATCGAGTTCGAGACTCTGGCTCATCGGCTCATTTGATCGGAATTATAGCACCGGCCATGATCACACAATAAAGAAAGCGTTTTATAAATACATTTCTCTTTTTAATCATTTTGATCTATAACAAACGGTATAGATCTGCAGTGCATGGCAATATGGCAGGGTAGAAAAAGGGATAAGGTGCAGAAGATTGGGGAAGCCGTTACGGCGCCGCCTTCCTTTGATTAGTTTTACGGAGTCTGTTATATGTCCTTTACCGGTATGTTTTACTAACATCTTTATCTTCTTTCTAAAGTAATCACTCATGTTGCATCCATGTTATTTGTGTGGTCTTTTAGTTAAACTTTCCCTTGTTTCTTGGGGTTTAATATTCTATTTATCTTCACTTTTCATTAATCGTTGTCTTAGCATTTGATGCGTATGTTTTACAAATTTATATAGTTCAAAATAATCCTCTTGCTTCTAAGTACTTTATCACCTTTATTATACTAACATTTGTTGCGTATAAATTTATCCACCTGCCCTGACTTGGATTATTTCTTTGTTTAAACGCTTCTAAATTGTCTGCCCATTGAAATTGCTCTTAACTGTGTATTTAACTGTGGATAAATACATTTTAACTGCTAAAAATTGATTAATATACACAAAAGAGTAGCAAGGGGCAAATTTAGGGTAAAACCCCGGCTATAAAATATATTTTTTAGTAAGATTTTTTTTTATAAAGTCACAATTTTTAGTTCAAAATTTGTAAAATTGTACATTAAACCCCTGGATAACTTAAAAAGTAAAGATAAATCATTTTAACCTTGAATATTTTATAATTTTAGTTCCGCAATGTGCAAGAGGTGGTGAATATATAATAGTATCTTCTTAAATAAAAAAAGTGAATGAGCATTGCTAAGAACGAAGTTTAATTTTGAAAGTCACTTTATGTATACTAAATTTGAAGGGCAAACTAACAGCTTTAGACTTATATTTCATTAATCAAATTTCCATGTGCACCAATTTGCCTACAACTTTTTGTTATAATGAAATTGGTTTGTTACGTAATAAATTATGAATTAAGAGATAATATAAAGAATATTATTGAATTTGACAAATTAATCGATATAATATAACTTACTAACATCTATAATATTTATACTATTATATTAAAAACGAAATATTAAAAATTTGGTTGTTGGTGGTTGTTGATCACTAAATTTAGAGTCGTCACATCAAATCGACAAGAATCGTTAGATTTATTCTTAAAAATTAGTATTATATTCTCAAAAATTAGTATTATTTAAAAAGTATAAGTTTTGAATCATATGAATAACATATTAAAATTATGTAAAAAAATAATATTTTTTAAGAGATATAAGGTTCAAATTATTTATAAAAAACAACCTGCATCGTTCAAGTTATATACTAGTATTATATTATTTTAAAGAATCAATGATAGGAGACAGCTGTAATATTTATTTTACGCTTGACACCTTTGCCAGGACTTGTACACTCTTTTCCATATGCTTTTAGGGTTAGAAGAGAAAGGAGGAGAAGGGAAGGAAACAAAATATTCTCCTATACGTTTTCGAGTTTTTATGGTAGAAAAATAAAATAAATTTTGAAGAACAAGATGTGGGGGGAATTATTTGAATAATTAATTTATTAGAGAATATCTCCTTAATCATGTCATTATTCAAAAATAAGGTTGTGAAAATAAAATTGCTAGAATTTCTTTTCATTTTTTCTCTTCGAAAATAACCAAGTAAATTTTAAAATTTTCTATTTTGTTCTCTTTTCTAGGGTGCACAAGCCCGCCCATATTATATATCTCTTACTTCTTGTATACATGAATAATTAAAATTTATATACAACTTATTTATGTAACAAAAAGATAAAATTTGTGATTTATTTAGCTACTTATAATTTGTAACTTTTTTAATCATAAATAAGATAAATCATTTCGTTAAAGAAAACTTGAATAAAAGATAAGAAATCATACTAAACAACAGCATAAAGTGTTAGAGATTTGAAGTTTCTCTTTTCTCAAACACCTAAAAAGTTACACCTAATGATACATATATATATACTAAAAAAATTTGGTGCCCCTAGTCTAGGTAATGCCCTAACCTAGGGGTGAGCGCGGTGCGGGCGATGCGGTTTTTTCCTCAAACCGCAAACCAAACCGCACATGCGGTTTGATCAAATTTCTAAACTGCAACGACACCGCGTACCCTCAAAAACCGCATAAACCACACCACAAAAATGCGGTGCGGTGTGGTGCAGTTCACTGCGATTTATACATTACAAGTCCGAAAATTTTAAATAAATACAAAATCTAAATTTAATTAAATTTCCGAATAATATAACAAAGTCGCCAATATTCTTCAATAATACAAATTAGAAATTCCACACTGTAAAGTTTAACGTAGAAACTTGGCTCGGCAATTAAATAAGTTCACTATTAAATAGGCGGTTTTGTACCATGTGTCTCATTATTTTTGAAGAAACACATATAGGATGATCTCCACGCAACAATTGGTCTTGCAGAACAAGATGATTACTAAGTAAGCATCCCTAGTATGTTAAATGGAATCCGACTTAATAAATGGAATCATGAAATATAAGTATTATATATATATTAAATATTGCGTTGCGGTGCGGTGCGGTTTGAACCGCATTTCGAAAATTTAAAATCACAACCCGCACCGTACCGCGCGGTTTATTAAAAATTCAAACCGCAACCACACCACGAAAATTAAAAATCACGTTTTGCGGTGCGGATTGGTGCGGTGCGGACGATTTTTGCGATTTGTGCGGTTTTCCTCACCCCTACCCCAAGGGTCGGCACTGCTCTTGTGAACCGGAGCATAGCGATAGTCCAGAGTTTGAGAGCCTGAAGTACCGTGAAGGGTTAAAATTGAAACACAAAACTCATTTCGTATATCTATACTCTAGGCCAAGCAGACTTTTCAGATTTTCTTATTGCTAAATAAACTTTAAAGATTCTCTCAAAGAATCTGTTAAACAGTAGAGAGCATGCAGTAGTAATTTACAGTACTTCTGACGCGCCGTTTGCAGCAGCAGCAAGCAATAATGTCATATTGTGGCTCATAACATTCTAAACCTACTCATTCACCATCATCATTATCATTTATCAACACCCCTTTAGCTTGCCTGAGCTATGTATAATTGTGTATTGTTTCTATTCTCACGTGAAACTTAATTGTACCATGCTACTATGTGACTGGAATCTCTCCACGACTCCACGTCCTGAGGAAACCATATACCGGTACATTATTATTGTTGAATGTTTTGTTGGAACTCTCTGGAGCCTGAGGTTTAAGTAGCTAGCAACTAAATAATAGAGTTTTTATTCTAGCAGGCCTGTACTACTGAACAAATTAACGTGGAATGAAAAATGGAAGTGATGAAAAGATTATGGAAGGATTCTGAATGATGTCGAGGGAGTGTAAAGACAAGCATGCAAGATACCCAAGTACAAACTGTCATATTCTATAGCTGGAGATTCACTCATGCATGTACTTCCATTGGGCATGAATCATCATTAGAAGAACGACCCTTGTACTCCTATATTTATGTGGGAGAAATTAATTTATTCGTGCGGTTCACATTGTTTAAACATCCAAAATTCACTAAAGCAATCGATTAAAAAATTAATAAAACCTGTTTTTTAATACAATGCGACCACAACTATTTATGGTGCAACCGGTAAATAATACACACATGCAATTTTATTCCACATTCAAAATTATCTTTCACTATAAAATGGCAAATATATTTATAGTAAAATCGAATGAGGCATATTGTACAATAAATATATATAATATATAGTATATCATATCACGAAAAAGCTCCGCTATATATATGAAGTAAATTTTCCGATATAAATACATTTGGGCCCATACATCACTATGATATTTTTATTTTATAACAATAATGTTGCTAATTTTAAATTAAATAAAGCTCATGTAAATAATAAATTAATTGGGCCTTCACCAACACAAAGCCCAAATGATGAGAACATGTTGGACTCCGAATCCAAAAAACTTGCTTATGCCGGGCTCTGCTATGCAGACCCGCCCATCATTATGAGTATTTTGAGTTGGTACTGTCAGGGTCTCGGACTTTGCGGAAATGTTCAATTCCTTACTGAGATGGTGAGATAGGAAAAGTCCATTTTTACTATTTGTGTGAAATTGTTAGAAGGACATATAAGTTGGAGTTTATACGATGTAAGTTAGGTTTTGAAGGTTTATTTGTGGTAGAACCACAAGGTAGAAGCAGAGGGTTGGCCTTATTTTAGAAGGAGAAAGATTAAGCTAGAGTTATGAGTTTTTCATGGAATCATATTGACATAGAAGCAAATGAGGAGGGATATTAAAGGTGGAGATTAACAAGCCTTTACGGGGAACCGATTAGAAACCATCGTACAAGCACGTGGGATCAGTTAAGGAACTTATCAAGAGACTCTAATCTACCTTAATATGTTTTCTTTTGAAAGGATAAACGAGGTGGAGATCCATGCCCATGTTGGTTGATTGAAGGTTTTAATGAAGCAGTGGCTGATCTTGGTCTGAGAGATATGAAGATTGCAGGGCACCAATTTACATAGGAAATGGGACGTGGAAAACATGAATGGATAGAAGTGCGCCTTGACAGTGCAGTGACTTCTCAGGAGTGGCTGAACTTGTTCCTGTTGGCCAAGTTGTACAAATTATAAGGTTCTACGTCCGATCATAGTCCAATATTTTTAATTTCAAAGAAATCATAACTGGACAAAAAGAAGGAAAAATTTCAATTTGAGAATGCATGATTACTTGAACCTATGTGTTTTTAGGTGGTTCAGGAAAGTTGGAAGGAGCTAAAGATGAATCAATTCAGCAGAAAATTAAAAAGTGTAGTGAACAGCTTAAGAAGTGGGGTAATGAGATTACGAGTAACTTCAGTAGCACTATTAAAAATTGAAAAGTAGAATTAAAGAAGTTTCAGAACATGAGAGGCTTGCATGTTATTGTAAAGTTTGATGAAGCTTAAAGGAAGTTTTAACTAACTCTTGGACATCGAGAGATTTTCTGGAGGCAGAGGTCTAAACAGCTCTGCCTTCAAGCCGCTGATTAGAATAGTCATTATTTCCATGCATCGACCACCACTAGAAGACGTACTAATCAAATTCTTAAGCTGAAAAAAATATCGAAGGAAAGTGGTGTGATTGTGAGAATGGTCTTTCAAGGGTCATTACAGAGTACTACACAAAATTGTTTAGCACTGTTAATGCGCAATGGGAGGAAGTCGTTGACTCTATACCACGAGCAATTACCACGATTCAGAATGAAAGACTGATGTAGGCTGTTACACACGAGGAGGCTAAACACACGTTGTTCCAAATGCACCCGGAAAAATCTCTCGGGCCAGAACTGGTCGGTTGTGGGGGGAATACGTGGTTGGACTAGTTATGAGATTCTTTCAGGATGGGGTTATGCCTCATGAACTCAATGAAACTAATGTAGTCTTGACTCCGATGAAGAAGAGTCCAACAGAAATGGGAGATTTAAGTCCGATTTCTCTATTTACTGTTCTTGCAAAAATAGTATCAAAATATATGGCAAACATAATAAAAGGCTTCTTGCAGAATTTGATAACGGAGTATCAGAGTGCATTCATGCTTGATAGGTTGATTTCAGATGACATTATGATATCTTACGAAATCATGCATCATTTGAAAAGAAACATTCGAGGAAAGGAGGGTGATACGACGATCAAGTTAGCATGAGTGAAACGTACGATAAAATTGACTGGGACTATCTATGAGCTATGTTGTATAAAGTGGGGTTTCATATCTGGTGGGTACATCTAATTTTACAGGGTGCTATGTCAGTCAGGTATAAGAGCAACAACAACGCGGGGTTGCTTCTGCCTCGGGCCACGTGAACCGGGTCAGGAGATGGAAAATGGGACTACTTTGTCGTTGGAGGAAACAGAAGCAAAATGGGCAGTCCCTCCATGCTGGGACTATCCCATTTGATTAATTTAATATATGTTGATAGAAATGATGTACTCAGAATCATTCACTCCTTTTACTTTTCCAGTTTACACAGCTCTGTTTTGCTTTTATAACGTTAATATAACGTAAACATTTGTAACGTAAATTTTAAAACGGTCATAATTTTTTTCCTATAAATACTCAATACCAATTTCCATATTCACAGAATTCAAACTACTGTTACTAATTAATATCAACGATGCAGTAGATTGAATTCAATCTACTGTGTAAAAAATGAAGAAAAATCATATTGATATAAAATTAAAAAAAGATGTATATACTAATAAATTCATTATATTAAATATATATTATAATAATAATATAATGGGTCCTACAAAATATGGGAAGTGGGCTTCTAGCATTGTATGAATGCGGGTCACTTTTTTTATAAAACCATTTGGGTGTGAGGTGGCAAAAATGTGTAAGTGGGAAGGGGGAAAGTGACCCCCACCACTGGACATGCTCTAATATTACTCGTGCTGGTAGAGAAATGGGGCCAATCTTGCCTACGCGTAGAATTTGACAGTATGATCCACTGTCACCGTACCTGTTCATCTTGTGCGCTCAAGGACTATCTACATAAATTTAGAAATATGAGTCAAGAAAGTGGTTTCATGGGGTGAAAGTTTGTAGAAAGGCCCCTCAAATAACACATATGTTATTTGCGGATGATTGTTATATATACTATAGATCTAATGAGGAGGAAGCCACTCGTATGTTGGAAATATTAGACACCTTCGAAAAAATAATGGGGCAATAAGTAAACTCGACGAAGTCGTCAGTGCTCTTTAGCACTAATACTATTGTGGCTAATTGGAGAAGTATCTATGGAGTGTTGAAGATGGAAGAAGCAGATGAGAGGACCAAGTATCTGGGATTACTGAGTATATTGGGGAGAAATAAAGCAGCTATATTGGGATACCTGAAGAATAATGATACAAAAAAGGTCCAAAGCTGGGATGCGAGGTTGATTTTACAAGGAGGGAAGGGGGTTCTCATCGGAAATGTGTCTTAAACTCTTCCAAGTTTCACAATGAGTATTTTTATTACCGCTGGAGATTACGAAAGATATTGAGAGAAAATTGTCCAAATACTAATGGAAATCGAACACAAATGGAAGTACAAGTATACATTGGATGAGTTGAGCTAGAATGAGTAGACATAAAGCAAATGGTGGTTTGGGGTTCCGTAATTTTCGAGATTTAAACCTAGCCATGCTTGGAAAGCAAGGTTGGCGATTTTTAACTAACCTAGATGGCATGGTGAGTAAAGTATTCAAGGCTCGGTATTTCACTAAAGGGTATTTTTTAAGAGCCACTCCGAGTAACAATCCCAGTTTTGTGTGGAGAAATATCTAGAAAGCCAAAACTTTGATTAAAAATGGATCCAGGTGGTTGGTTGGTCCCGAAAATAAAATTGATAATTGTGGGCAACCATGTTTTGGTGTGGCTGATAACCCGTATGTTTCTATGGTCTCACATACATTGATTCAAAACAAAGTGACCTCACTAATGAGTATAGAAAGAAGAGAGTGGAATACATTTTGGTTAAGGATCTTCTGAATGACACGGACCAAAGACTCGTGTTTAATATTCAACTTTGGGACAGTATAGTGGATGATAAAATCTACCGGAGCTTGGAAAATTCTGGATTAATGCTTATAATCAGTTAGTAGTGCGTATAAATTGTTACAAGCACAAAATGTCTATGGAATGTGGAAGATAACTCGAGTCTTTGGTGTAAGCTATGGATAATTAAAGCCGTAGCTAAAATTCTGAATCTTTTGTGGATAGCAGCTTCGAGTTGTCTACCAACCATGTCGAGGCTCAAACAGAAGAACGTCCATGTTCAAGATATTTGTCCAATGTTCAATGGATAGGAGGAAACAATCATGCACACATTAGTTACCTGCCCTAAAGCTATGCAGATTTGGAGTGCAATCATTCCAGATATCACTCAAGAGTTGGGAGATGGTTTTTTAGGTGGTTATAGGGGATTTTTGATGGTTCTAGTAAGGATAGAAGGGTAACAATTGCTACTATTTGCTGGGCTATCTGGAAGTTGAGGAATGCAAAGGTTTGAAATGGTATTATGATTCTCTAAATGGTGTTATTATTTCAGCAAAATAGTACCTTACATAATAGAGAGTTACCCAAGATTAGTCTTACACGGCTCCGTCTCAGTCATATAGGATAAGAGATGGAGCTCTTGTTAGTGTTTGTGCCCTAGAGACAATACTATAACATTTTAGTTAAAGATATTTGGATTATTAATGTTTATGTTCTATCGATTATTCTCTTTATAATTTGATATGTTTTAATTTACTGCGATATATATGTTAGATTAATAAATTTCCTTGGATTATGAAATAAATTCTATATCTCTAAGTACGTGACTTAGAATTGAGATTATGAGAATAGTATCAATATTCCTAAAGTTCCTAGTTAATTATTATTAGTAAGGGATAATAATAATACATTAATAATGGTGTATTTTTTGACTAATGATCACATCTCATTAATAATAAGTTATAGTGATACTAAAGTAAAAAACACAAGCATGTGTAAATGTACATGGTGCTGGACATACCCAATGTGAGATTCTACATGTCTGTTGTTCCATAAGTAATTTTTACTATGATAATGATGTAATGGTTCTTAGACTTGAAATCATTATATTTTTATATGAGAATTAATGTACTTTGATTATATTTAAAGTTACCTTTGACCGGGTAATGATAAAAGTGTATTTCGGGTATATTATGAGAAATGTGAATGATCTAGAAATAATTTAACCCTCCTAATTTTAGATGTGATATTATTGACCTCTTGTTTGAGCTAGACTTTGAAATGCGTGGCCACACTCAAATGTTGATTTGATATGATAGTTTTACTCATTGATCAATGAAACTTGGATTAAACTTTGATGAGGATGACACATTAACATGCCTCTAGTTTAATCTATAATATGTGGTTAAATGGATTATATTACATTGTACATTATTCACGAAAGGTTCAATCGGTCACCGATTTAGTTATTATTACTTGGGTAGCAATGATGTATTACTAGATGCCGCTCATTATTTACGATTTTAAATTAGATTTAAAATTCGTTGCCAACATAATAATAACCTATAGGGTCACACACAAAAAATGCTTGAATGATTATTTAATTTAAATTGGTTTTAAATTAAATTAAAGTAATTTGAATTATTTATAATATTAATTAAGTTTGACTAAATTAATTAGATAATTAATAATATTTGAATTTACTAATATTAATTATGAAAGTTATTTATTAAATAATTAAGTGAGACTTAAGTATAATATATATGGGAATTTAGAATGAATAATAACTCCTAATTAGTCAAGAGTTATAATTCATTTTTCTACCCTATATATAATATATATTGTGTGGCTGATTTTGTATGCAGAACTTTGATTTGAAAATCCTAACCACCAAGAAAGAAGATGGAGAGAGCAAGAAAAAACAATTTAGTGCTAGTACACATTCAATCCTCGCATTCAAGCATTCGTGTGGATACCAATAGAGCGTAGATCGCGAGAGCGGGGTGCGTGGTGATTGAACAAGATTTGGATCTTATTAGTCAACCAATTTTTAAAGCTTTTTAAGTTAAACAATCCGATCTACGAATTAAATATCTATTTTTTGTATGAATCATGCGGTGGTTTCGAAAATTATGCTTTTTCACGGTTTTAATTACAGTTTTCGTTGCGTTTTATACCTCGAAACCCTTCAATGACATCAGAGCTACTTGCGGAAAGTGTTTATTTCATTTATGTGTTTACTGGTTTTACGATGATAACATGTATACAATCTTCCATGACTATTATATATGCGATTTTGTATATTTTACATACTGTTATGTTTATGTATATGTGTATATATATGTTTTGAATATATGATATTCATGAGAGTTGTTTAATCATATGATGATTATATAATCTATATATATACTGATATATACATGATTTATTTTTATTCCTATTATGAGAATCGTACTTGATACGATTCTGAATCAGATACAACAGATTTGCTGAGATCCGGATCTGGTGTCCGATTTTTGTGAACGAGTACCTCTTCGGAAAGTAAAACGTTCATCGAAAAGGCGTTTGACATCGTTTAGGACCTGTAATCTGCGATTTAATGTTATCAAATTTAATATTGAATTTTCTGATTTTTGCTATATTTGGTTTTTATGATTAGATCATGATGGGTATGATATTGTTAATATCAAATTATGTGTTTAAACATGTTCTTATGTGTTAATTGAGCATGGTGGATGGTTATGGCTTATGACCTTAGGTTAATTGTTTTGGTTTTTTTAAATATGACTTGCAAGTCGTTTGATCTTATAGTTATTAAATCTCGAATGTAACTCGAGTTCTTCTTGTAAGTTTTAGGTTTGTGGAGTATATTAATTGAGCCCATGGAAATAGACTATTCAGATTCAAATTAGTTTATGTATTATTCTATTTTTTAGATTTGGACTATAATTTGATTTAGGTCTAGTTTCTTCTCTTATAAATACTCATGTATTGTAAAATCATAACATAACAAATTGTGAGAGCTCAATACAAAATTAATGTGGCTTGTGGAGTAGGAATTTCTGAACCACGTAAATCTTTGTCTTGTGTGATTTCTGTTTATTTTCTCGTTCTTGTTTATTCGCTTTGGGTTTTGCTTTTGTTGTTCTATTACTCAACAACTGCTATTAGAGCTTCAGGTTATAACAATCCATAACAATCTCACGTGGGCTCCAGAATGGACCTAGAAAGCGGTAGATGGGCTACTCAGGGTGGGATTAAGGGGGAGGTGGGTCGACCTTCCATTATGGTCCTAAAGGGATCCATCAAGCCAGAAGGATTCCAGTATGGGTCCAGGGGGCAGATTTGACAAGTGTCGAGCCCGATGTGTGAATGGGAAGATTGTTGGGAGTTGTCCCAAATTGTTTGTGGGAGGGGCAGATTTCTAGAATATAAGCCGCCAAATAACTCCATTATTATGAGGCCTTTTGGGAGTTAACTAAAAACAAATCCGTTTGGGCTCGGCCAAAAGTGGACAATATCATACTAATGTGGAGTTAGGCCTGCTTTGAAAAAGCCCAACAAGAGGTATCAAAGCCTAGGTTTTCAGGAAAGTGGGAGCGATGGCAGAATACGGAAAGGTAAATATCGACAAATTTGATGTCTTGTGGTTTTGGAAGATGCAAATTGTGGATTATTTGTATCAGAAAAAACTACACGAATCACTGGAAGAGAAGAAACTTTCTTCAATGAAGGATAAAGACCGAAAGCTATTAGATATGCAGGCTTTGGGGGTAGTTAGCTTGACTTTGGTGAAGAACGTTACTTACAATATCGTCAAGGAAACGATAACTTATGGTTTGATCAAGGTTTTGTCAAACATGTATGAGAAGCCGTCTGCTTCGAATAAGGTGTATTTGATTCGCTTGTTAGTTTCCACGAGATTGAATTATTGAGCAAGATTGAAGTTGTACGTATAACTCAACAATACTGGTTTGGATAACTCAACAAGAACTTTGAAATAATCTATATTCCACTAGAATTAGTACAGATTTTTTATTGGGCATATACACAAAGATTTTGGTAGCTACAGGGAAGAAGAAGTCAACAGTGATCCGTATAAAATTCATTAATATGTTCAGGCATAGGAAGAATAAGGTTGGAGTCATTCGAAGCAGTTATCAGATCAGTTATCAGAATCAGTGTGAAGACCTCAAGGATTCTTAGTAAAGTTGTTTATATCTGATAGAAGACTTAATGATTTGAGAAGAAATAGTACGATGTCCTGAGAGCGAAACTAGTCACATTTGAACCAGACCATTGCACTAGATGTCAATGATTCGTGAAAGGGAATTCAGTATTATCATTAGGAAGACTGTCGAGTGAGGATTCATATTCAAGAATACGGGTTTTATGTTTCAGATGAAGACTCAAAAGAGAATACTTGAAGACAGGACAACTTTGGGAGTGTAGTGCTCTACAGAAACTAAGTCAAAGTGATCACTACCTTGTAGTAGAAGTCACCCTGATCAGTATATTAAATGTCAGAAGCAATATCCTAGTGATACAGCTCAATATTTAAGTAAAGGAACTGATCTTGACTTGGTACGAACCTCCGGGAATAAACAGGAGCAAAAATAAAATCAGAAGTGCATATATGCACCCATTGGTCTCCAGTAAGCATGCATGAGAATTTTTCTAAAGCAAAATGACTTCCCTAGCTATACTAAAAAGTCTAGGTCGCAAGTAAGAACTAGCAAGAGAGAAATTGCATTGCATGTGTTCCATGGCCCACAGAATCATTTCTTTAACTCCCACAAGGTGCATGGTTGCAAGTAACTCTCTTCCTTGCTAAAGGGAGTCGTAAGTTAGCTCCTGTTAGTCGCTAAACACACGCTAAAATTACACGCAAGTATACGCGTTCACAAGTAGTATAAGATAAAAATCAGATTTGTTCCCACAGGGACTAGTTTAGGTTAACTTTATAATTTATGCACTTAAGCAACAATGTATGGTTATTATTCAATGCTAAGACGAATAACAATTTGAGGTTGTTTATAACTAAGAATTAAACTAACAATTATAACTAAAAGAATAAGAATGATTGAATTAATATATATGACAAACATGGGATTCTAACTTCATTCAATACTTCATTCAATAGCCTTTTCATTCTTAACCTTAGCATGTAATGGCGATGACACTAATCAGATAACACGAAACTGATAAACGCCAACTTTCGTTGCACGAATACCAAACTACCAGACATCCACAAAAGAGATAGAAGTTGAATAGACACCAATTATATTGAGACCCTATATGTCTATAGAATTTGAAAATATAACGGTTTAAGCACAAGTTACCTATCTTGATTACATAGGGCAAGTAAGATGGTTAAAATTACCCACAAATCATGCATAACAAATACATGAACCTATGCTAGCATGGGAGGTTCTAAATCCTTAAATTCACTTTCGCTTCATTAAAGATTAACACACTATCTTATAAGTTCGTGACGCTCATAAGACGAATAAGCACAACCAATACCTGGTTATCAAACAATCACCACACACTAAGGCATCGAAACAAATCAACTAAATAAATCCGCTAGAACCCCACGACAACGATTAGCCCATAATCAGACTCATCATCACGTGGGTTTCTATGAAAGCATGGTATAATAAATGTAGTCTTTATAACGAATAATAAAACATAGTTAACACAAGAGTATAGGTTCAACAAAATAAGAAACGAGCATCCAAGATTACAACGTAAAACAAAGATTCACAAGAATAAACTAGATCATCTTCGCCTTTGTTGAATTGTGCTATAGGTCTCTTGCCGTCTTCTCCTTAGCTATGATATGTATCAGGCTTGATATGTTCTCAAAAAGGAGATTTTTATTGTTTATATAGCAGCCCCATGTAAAGTAGAAGTCTCTCTCTCAAAAGCCAAGTAGAATCAGGATTCTTCTATCCCGACACAGTACGGCCGCGCGCTTGATCAGCGCGGGCGCGCTGGGTTTCTGATGTTTGGGCACGGGCGCACGCTTTGACAGCCCGTTCGCGCTGGCTCATTAATAAAAACTTTGACTTCTTCTTTCTCCTTCTTGATTTGAGCCGGTTTTCCAAGAGCTTTATTCCAACACCATCCTGACACCAAATTATCACCAAAACATGCTAATTCACCTGATTACCTGGAGAATGCCTGAAAATGCAGAAACACTAGAAAACACATTAAAACACCAATAACTTGAGTACAAATACACCAATTCAAAGCTTTACGGATCGTAATAACGTGTCATAAATGCCACTCAACATACCCCCAAACTTGAATCGATGCTTGTCCTCAAGCATAAACAGACTCAAAGAACAAGAAATAAAAATGCATGAATGCAACTAAATGAATGCAACGATCCCCATAGAATAAGTAAAGCAATCAACAAGCAACACCTCAGCAAATGCAATTATTCGCATAAAGATCAATCAAACCTCACAAATCAATCTACAAACCAGAGACGTGCGTGTGTGCAACTGCTTATAGATATACTATCGCAACTAGATCAACAATCATGATGCACTACTTATCAAAGAAATTGCAAGTTTATAAATAGAATAAAAGATAAACTCAAAATAATTTTAACACTTCAATTCTTATATCAAAGTTTTACATGGATTCACGCTTTTATTCATAACAAGACAAAACAACTATGCTTATTTGATCGTGAAATGAGTGAGGTCCACAAAAGACTTATACAATAGTACCCATGTAGCGAGCGTTAGGTTAGCGGATCCCAGACTATAAAAGCCTTAGGTCACTAGGCATAAAGTCCCCTAAGAACTTAATAACTCGAGTACTAAAGAGCCCACTCGTGATCAATTATACATAACCCTTTTTTTATTATTTTTCTTTTTCTTTTTTTTTTCAAATTTCTGAACGAGTGTGTTTCGCTCCATCTCACTCAACCCTAGACTACTCATATAAATATGAGCCAGCTACTAGCCATTTGACACCTAGCCACACAACTAGCAATGAAATCCAATTTTCTCCAATTTTTTTAAATATTCATGTTATATTATTATTAAGAGAATATCCTAAATTCTAAATGTAAATTAACGATTAAACCTCGACAAACAAACCATAACCATAATCTAGCACTCTAGCAACCTATAAGACTTAGTGAAATACAATTGTCTCTAGCATACAAATCCATTTGATAAGACTTAACATCACTAAATACGACATCAATACACTAGCATCAATATCACCAATTAATCAGAAAAATCATCTAAGAGATCATGTTATAATGCAAATGCATGAAACTATATGAACAAACTAACATAAAAACTACCAAAAATAAAAAAAATACTACATGGCAAAATATGCAACTATATGCACTAAACTATCATGAATATGCAACTATATGCGACTCACACAAAATATATTCCTTTAACTACTACCCCTAAACTTAAAATATTCACTATCCTTAGTGAAGTAATAGTAAGGAATCAGGCATACCTACTCCGAATATGAAGCATCACCCTCAATGGGTGGAGTTCCAGGCGTGTCTGGAGATAGATACACGGAATCCTCACCAAAAACTGGCCACTAGATATCAACACTGGTGGCTTTAGAAGCTGTCCTAAGTGCCTGGGTGAGATCATGTGCAAACTGACTATGGATGTCGTGCATCGCATCCATCTTCCTCGCTAGACGCTTATACTGCGTCGAACTCAAACCTGCTCCAACCTTTGCTCCTGTTGTTTCCTGCTGCTGCTGCTGCGATGAACCAGCCTCCTCTCCTAACTGAGCTCTCCAAGCTGCTTGACGGGCCTGTGAAGAACCTCCCGCAAAAGTCTGATCTACTGGCACACCACCTGGCAGATGAGCATATGAATAACCAAGCCCCTTAGGATCGGGCTTCCCTCCATACCACTCCTGCATACTCAACACTGTAGAACTGCCAATAGGAGTACTGGGAAGCTGAAGTTACTCATGTGCGGGCCAATGAACACCAACTTCCACACACAGCTTCGTCACAATGGACGCATAAGGTATAGCACTTGTAGTACCTCCTCTCAAGAACCTTAAAATCCCATGATAAATAACCATCCCCAAATCAAAATAGTCGCCCTGAAGAATACCCTACAGCAGATGAGCACGCTTCACAGTAATCTCATGCACATGAGAAAATGGCATGATGTTGGCACAAATAAACGAGTTCTAAGACCGTGCAAACCTGTTCTTGCATGACGCAGGGAATGTGGAGTAATCAATAGTGCCCCTCTTAAACTTCCAGTGAGTCTTAGGCACACACAGAGTCGCAACGATCAGATCCAAGTTGAAGTCCTCGGGAGTCTTGTCGTTCCACGTGTCCTGACCGGGCTTCCTCACGGGCTGTTCAATCACCCTTCTAATGACATCAACACTGTACTCTACAGTCATCCCCCTAACCACCGTGAAACCATTCTTCTCCGCCTTAGCGTTAGCATAAAATTCTCACACAACACTCATGGGCAAAGCAGCGGGAGCCTCACAAAAAGGAACCCAACCCATCTCAAGGATCATCTCCAACAACTTACTATCCTTCCCTGATGGCAGAAAACCTCGCTCCTTAGTAATAGGCTTCGAGAGAAGCCTCATGTATTCCTCTTCAACCTCAGGTGTAGAAAACCTTGGCCTCACACCATCCGCAGATGTAGAATCGGTGGTGCTACTGCCTACTTGCGTTCTTTGCCTCTTCGGTGCCATTAGGATTGCATAAGAGAAAATAAAAACTAAGTGTTTGAGAGAGATTTGTGTTTGAGAATTTGTGAAGTGGTGGAGAACTTTGTGTATAAGTGTGTGTATGTATAGGTGGTGAGATGAGAATTAGATATGGAATTGAAGTGGGAATTGATTATGGGAATCGTGGGAATAATGGGTTTGATTTGGAGAGGGAAATTTGGGATGTGGAAGAGTAAAATTCGGTTTGGAATTGATTTTGTGGGAAAAATCCCATTTTTTACTCTTCAAACTGCTATTTTTTTTCTAAGTAGGGACCCCGGCGTGGGCGCGCGCTTGGACAGCGCGGGCGCGCTTGGACAGCGCGGGCGCGCTTGGACAGCGCGGGCGCGCTCACCTTCTGGAAAAACGGCGCGGCCGCGTGCTAGATCAGAGCGGGCGTGCTTGGCTACTGAAGTTGGCCCTGAGTTTTTTTCTTTTTCTGATTTTTTTGTGTTTTTCTCCTTTCTTGTTATTTCTTCTACCTACTAATGTACAACAAACTTGGGTTGCCTCCCAAAAAGCACTTCTTTTACGTTGCTAGCACGACATAGAACCTTGAGCTCAAATGAAAAATAACACGACACTAACCACCTAGCGGTTTGCCGTGTTATCATAGTAATGCTTTAGCTTCTGACCATTTACCTTAAATGCTTGGCCCGGATCACTTTCAAAAATTTCCACCGCTCCATGCGGAAACACATTTTTGATTATTGTTAGGTCCCAATGAGTTTGTAGAAGGGGGGTTGAATACAAACGTTACCAAATAATCGAATAAAATGCGGAATAAAAAATGTGAAACAAAATTCAAGTTAAATAAAAATATTATTAAACTTGAAATGTGTTACAACAACTGTATCGATTACAAGGTATTAATCTCAAATCAATTATTACAAATCTAGAATAAATTCGACATGAACTTTTTCTATTTTTGTAATTAAAAGATCAAATGCTAAATGCGATTTGAGATTAAGTTCTAGGGATTTTAATCCGCTAGATTGATATACAAGAACAAGATAAAGATTTCTAGTGGATTAGATTTAACATTACAATCTAGAAATTATGATCTTGAATAAAGCAGATGAAGATAAAATGTTTTGCTGCGGCTGCTGTCTCTTGTTCTTGAAAATGATTGAGAGATAATTAAAGAAAAGTCTTCTGCTTCTTTTTAAATCAGCAAAACAATAGAATTGAATTGGCATGACAATCCTATAGCTTGTATGACTTTCGGTAGGACAATTGAATGAACTAGCAAGACAATCTGAATGAACTAGCAAGACAATCAGAATGAACTAGCAAGACAATTACCCTCCTAGAGTAACTTTCGGTATGACAATGGAGAATGGCCTAGCATGACAATCGGTATGACAATCCAGATTGTCATGCTAGTTCATTTCCATTTGTTTTGCTGATTTAAGCCTTGAATTTAATCCAATTAAGCTTCTGAAAATTCCTAAAATTCCTAGAATTAATTCAGAATTAATTAATCAATTAATTCAATTAATAAATAAATTATTCTTCGCAGATATAATTTATTTTCTTAATTAAATTAGATGACTTAATTAATTAATAGAGAATTAATTCTAGTCTTGAGCAGCAACCATTCTTCTGCAAACCTTCTGAAAATCACTGAAAATTATGAATCAATTCCACCACTTCAACGTTGACACTCGATGTACTGTCTGGTTCATGAGTGACTAACTTCCGTGACGTTTCTTCATGTCTTGACTCTAACACTTTGATTTTCTTCAGATTAAATCCTTGTAATTAATGATACTCTTACGAGATCTCTGTCACTTGATTAAATCCACGATCTTGATTTATTATCACTGAGGCATGATCAACTTCTTGAACTTCTTCCAGTGAATTAACTCCTCAAGTCTGTAGATGAACATTGTCTCTGAATCCTTTGACAGATATTACTTTGCGAGATCTCTTTGACGGTCGATCCACTATTTACTTATTACATTCTTATTTGAGTTGAGTTGAATCCTCGAATATACAAATAGGCTATGACATATGACTTACAATCTCCCCCTATTTGTTTGTTAGACAATAACACACAAATACCTAGAGGATAACTCAACTAACAAATAAGAAAAAGATATAAACATACATGCAAAGTAAATAGTAGAAAAGTTCTGGACTAGATTTAACATTTTCCAGATTCCAAGTAGATGTTCCTCTAGACTGAACATATCTTCAAGTAGTTCCATCTTCATTTGTATAACCACATTTCCTGTTGAGAAGCCCATATCTCTTGCTTCTCCCCCTATGAGAATCAACTAATTAAAGAAAATCACCTTGGTTTTACCACCTCTCCCGTACAATAGGATCCGCAGATAAAAACCAATGGTACTCCCCTAACTGCTTCTTCCCTTACTAGGAAATCACCTTGTGTTTACCACCTCTCCCGTACAATAGGATCCGTAGTTACAAACAACAATGGTGTGGTGTAGTGTACATTTTTAGGATCTTTTTCTTCCTCCCTGCTATTTCTCCCCCTTAGTTGAGGAATCCTCCAAACTATTACTTAAGCTTTTATCTCCCCCTTAAAGAAGGAATGTATGCCATCGTCTGAAGGAGTTCTCATATTTCACTTGGTTGGAAAAGAAATAACAAGTAGTTTCACTTTCTTCCTCACCGTGAGTGTGTGATCCTGTTTAGTGTACCTCACATGTGTTTCACTCTTCTCTCCACTCGTGTTTACACTCTTTCTCACAAGTGTATCACTCCTCTCATAGCTCCATAATCCAGCTGTACCTGCAAGGAAAATCACCTTAGCCATCCTTAAGGAGGTCATAGGTGGTGCAATGGGAGTTCGCAAATCCCCATCCTTGTTAAACTCGTCAGATGAATCTGAGTCATAATCTACAAGTTGCTAGTTTCCCTTTTAGGGTTCCAGATTTGAATTCTGGGAAGGTAAACAATGATCCAACAAATTTAACATAAGGATCAAAGTTCCCTTCTAATGTCTGTGAAGACATTTCCTTGTGACTTATCAGGTAATATCTGAATCATTGTCAACAAGTTGCCGATCTGCGCCTATGTCAGATCCACTATCCGCAGATGCATCCAGGGGATTTAAGCCTGGGGAGGTAGACACTGACCACTGACATATGGCTTTTGGATCAGTATCCTCTCCTAACACCTGTAAAGGCAATTGGTCCACTAACGAACCTTGAACAATCGAATCTGACCTTAAAATGGTCGAAACTCTTGTTTCCGTCAACTCATCCTTTGTGTGTGTAACCTCTCCTTGTGCATCAAGAATTGATTATATTTGAAGTGGTGACACTACATCGGATACCTTGGCCGACAGGCAAAATTCAATAGACTCACCCTGTTGAGAGAATGAATCTAGTAACTGTTTTTGAGCCTTTTCAGCCATTACATCTTTTTGAGAAGATGTATGGGGGCTAGAAGTTGTCTCGGTTTAAATACTACTCATCTATGTAGGAGACAGAGCTACTGGGTTGACTACAGAACCTTCCTTATGTGGTGCACTAGGCACTATCTCCCTCACGCTCATTCATACTACATTTAGTGGTAAGAGAGTGTTGGTTGGTTCTGTTTTTGTGTTTGTCTTTACAGTCTGGGATAGATGTTGTGGGTTTTCAACCTCATGACTGTCAATGAAAGAAAGTCATTGGAGACTGAACCTGTATCATAGAACATATGGTAATAGAGAGAAAATGATTTACAATAGTGATTTCAAAAGATTTTACATGACACAAGAAATCACTAATGTAGAAAGAAGTTTGATTTTGTTTTTCAATATGAATGAGTTTTTGATAAAACATTGATCACTTAGGGTAAAGTCTAAGTAATTCTCATTCATGTCAAAAGCTTACAAATATCTGCAACATAATGTTAACAAGATATCATTGACCGATACTTGTCAAGTACTTTAGATACTAATTGTTATGTTGCATAATCAATATACCACTGTACATATAAAACAATATGATTGTGCTTAGTGATAAGAGAGTTATAAATATGACGACTCTACTTATTCATATAAAACTGTAACTGCAGTTAGAGTGCCATACCATGTCCTTGACGATTGCTTGAGCAGTATACTAGTTCATACCAACCTGAAGTGAGATTGTGAAGAAGAAATTGCATAGTCCAATAGATCTGCAGCTGCAAAGTCCATGAACTGTGGTGCATTGACTTCCTCTTTTGACTTACCAATCAGGAGTACACTTGTACACATCTTACTAGAGTACAATTCCAAGTGTAATATGCAGCAGGTGTCTGATATGTCGTAATATTCTCAAGTCTCGTCACTGGTGCTATATGTTAGATGATGCTTCCTGATAATAACCTAGCACAATATACAAAATTATAATGATAACATTCCCAACTTGCAAACAGCCATATCCCTCGGATAAACCTTTGCTGTTATCTCCAAAGGTAACCATGGGGCCAGCTTTCTCAACCACATTTGATAGCAGGGCTCTATCTCCGGTCATATGTCTTGATGATCCACTTGTCAAGAATCCACACTACCGGTTACACCTGTATACTGCCCTGCACTTCAAATGGATTAGACCTTCTTCGGAACCCAAACTTGGTTGGGCCCGGCATACTTGTAGAACTGTCCTTTGTCAGACAAAACAACATTTTTAATTTTAATGGTCTCAACATTCTCAATGACTGAACATTTGACCTTGTAAACAGCCTTAACAAATTTCTGTTTAAGCTTAGGCACAAATGTCTCCTTTCTAGCCTTAGAAGGACTAGCAGTCTTAGACCTATCATGCTTCTTGTTATTCACATGCTGACGAGGAGTAGTCTTATCATTAGACACATGCTTACCATTAAAATAAGCATACATCATATTAAAAGCACAAGACATACAATTAGCAACACCACATGCTTTATGAGAGTGATTAACAGCAGGCAATTTATGCATGGTAGACATGGCATTATTGTTATCCAACTCATGTGTGTCTGAGTTAGTCTCGGTTGCTTTCACAACTTTGACTGGAACTTTCGACTCACTTGACTTGGAAACAATCTTCTCATAAGCATGATCTTCAGCACGTATTTCTTCTTGAATAACAGAAGAGGTCGCATCAAATGGTTCAGCAATTGATGCTTTATAGAGGGGTTCATCAACACCCTTAAGCACATGTGGTACTTCCCTCCCTTTAGCACATACATGAGGAGGGGAGTTTATGCCTAATTCTCCAATAGCAGCATTGTAATCATAACCTATTCCAGATGTTTGATTAACAGCTTGCTTACTGTAGAACTCTTTAGCCTTCGAACAAGAATTGAAGTAGGCTCTAACCTTAGTCTCAAGACCGGTGATCTTGTCTTTGAGAATAGTTTCGAGTTTTCTATAACAGTCAACTCTATTCTCTAGAAAAGATACCTGTTCTTTTAATTTGTCTTGATTAATGTGCACAAGTCTTAATTCATTGACCTCTTTCTCAAGGTCTGTGATCTGTAAACTTAACAGTTCATTATCACGACGTGCACAATCTAAGTTACCTCTTAGATGATAAACCATTTCAGCATCAGAAAGTTTTACCTCTATTCTTGACGATGAAGCTTTTCCATCAATAGCCATAAGAGCAAGATTTCCTTCATCTTCATCTTCACTGTCAGTATCATCCCAGCTTCTTCCCTTTGCCAGATAAGCCCTTTCAGAGTTCTTTCTTACTTGCTTTGGCTTTCTACATTCTGTGGCAAAGTGTCCCAACTCATTGCAGTTATAGCATCTGATGGTGCTCCGATCAACCATCCCTGTTTTGTATCCACCACTGCTGGTGTTAGAGGATGAAGATCCACCTTTCTGGAATTTGTTGTAGTTGGACTTGTACTTAAGCTTGGGATTCCTCTTGAATCTGACATGGGAGAATCTCTTGACAATTTGGGCCATTGACTCGTCTTCCAATTGCTCCAGCTCTTCCAAGGAATAAAAATCATCACTTGACTGATTTGTAGTAGGAGGATCATATTCTGCTACTAACTCATTTTCCTCAGCCTTGGAAAACTGTACCATTCTCTCCAATTGTTGAGATTGCTGTTGTTGTTGACCTTCAGCTACAAGTGCAGTAGATGTGCTGACCATTCTATCCTTCCCGTAGACTTCCTTCTGTTGAATCTGCTCCAACTCATAGGTTTTTAACACTCCATAGAGCCTGTCCAAAGAAATCTCACTCAGATTTCTAGCTTCTCTAATGGCAGTGATTCTATGTTCAAGATGAGCTGACAGTGTTAAAAGAAACTTTTTGTTGACCTCCCTGATTGAATAATACTTTCCATTGATGTTCAGGTTGTTGATCAACGCATTGTACCTCTCAAACACTTCAGTAATTCCTTCTCCTGGATTTGATTTGAAATGTTCATATTCAGAGGTTAGGATTTCCAACTTGTTCTCCCTAACTTCCTCTGTGCCTTCATTAATCACCTCAATAGTTTCCCACATGTGTTTGGAATTTTTACAGTTCATCACATGTCTGTTCATCAAGGGATCAAGGGAATCAATTAATATTAATTGAAGGCTGGCATCCAAGGAGGTTTCTTCCTTCTCAGCAGGAGTAAAATCTTTGGGCTCTTTTGGATAGGTTCTAGCTTCAGTAGTCACCACACCATCTATTATTACCTCCGGTTCAATAACCATCGGAGTTTTTATACCCTTCTTTAACAAGTTTGAATATTTGGGATTAGCAACTTGTAAAAATAATAGCATCTTCTTCTTCCACATGATATAATTCTCTTTATCAAATTGTGGAATTTTAACGGTTCCAACTTTATGTGAAGTCATTATGAATTTTTGAATGAATAAAAATTCAAAGAGTTGAAAAATCACAAAAGTCTAGGATCTTGATTTGTTCGTTAATCAGAAGGCTCTGATACCAATTGTTAGGTCCCAATGAGTTTGTAGAAGGGGGGTTGAATACAAACGTTACCAAATAATCGAATAAAATGCGGAATAAAAAATGTGAAACAAAATTCAAGTTAAATAAAAATATTATTAAACTTGAAATGTGTTACAACAACTGTATCGATTACAAGGTATTAATCTCAAATCAATTATTACAAATCTAGAATAAATTCGACATGAACTTTTTCTATTTTTGTAATTAAAAGATCAAATGCTAAATGCGATTTGAGATTAAGTTCTAGGGATTTTAATCCGCTAGATTGATATACAAGAACAAGATAAAGATTTCTAGTGGATTAGATTTAACATTACAATCTAGAAATTATGATCTTGAATAAAGCAGATGAAGATAAATGTTTTGCTGCGGCTGCTGTCTCTTGTTCTTGAAAATGATTGAGAGATAATTAAAGAAAAGTCTTCTGCTTCTTTTTAAATCAGCAAAACAATAGAATTGAATTGGCATGACAATCCTATAGCTTGTATGACTTTCGGTAGGACAATTGAATGAACTAGCAAGACAATCTGAATGAACTAGCAAGACAATCAGAATGAACTAGCAAGACAATTACCCTCCTAGAGTAACTTTCGGTATGACAATGGAGAATGGCCTAGCATGACAATCGGTATGACAATCCAGATTGTCATGCTAGTTCATTTCCATTTGTTTTGCTGATTTAAGCCTTGAATTTAATCCAATTAAGCTTCTGAAAATTCCTAAAATTCCTAGAATTAATTCAGAATTAATTAATCAATTAATTCAATTAATAAATAAATTATTCTTCGCAGATATAATTTATTTTCTTAATTAAATTAGATGACTTAATTAATTAATAGAGAATTAATTCTAGTCTTGAGCAGCAACCATTCTTCTGCAAACCTTCTGAAAATCACTGAAAATTATGAATCAATTCCACCACTTCAACGTTGACACTCGATGTACTGTCTGGTTCATGAGTGACTAACTTCCGTGACGTTTCTTCATGTCTTGACTCTGACACTTTGATTTTCTTCAGATTAAATCCTTGTAATTAATGATACTCTTACGAGATCTCTGTCACTTGATTAAATCCACGATCTTGATTTATTATCACTGAGGCATGATCAACTTCTTGAACTTCTTCCAGTGAATTAACTCCTCAAGTCTGTAGATGAACATTGTCTCTGAATCCTTTGACAGATATTACTTTGCGAGATCTCTTTGACGGTCGATCCACTATTTACTTATTACATTCTTATTTGAGTTGAGTTGAATCCTCGAATATACAAATAGGCTATGACATATGACTTACAATTATGAAGGGCCCTGACCACCTTGACTTCAACTTCCCAGGAAAAAGATGGAGACGAGAGTTAAACAAAAGAACTTTATAGTGCTCTATTAAGCTTTGAATTGATGCGTTTGTACTCAAGTTGTTAAGTGTTTTAACGTGTTTTCTAGTGTTTTTGTATTTCAGGCATTCTCTAGGTAATCAGGTGAATTAGCATTATTTTGGTGCTAATTTGGTGTCAAGGTGGTGTTGGAATAAAAGCTCGTGGAAAGCCGACTCGAATCAGCAAAGAAAATCAGAAATCTGAAGTTTTTCTATAGGTACGGCGCGCCCGCGCTGGTCAACGCTGTGATAGCGTGTTGTCACGCCGGTGTGAATTCAAAGAATCCTGATTCTATTATAATTACTATTGGAGGACTTCTGTATTGCATGAGGCTGCTATATATATTTGAATAAAGGACGTTTTTAAGAGAGAGACGTACCAGAGTGCAAGGAGAGTCGTAAGAAGACCGTTTTAACACGGATTCAATGAAGATGAAGAAGATCTTGATTTTACTTGCGAATCTTTGTTCTAAGTTGTAATTGGATGCTAGTTTTATTATTTGTGAACCTTACTCTTGTTTCGTACTTGGTTTTGTGTATTCGTTATAAAGACTAAGTTTGTTATACCATGCTTTCATCGGAACCCACGTTGATGATGAGTCCGACTATGGGCTAATCCTTATCATGGGGTTCTAACAGATTTATTTATGGATTTCTTTAGTTAATTTGTTTCGATGCCTTAGTGTGTGGTGATTGTATGATATTCTAATATTGGTTGTTCGTATTCATCTTATGAGCGTCGCAAACTTATAAGATAGCATGTTAATCTTTAATGAAGTGACAGTGAATTTAAGGAGTTAGAACTTGCCATGCTAGCATCGGTTCATGTATTTGTTATGCATGATTCGTGGTTAATTTTAACCATCTTACTTGCCCTATGTAATGAAGATAGATAACTTGTGCTATAACCGTTATGTTGTCAAATTCTATAGACATATAGGGTCTCAATATAATTGGTGTCTATTCAGCTTCTATCTCTTTTGTGGATGTCTGGTAGTTTGGTATTCGTGCAACGAAAGTTGGCGTTTATCAGTTTCGTGTTATCTAATTAGTGTCTTCACTATTACATGCTAAGGTTAAGAACAATAAGGCTATTGAATAAAGTATTTAATGAAGTTATAATCCCATGTTTATCATATATATTAATTCAATCATTATTATTCTCTTAGTTATAATTATTAATTTAATTCTTAGTTATAAACAACCTCAATTTATTATCGTCTTAACATTGAATAATAACCATACATTGTTGCTTAAGTGCATAAATTAATTAGTTAACCAAAGCCAGTCTCTGTGGTAATGAATCTGATTTATGTCTTATATTATTGCGAACTCGTATACTTGCGTGTAATTTAGCGCGTGTTTAGCGACTAACAAGTTTTTGGCACCGCTGCCGGGGACTGCAGTGTTAATTTTTAGTTTATGTATTTTCCATCAGTGGTAGTTAAAAATTCATTGACTCGGACACTGTTATTTATTCGTTTCCTTGTCTTATTTCAGGTACTCTAGCGAGGGTGTATGCATACGCGTTCGCGTACTCGTAAGAGAACTCTGGATAAAGTCGAGGAAGAAGTTGTGGTGGTTCGAAAGGAAGTTTTCGAAGAAGAAAAGAAGATAGAAGAAGAAGAGAAAGTCGAGGAACCAGTTTTAGTAGAGATGGGAGATCAAGTAGAAAATCCTAAGGGTTTGAAGGACTATTCTCATCCTAAGATCAATGGCATTCAGTCAAGCATCATCAGGCCAGCCATCAGGGCTAACACTTTTGAGATCAAGTCATGCACGATTCAGATGATACAGAACTCAGTTCAGTTTGGGGGTTCTCCTACTGAAGACCCCAACATGCACATTAGGGATTTCATCAAGATCTGCGATACGTTCAAGTTTAATGATATGACTGAAGATGCTATCAAGCTGCGACTCTTCCCATTCTCTCTGAGGGATAAAGCTAAGTGATGGTTACATTCTCTACCAGCAGGGTCTATCACCACTTGGGAAGATCTTGCTCAAAAGTTTCTCAATAAATTCTTCCCTATGGCAAAGACTGCTGCAGTCAAGAATGCTCTTACTCAGTTTGCTCAGCAAACTGGAGAATCTCTGTGTGAGGCTTGGGATCGATATAAGGAGATGCTAAGGAAGTGCCCACACCATGGCATTCCTGATTGGATGATTTTTAACTGTTTCTTTAATGGATTTTGTGCTATGATGAAGCTTATGAATTAATTGAACTGATGGCTGCTAGTGAATATCAGAATCCTTCCCAAAGACTGACTCAGGGAAAAGTAGCAGGAA
This sequence comes from Apium graveolens, assembly GCF_009905375.1. Lineage (NCBI taxonomy): Eukaryota > Viridiplantae > Streptophyta > Magnoliopsida > Apiales > Apiaceae > Apium > Apium graveolens. Next base: position 217,271,705 of record NC_133649.1, on the reverse strand, counting down.
TTCTGGAGTTGGATGCAGCAACTGCTATAGCTGCCCAACTTAAGGCTTTGACGATGAAGGTGGACACTTTGGCTAATCACGGAGTTAATCAAATCGCCAGTATCTGTGAGCTTTGCGCTGGTGCCCATGAGACTGATCAGTGCGCAATTTCTAGTGAATCAGCTCAGTTCGTGAGCAACTTTCAGCGTTCGCAGCAACCTGTGCCAGCCACTTATCATCCCAACAACCGCAATCATCCTAATTTCAGTTGGAGCAATGCTCAGAATGCGGTTCAACAGCCTTATCAGCAGTATCCAGCTAAATAGTACAACCCCCTGGTTTTCAGCAACCGCAATATGCACCAAAACAGCAACTCCAGCTGCAACAAGCTAATGAAAAATCTAAACTAGAGGATTTCAAGCTTATATACAAGAGTCAAGCTGTTTCTATCAAGACCTTGGAAAATCAAATTGGTCAATTGCCAATGCCTTACTAAATCATCAGCTTGGTACACTACCTAGTGACATAGAAGTTCCAGGAAGGAAGGAAGCTAAGGAGCAGGTTAAGGCAATCACTTTGAGGTCTGCAAAGGTTGCGAATCCCGAACAAACTCAAGAGTTGACTGAAGAAGCTGGGGCTGAGAAAGAAGTAGAGCACCAGGAAGAAGAAATGGAATCAAGGAAGACTACTGTTGAGCACACTCCTCCTGAGGGTAATACAGGGGAGAAATAGATCTATCCTCCACCACCTTTTCCTAAGCGGCTGTAGAAGAAAAAGTTGGACAACCAATTTAAGAAGTTTCTGGAGGTGTTCAAGAAACTTCATATCAACATACCTTTCACTGAGACTCTTGAGCAGATACCTAGTTACGCAAAGTTTATGAAAGGTATTCTTTCTCGGAAAGTGAAACTAGATGATTTAGAGACAGTCGCTCTCACGGAGGATTGCAGTGCTGTGCTATAACAGAAGTTGCCTCCGAAGCTTAAAGATCCAGGAAGCTTCACTATTCTGTGTACTATTGGAAAAGTGTCTTTTGGCAGATACTTATGTAACTTGGGAGCTAGAATCAATCTGATGCCTTTGTCAATCTTCAAGCAGTTGGACTTACCTGATCCAAAACCAACTTATATGACTTTGCAATTGGCCAACCATTTGATTACATATCCACGAGTATTGTGGAGGATGCCTTGGTCAAGGTTGATAAACTCATCTTCCCTGCTGATTTCATCATTCTTGGCGACTAGCCGAACCTTGATAGATGTACAGAAGAGAGATCTCACAATGCGAGTGCTGGATCAGGATGTCACTTTTAATGTGTTCAATGTTATGAAATTTCCTATAGAAAATGAGGAGTTCTTAAAGGTGGAGTTGGTCGATTCTGTGGTTACTTCAGAATTTGATCAATTACTAAGGTTTGATGCCTTGGAAAATGCCTTATTGGGAAATTTAGATAGTGAAGATGACGAAGGTGAAGAACAATTACAATATTTGAATGCTTCTCCCTGGAAGAGGAAGATTGATATGCCTTTTGAATCTCTTGGAATGGAGGAATTGAACAAAGCTCCTAAACGCCTCAAGCCATCTATTGAGGAAGCTTCCACTCTTAAGCTTAAGCCTTTACCTGAGCATTTGAGGTATGCGTTTTTAGGTGATGCATCTACTTTGCCTATTAATATTGCATCTGATCTTTCAGGTAGTGATGAGAAAAAGCTCCTGAGGCTTCTAAGAGAGTTCAAATCGGCAATTGGTTGGACTATAACAGATATCAAGGGAATCAGCCCTTCTTATTGCATACATAAAATTCTGTTAGAGAAAGGTAGCAAGCCTACGGTTGAGCAGCAAAGAAGACTTAATCCGATCATGAAGGAAGTAGTGAAGAAAGAAATTCTTAAGTGGCTAGATGCGGGGATCTTCTATCCTATTTCTGACAGTTCATGGGTAAGCCCGGTTCAATTTATGCCAAAGAAAGGTGGAATTACTGTGGTAGCAAATGAGAAGAATGAGCTTATTCCTACAAGAAAAGTCACGGGGTGGAGAGTTTGCATGAACTACAGGAAGCTGAACAAGGCCACTAGGAAGGATCACTTCCCTTTACCCTTCATTGACCAGATGCTTGATAGATTGGCTGGTCATGAGTACTACTGTCTTTTTGACGGCTATTCGGGTTACAATCAGATTTGTATCAGTCCAGAAGATCAGGAGAAGACTACCATCACTTGTCCATGTGGTACTTTCGCCTTCAGACGAGTTTCTTTTGGTCTGTGTGGTGCACCAGCCACATTTCAGAGATGTATGATGGCTATTTTTTCTGATATGGTTGGCCCGAATATGGAGGTGTTCATGGATGACTTCTCTGTATTTCACAATTCTTTTGATGAATGCTTGCAAAATCTTGGACACGTTCTCAAGAGTTGTTTTGAGACTAATTTGGTTCTCAATTGGGAGAAATATCACTTTATGGTGCGACATGGCATTATTCTTAGGCACAAGGTTTCTAGTAAGGGTCTTGAGGTGGATAAAGCCAAGGTAGGGGTCATTGAAAATCTTCCTCCTATTTCTGTTAAGGAAATTCGCAGTTTTCTTGGTCATGCAGGTTTCTATAGGCATTTCATCAAAGACTTCTCTACGATTTCAAAGCCATTGTGCAGTTTTTTAGAAAAAGATGTTCCTTTCAAGTTTGATGATGAGTGCCTTGCAGCTTTTGAAACATTGAAGAAGAGTTTAATCACGGCACCTGTCATAACTGCACCTGATTGGTCTGAACCTTTTGAGATGATGTGCGATGCAAGTGACTATGCATTTGGAGTAGTTCTTGGGCAGAGGAAGAACAACATATTGCATGTGGTCTGCTATGCTTGCAAGACCCTAAATGGTGCTCAACTGAATTATACTACTACGGAGAAAGAACTTTTGTCTATTGTCTACGGTTTTGAGAAATTTCGATCTTATCTACTTGGGACTAAGGTGAAAGTTTTCACTGATCACGCTACATTTCGTTATCTCATCTCAAAGAAGGACTCGAAGCCTAGATTGATTAGATGGGTTCTTTTACTTCAAGAATTTGAACTAGAGATCAAGGACAGAAAGGGGACTGAAAACCAAGTCGCTGATCATCTCTCACGTTTAGAGAACCCTAATGCTACTTTATTGGATAAGTCATTGATAAATGAATCTTTTCCTGATGAGCAGTTATTTGGAGTGCAAGAAGAAGAACCGTGGTTTGAAGACATTGTGAACTACCTTGTGAGTAATATCATGCCTCCCGACTTATCTTATACTCAAAGGAAGAAGTTTCTACATGAAGTGAAGTGGTATATGTTGGATGAGTCATTTCTTTTTTGACAAGAAGCTGACCAAATCATCAGGAGATGTATTCCATACAGCAAAATAGGGGGGGGGATCTTACGAGATTTCCACTCAACGGCTTATGGAGGGCATTATGGTAGAGAAAAGACAACAGCTCGTATTCTGTAAGCAGGTTTCTTTTGGCCAACTTTGTTTAAAGATGCTCACCAGTTTGTTTTGAAATGTAATTGATGTCAATGTGTCGGTAATATGTCTAAGAGGGATGAGATGCCTCTTAATGTGCTTCTCGAGGTTGAGGTCTTCGATGTTTGGGGAATTGACTTCATGGGGCCATTTATCTCATCTTGTAACAATTAGTACATCTTATTGGCGGTTGATTATGTGTCGAAATGGGTTGAAGTTAAGGCGTTGCCAACGAATGATGCAAAAGTGGTGCTTAATTTTCTTCATAAGCAGATATTCACAAGGTTTGGAGCTCCAAGAGTCATAATCAGTTATGAGGGGTCGCATTTCTATAACCGCAAGTTCACTACTATGATGCAGAGGTATAATGTGAATCATGGCATTGCTATAGCTTATCATCCTCAAACGAATGGTCAAGCTGAGGTATCTAACAGGGAGATCAAGCGCATTTTAGAGAAATTTGTGTGTCCATTGAGGAATGATTGATCTTTGAAGCTTGATGAAGTTGTTTGGGCGTATCGAATAGCATACAAGACTCTGCTAGGGATGTCACCGTATCAGTTGGTTTATGGTAAGGGGTGTCATTTATCGGTGGAGCTGGAGCATAAAGCGTATTGGGCTTTGAAGAAATTGAATCTTAACTTGGATGCAGCCAAAAAAAAGAGGATGCTTCAATTGAATGAGCTCGACGAATTTCGACTTCAAACTTATGAGAACAACAAAATGTATAAGGAGAAAGTTAAGAGGTGGCACGACCAGGGTTTAGTGCTCAAATAATTTATGCCGGGGCAACAAGTTCTTTTGTTCAACTCTCGTCTCCGTCTTTTTCCTGGAAAATTGAAGTCAATATGGTCAGGGCAGTTTATTGTCAAAACTGTGTTTCCACATGGAGTGGTGGAAATTTTTGAGAATGATCTGGGCCAAGCATTCAAGGTAAATGGTCAGAGGTTGAAGCATTATTATGGTGATATGACAAACCGCGAGGTGGTTAGTGTCATTTTATTATCCGTTTGATCTCGAGCTCTACGTCAAGCTAACGACGTAAATCAAGCGCTTCTTGGGAGGCAACCCAAGTTTGTTGTACATTAGTAGGTAGAGGAAGCAAGAAGAAAAGAGTAAATCACAAAAAAATAAAAATATGAAAAAAATTCAGGACTGACTACAGAAGCCTAGCGCGCCCGGGCTGTCCTAGCTCGCGGCCGTGCTGAAAACATAGAAACACGGCAGGCCCCCACTGTTCCAGCGCGCGGCTGCATCTGTTTGGCAGAAGTAGCGTGCGCCTACGCTGTCCTAGCGTGCGGCCGTGCCGAGGTCCCGACTCAGAAAAAAATAAAAGGCAGTTTTAAGGGGGAAATCGGGATTTTTGCTACAAAATCAATTCCCAACCGAATTATACTCTCCCACATCCCAAATTTCCCTCTCCAAATTAAACCCATTACTCCCATTATTACCATAATCAAATCCCACTTCTATTCCATATATAATTCTCTTTTCACCACCTATATATACATACACCTCATACATAAACTTCTTGACCAATTCACAAATTCTCAAACACAAATTCTCTCTCAAACACAACTCTTATTCTCTCTACTCAATTCCAATGGCACCCAAGAGACAAAGAACACAAGTAAGTAGCAGCACCACCGATTCTTCAAGTGTGGGTGGTGTATGGCCGAGGTTCTCTACTACCGAGGTTGAAGCGAAGTATACGAGGCTTCTCTTTAAGTCGATCATCAAGGAGCGAGGTAATCTGCCATCAGGGAAGGATGGTAAGCTATTGGAGATGATTCTGGAGATGGGCTAGGTTTATTTTTGTGAGGAGCCCGTTGTTGTGCCCATGAGTATTGTTCACGAGTTCTAGGCGAACGCAAAGGCTGAGAAGAATGGCTTCACGATGGTTCGAGGAAGGACTGTGGAGTACAGTGCAGAGGCTATCAGGACTGTGATTGAGCAGCCCGCGAGGAAAGTCGGGAAAGACAAGTGGAATGATAAGACTCCAGAGGACTTTGATCTTGATCTTATTGTTGCTACGCTGTGCCAGCCCGATACTCATCGGAAGATTAAGAGGGGCGCCCGACTTCCAGCATGAACAGGTTTTCCCGTGCATGGAATACTTTTATTTGTGCTAACATCATGCCATCTTCGCATGTGCATGAGATTACTGTGGAGCGTGCACGGCTGTTATGGGGCATTCTTTAGGGTGATTATATGGATTTGGGGATGGTGATTTATCAGGATATCCTGAAGTTCTTGAGGGGGAGTACCTCAGGGTCTATTCTGTATACGTCCGTTATGACGAAGCTGTGCGTGGCAGTTGGTGTTAATTGACCCGCACATGAGCAGTTGCAGATTCTGAGTACTCCTATTGACAACACTACTTTGGCAATGATGCAAGAATGGGATGGAGGCAAGCCCGATCTGAAGGGGCTTGGTTATACTTTTGACCACCTACCTGGTGGGAGGCCAGCTGCTGGGGCTACTCAGGCGAGCAGGACTGCATGGAGATCTCAGCTAGGAGATGAGGCAGGGCCATCACAACAGGCACATGAGGAGGAAGAATGAGCTGATATAGGAGCTGGCATGAGCATGACGCAGTACAGGCGTCTGGCTAGGAGGATGGATACGATGCGTGACATCCACAACAAGTTTACACGTGATCTCACCCAGGCATTGGGGATAGCTTTTCGAGCCACCGGTGTTGACATCCAGTTGCCAGTTTTTGGTGAGGATTCTATGTATCCACCTCCAGAAACACCTGACCCTCCACCCATTGAGGGTGATGATCCTGATTAGGTATGCCTGAATTCCTTACTATTACCTTCACCGAGGACAGTGAATATTTTAAGTTTAGGGGTAGTAGTTGAAGGAATATGTTTTATGTGAGTCACATATAGTTTGCATATTCATGATAGTTTAGTTCATATAGTGCATATTTTATCATGTACTCCCTCCGTCCCTTTCAATTGTTTACATTTTTTAGAGAGTGTCTGACACGCATTTTAAGGTGCATATAAAGTATAATTCTGTAATTTTTTTTTACAAATTTTTTTTTCTGAATAAAAATGAAAACATTCAACTTTTATTCAGAAAAAGAAAATTGTAAAAATAAGTTACATAACTATACTTTTTATGCACCTTAGAATGCGTGCCGAACACTTCCCTAGAAATGTAAACAATTGGAAGGGATTGAGGGAGTAGTTTTTATTTTATTTTATTTTATTTTTTGGTAGATTTTATGATAGTTTGTTCATATAGTTCATGCTTGTGCATTATAACATGATCCCTTAGATAATTTTTTCGATTAATTTGTGATATTGATGCTATTGTAGTGATGTCGTATTTAGTGATGTTAAGTTTTATCGAATTAATTTGCATGATAGAGACACTTATATTTCACCAAGTCTTATAGGTTGCTTAAGTGCTTGATCATGATCATGGTTTATTTGTTTGTCGAGGTTTAATCGCTTGTTTATATTTAAAATTTAGGATATTCTCTTAATAATAAAATAACATAGATTTTTATAAATTGGAGAAAAATTGGATTTCATTGCTAGTTGTTGTGGCTAGGTGATATTTGGTTAGTTTCCGGCTCATATTTATATGAGTAGTCTAGGGTTGATCGAGATGGTGTGAAACTCACTCGTTCAGAAATTTGGAAAAAAAGAGAGAAAAGAAAAAAGAAAAAAAAAGAATAAGTGTTATGTATAATTGATCACGAGTGGGCTCTTTAGTACTCGAGTTATTAAGTTCTTAGGGGACTTTGTGCCTAGTGACCTAAGGCTTTCATAGTCTGGGATCCGCTAACCTAACGCTCACTACATGTGTACTATTGTATAAGTCTTTTCTGGACCTCACTCATTGCACGATCAAATAAGCATATTTGTTTTGTCTTGTTATGAATAAAAGCGTGAATCCATATAAAACTCCAATATAAGAATTGAAGTGTTATAAGTTATTTTGAGTTTAGCTTTTTATTTTATTTATAACCTTGCGATTGCCTTGTTGAGTAGCGAGTCATGATTATTTATCTAGTTGCGATAGTATATCTGTAAGCATTTGCACACACGCACGTCTCTAGTTTGTAAGTTGATTTTTATGATTTGATTGATCATAATGCGAGTAACTGCATTTGTTGAGATGTTGCTAGTTGATTGGTTTAGTTATTCTATTGGGATCGTTGCATTCATATTATTTGCATTCATGCATTTTTGTTTCTTTTTCTCTGAGTCTGTTTATGCTTGAGGAAAAGCATCGATTCAAGTTTGGGGGTATGTTGAGTGGCATTTATGACACTTTATAATGCTCTATTAAGCTTTGAATTGATGCGTTTGTACTCAAGTTGTTAAGTGTTTTAACGTATTTTCTAGTGTTTTTGCATTTCAGGCATTATATAGGTAATCAGGTAAATTAGCATTGTTTTGGTGCTAATTTGGTGTCAAGGTGGTGTTGGAATAAAAGCTCGTGGAAATCCGACTCGAAGCAGCAAAAAAAAATCAGAAATCTGAAGTTTTTCCAGAGGTACGGCGCCCGCGCTGGTCAAGCGCGCGACCGCGCCAGGATGTGAGAAAGGCAGCGCGCCCGCGATGTGATAGCGCGTGGCCGCGCCGGTGTGAATTCAAAGAATCCTGAGTCTATTATAATTATAATAGGAGGACTTCTGTATTGCATGGTGCTTCTTTATATATTCGAATAAAGGACGTTTTCAAGAGAGAGACGTACCAGAGCGTAAGGAGAGCCGTAAGAAGACCGTTTTAGCACGGATTTAACGAAGATGAAGAAGATCTTGTTTTTACTTGCGAATCTTTATTCTAAGTTGTAACTTGGATGCTAGTTTTCTTATTTGTGAACCTTACTCTTGTTTCGTAATTGGTTTTGTTTATTCGTTATAAAGACTACGTTTGTTATACCATGCTTTCATCGGAACCCATGTTGATGATGAGTCCGATTTAGGGCTAATCGTTATCGTGGGGTTCTAACGAATTTATTTATGGATTTCTTTAGTCAATTTGTTTCGATGCCTTAGTGTGTGGTGATTGTATGATATTATAGTATTGGTTGTGCGTATTCGTCTTATGAGCATCGGGAACTTATAAGATAGCGTGTTAATCTTTAATGAAGTGACAGTGAACTTAAGGATTTAGAACTTGCCATGCTAGCATAGGTTCATGTATTTGTTATGCATGATTCGTAGGTTATTTTAACCATCTTACTTGCCCTGTGTAATCATGATAGATAACTTGTTCTTAAACCGTTATGTTGTCAAATTCTATAGACATATGGGGTCTCAATATAATTGGTGTCTGTTCAGCTTCTATCTCTTTTGTGGATGTATGATAGTATGGTATTCGTGCAATGAAAGTTGGCATTTATTAGTTTCGTGTTATCTGATTAGTGTCATCACCATTATATGCTAAGGTTAAGAACAATAAGGCTATTGAATGAAGTATTTAATGAAGTTAGAATCCTATGTTTGTCATATATATTAATTCAATCATTATTATTCTCTTAGTTATAATTGTTAGTTTAATTCTTAGTTATAAAGAAACTCAATTTATTATCGTCTTATCATTGAATAATAACCATACATTGTTGGTTAAGTGCATAAATTAATTAGTTAACCAAAGCCAGTCTCTGTGGGAACGAACCTGTTAGGTCCCAATATGTTTGGAGAAGCGGGGGTTGAATACAAACTATACCGTTTAATCGAATTTAATGTGGAATAAAAAAGTGAAACAAAATTCAAGGTAAATAAAACTATTATTAAACTTGAAAGGTGTTACAACAACGGTATCGTTTACAAGGGATTAATCTCAAATAAATTATCACAAATCTAGAATAAATTCGAAATGAACTTTTTCTATTTTTGCAATAAAAAGATTAAATGCTAGAAGCAATTTGAGATTAAGTTCTAGGGATTTTGATCCGCTAGATAGTTACACAAGAACAAAAGAATGATTTCTAGTGGTTTAGATTTAACTTTAATTTCTAGAAATTAATAATCTGATTTGCGGTAGTTGATAGATGAAATGCTGAGAGTAAAGTTTCTGCTGCTTCTGTTCTTGGTTAGTTGAAGATGTCTTTTATGATATGCTGCTTCTGTCTTTAATAATTAAATCAAAAGAACTGAATTGAACTGGTAAGACAATCTGAGAATTTGCATGACTTTCGGTGAGACAATCTGATTGAACTAGCAAGACAATCGATGAGACAATCACTTGTACTAGCAAGACAATCGGTGAGACAATCACTTGTACTAGCAAGACAATCGGTGAGACAATCACTTGTACTAGCAAGACAATCCCATAGCTGATAGAACTTTCAGTATGACAATCCATTTGAACTAGTATGACTTTCGGTATGACAATTGATTATCATACTGGTTCAATTGATTGTCATGTTGAATAATATTGAATATAAATTTAAAATCAATTCTGAAAATTCATAATATTAATTCAGAATTAATTAATTAATTAATTCAATTAATCAATAAATTAATCTTTGCAGATATAATTTATTTTCTTAATTAAATTATACGACTTAATTAATTAATAGAGAATTAATGCTACTCTTGAACAACAACCACTCTTCTGAAAATCTTCTGAAAATCACTGAAAATTACGAATCAATTCCACCACTTCAATGTTGACACTCGATGTACTGTCTGGTTCATGAGTGACTAACTTCCGTGATGTTTCTTCATGTCTTGATTTTGATAACTTGATTTTCTTCAGATTAAATCCCTGTAATTATCTGATACCCTGTCAAGATCTCTGTCACTTGATTAAATCCACAATCTTGATTTATATCACTGAGGCTTGATTAATTTCTTGAACTTCTTCCAGTGAAGTAATTCCTCAAGTCTGTAGATGAAGCTTGTTTCTAAATCCTTTGACAGATGTTACTTTGTGAGATATATTGGACGATTGATAGGGAATAAAAATAACCCTAATTGCGGAGTTAATGTCGCATTAATTAGACCTGATTTGGTCAAAGGGGAATGTCCAATTAATGAGGCCCAAAACCCTAACTATTTATTAAATTCGTATTTAATAAAGGGGCTAATTAAACAACCCAATGAATGTGTTCAAATAAATAACTACTTCTACAAGAAGTAGCCTCCAAGCAACCCAAATACAGAAGGAAACTAATTCCTGCTTTCTAGGACTCCAAAGTCCAGTTTGAGAAGGGGACTTGCCCATCAAGTCACCCAATTCTATCATAATTCCTAGACTCTCAACGTCTATATAAAGGGTCTTACCCCTTCAACTTCAGCAGAACGTTTTGGGGACAAGAGCTCTAAATGTCACCACCATGAAACCACGGTTTAGAAGACAACTTTAAGCATCGTAAAACCGCGAAGGCGTCCTTCAAGCCACGAGGCCATTACCTGGAACGGCGTTTTAGACTTAGTCCTTGAAGGATATGAAAGTCACTGCGTCCTTGGTGAGCTCTCGCTGCCATAGCCCTGAGGGCAAGCATCACCAAGAACTATGTTTTGGCTTGATCCTAGGCATACGCCGAGGTACGTAGGCATCTTGTGAGGGCAGATTCAAGCCACAAAACACAAGCGCAACCATTAAAGCTCGAAGCTTATCAAACCCTAACATTAAATACACGCAATAAATAAATACATACATATTTTTTATCCATAACATATGGCGCCCACCGTGGGGCATGGACGACAACCATGAAAGCACGAAGAAGTACTGAGAAACCACCTGATGAGATGTGCAATATTGCATCTAACGTTGAGATTCCACCACAGTCAAACCTTAATATTTGAGAGACTAATCTCTCAGGGACAGAGATCCCCATTACCCAACTGCTGGTACAATGGTCTCCAACCGCAAGGGGATGAAGAATCAAAGGAAGAGTCCCAAACTATATATGGTACTCTCATTAATGAGCACCGAAATTTCATATGTTAATATTTGTGCTTGCCTCAAGGGTGAATGATCACCCACCTTACGGGATGTAAAATTTTGAGGAAGAACAAAAGACCGAGTAAATGAGGAGTACGAACATCAGTATTTGTAAGGGCTAAACCTTATTGAAGGAAGAAGTTACGATTTCTATGATCACCATATCGAGGATAGTGAACGTTCATATGAAGAGAAGATCGCCCCATGAAGGGTGCAGCCGATTGAGGAACTTGTTGTTAAAGGGCGTTTTTAGCCCCGAAGACGTGAAAGGATGAATTCCCAAATCATAAAGAAGAGGAACTGTGCTCATGAAGCAAACATCCAAAAATTCCAAAAAGATCTGAAATCATGAAGCAATCAATATCTACCAGCCACAACTTAAGTTGTCACTTCCATCATTGGAGTACCACAACTCTCAATCACTAAATCAAGAATTCGGTCCCATAATTATGGGATTTCTTTTGACCCGAACGCTGATTCAAAGGACCGATACTCAATCTCAAGGAATGTAAAACTAGGGGACGAAACCCCAATCGGATTTCAGTTGTTAACAATTATGTTTTCATCTAGGAGAAATGCTAACCCACCTGACTGGAGTAAACTTCAGCATTGAACGCAGTATGATTCTGAATTTCGGTATTTGCAGGGCTGATCCTCATTCATAAAAGATTCCGAGATTTCTCTAATTCCAATACCTAGGACAGTGATCGTCCATTTGATAGGTGACCGAGCCACGAAAGAGACAACCAAACAAATAGCCCGTTTTCAGAATATGTTCTCAGTCTCGAGAGCGCGAAAGGATGATTCTTCAACCCATTGCAAAAAAGAATTCGAGCTCATGAGGAGCACATCAACAAGATTTAACAAGTTGGGAGATGCGTTAGGCAAAAACTTGATCTTAATCCAAAGGGACGATTTAAGATCCCCAAATTTGAAAGATAGAATCCTCAAGTTTACGGTTCGAATCCCCAATTTCAGATGGTAATTGAGACCTTAGCTCTACCAATGTCCTCCTTTCCCGAACCATGGATGATCCAGGATATGAATTTAAAGGTTATAACTAAGGAAGTGGAATTCAACATAAACCGTGCAAAGGATATACACCCCCTTATATTCAAGGATTGAAACCTATCAATGACCAAATTTATGATTATTCCAGTCCCTAGACAGAGGATGATGAAATATGAAGTGAGAAGGATACTACTCCAAGAAGGCGACATCCAGAAAGTGACCGACCAAAGAAAGATGTCCCAAGCCTCGAAGGCCTCAAGGACTGGAAGCTTAGGATGATGAAGATCGGATTTTCATCTCATAAAACTCATGATTTAATGGAGGAAAAGATACCTGAAAAGGGAACAAAAAACTCGACAACTTGCAAAATTTGGAAAGCCTGGACCCCGAGGGTCGATTCCCCGGTATAGTTGGTTTAAACGACCTTCCATGAAAAAGGAAGACAGAGATTCTAAGGGTTGATCCCAAAGATTTAATGCCCCTTTAAGGCCTGAATGATCCAACGTATCTCTTTACGAAAGAAACTACAAATACCTATATTTCAAGGAAGCTAAAGGTACCCCAATGTAGGCGTATGATGGATTCAGTAATCCGCATAACCATGTAGAAAAGTTTTCAAACTCTCTACTACAATAGCTGATGCACAATTTATAAAGTGCGTGACATTTTCTTAAACCCCAGGGGGCATGTCTCGATTATGGTGCAAAAGTGCATGAGCCACACTGCATCCCCAATAACATGAAACGAGGATAAAAAGAATCCTTGTATGACCTAGACCGATTCAAATAAAACCCATGATCAACATATATTTAAGTAATAGGATGTCAGTGATAGTCCAACAAGGAGCCTGGATGATGAACTTAAGTTATCGTTGGCCCAAATCAATATGAAAAACAGACATAGGTTGCAACAGCCGGGAGGTGAAAATAAATAACATGAAGAAGAATTTGACCCCTGATAGGAGGCGATGAAGATCAACTAGAAGCAAAAGGAGGATCAAAAGTGTGATGCTAAGGATAAGTATATCTGATGGAGACTTTCCCCCCAAGAAAGAACAACAGAGAACCAAAGTTCACCAAACATGCACGTTTTAATGCTCCAGGAAGCCGAGTCTTGATAAATATGAAAAGATGAAGACTGTATATGGTCGATGCCACTGCGCACCAACCCTGAAAAGAGGAACAAGAATTTATATCCAAAATTTCACGAAGAGGATATCGACGATTGTCGTTAGCTAAGGAATAAAATTGAGTTCATAATCTAGAGAGGGTTCACCAAGATAGTGAAGGAAGCAATAAAGTGAAAGATTATAAATAATAGAAGGGAGAACATGATACTCTAGAGAAACATGCATCCCTGAGTGCCAGTTATCAAAATGATCTTTAGAAGGCTAACGACTGTTGGGACTTCAAGAAGCTCAATGAAAGATTGTACCCGAAATATAGTACACCGTAAGGAGCGACAGTGGAAATGGCCACTAACTTTGATGATTCTGATTCGGAGGGGATGGAATTCCTCCATGAAGACCTGATGGTCGTCATACTATAATATAAAACTCTGAAAGATTCTTGGCAAATGGGACTCGCTAATTCCCAACTTGCCTTTTATGATATGTTGCCATGATTAAAGGCCCGAATGAGCCGTGGAGTAGGTCCTCCCAAAAGAAGACGTGGAATGTCGAAAGTTCGACGTGCAATGAGGAAATTCAACAGCAGATACGATTCTTATCCACTTGTAACTGGAGTACAGTGAGAAAAACAAAGAGGAATTCTTGCCCTTGGCAGGCGAGAAACCACAAAACAGTAAGCTAATTATAAGGACGACATTTCTAAGGTACCACTCCTCATTAACTTTATAATATTATGTATCTTTTTACTGCTTTTATTTTGAGAAACTAGATGCCACCTACCAAAGGTTAGAAAGTAAAATTTTTTGAGCATCTATATTGAAAGACCATGAGAGTCTATGGTATAATGAAATTAAGAGCCTAGACAAGGCAGAATATATGAAACACCTCCGAGAGGGATTTGAAGTGCTAATGCACCACAAGGTAATGTTAAATCCTACAAGGTCTGCCTTCGAGGTAGCATTTGTAAATTTTTGGGCCACATTTTATGAGTGGGGAATCAAGGCCATGTTGATAAGATTCCTGGTTATGGAACCCTCATCTTTCATTAAGAACATAGAGAAACTAAAGAGTGCGATTTAGGAGAGATTCATCTCCGAACCTAGTGACAAGTGTTTTCCCTTCTTCACGGTATTAAAGAAAGTAAAGGACCCTTTATGGATTGATGAAAGCCATGTAATCTTTGAGAAATTGAAGAAGCAGAAAATCGGAACACTTGAAGAAGTACTAAATTTATACATGGAAAACTCAATTGTGTAATTGAGACTTGCCTCTGTGAGAAAAGACATGGAGGTTCAGCAACCCATATGTTGGGACATTGAAAAATTATGTGAATAACTCTAGTATTGAGAAGTTCGCGTTAGCCATGACCACAGCATGAGGAAGTTGAACTGTATTTCTAAATGTGCAAAACTAGCCCTGGGGGCACAATGCACAGCCCTGAGGCTGGTGGAAGGTGGTTTAAGTGGATAACTGCGCCTGACGAATTTAGTATAAACATGTACACTATTTAAGGTTCAAGATTTGACCGACTTCATGGTTGAATGTCCTATTGATAACCAAGAAGTCGGGGGCAGGATGAGATACCCTATGAGGGCAAGGAAACATGTAGGACAAGATAAAGATATCATAATGAAGTACCATTTGGTTCTCTATTTTAATGGAACATTCAAAACAAAAGTGAGTGTTGCAAATTCATGACGGATTAATGATATAGTTAACCTCGACATCGGATTTCTCAATAACGAATGACGAAGTTGAAAATAAGGCCTCGATGATCAGACTTGGTTTAGCTCGAACCTTGAGGGTTGAAAACCTCAAAGTCTATGGAGACTCGGTGTTAGTTATTTCTCAAGTAAATGGGGAATTCGAAACAAGGTATGAGAAAGGCATGTGAAGCTGTGAATAAATTCAATGGATGTTACGTAAAGTTACATCCTATAGGAGGAAATCATGAAGGATAATGTCCTATTTGAGTTTGCATATTCAATGATAAAGATTTATAAATTTCGGAACCTGAAGTATGGATTCCAAGTTGATACCACCAGTAGGTGTGGAAAATTGTTGGGTTAATTTTATGAAGGTTAACCTAGAAACTAGTGGTTGCCCAATGCATATGAGGTATGCAATCCATTGGAAAAGTGCCTAGGTACGCTCTAGTTGAGAGGAGTTTGGTAAGAAATTCTTTGTGATTCCATACTCGAAATACCTGGGACCCTAGAAGCGGAACTAACCTGGAAAGAAGTTCATCCATGAGCAACACCCGGGGGGCAGGGCTGACACAAAAAAAAAGTAGTCAAGAATAATTCAGCTCAAAAGGAGACTGAATCCTGACCGAAATACGGTTCAACCGAGCTGTCTAAATTAAAGATAAGTCGACCAGAAGGCTGGAGTTTTAGAATCAATAGATTCGTCAACAAGATATGAGAGACTTGTGAAGTCATGACTGAATTTGATGAATTCTACATCCTGAGGAAGTAAGACATGAGGGTCGTGATTCAAGAGATACAAAATTATACGGAAAGTTTTTACTTCTAAGTCTCAAAGACCCAAAAACTAATACCAAGCTGATAGCACCGATATGTACGAGGACTCATTATCTCGAAGTCTCGACTCAAACTAGTCGGTGACCCGACGATGCCATGGAAGCATGAAAAATGCTGAAAAAAGCTTTGAAGCTTAATCCGATTGCAAGGACTTCATACAAGAAGTAGTTCGTGATTCCTTACCTGAAATGCCCGAGAACCCGAAAGATGGAGTTGGTCTTAAAGGAATACATGAGAAGAAATGTGGGTTACGTCCGGGGTACAGGGCCGACACTTAAAAATTACTTATTGGAATTCTATTGGCTAAAGATGATGGTTGATGCCAAATATTACGAGAAGAAAGTATACTTGATGTCAGAAGCACACACATGTTGTTAGGAAATCTTATAAGATATTGATATTAACCAATTCCCATGTCTCGTTTACAACGTATAAGATTGATACTCTTGATACAATACCATAGCCAGTTCCCGAAGGTAGATCCTGACATAAAGAGGATTGAGGCTAAAACCCTTGGTTGTATAACCAGCATCCAAGTGGCACAATTCCCACAGAAAAGTGCGATATAAAGGTATGAACTCTCACGAATCCTAGTGATGAGTGATAGAAGACAGTACAACATCAATGATGTGAGAAGAGAGATAGTAAATCCTGCTCCACAGGAAGTCGAGTAATCCTTGATGGACTGAAAGAGGGACGAATACTCGAGAATTGACTAGGCAGACATGCCACTTTCAAAGAAATGATATGGGTTATTCCATTCTTATTGGATGATAAATCTGAGGTTGTGATGCCATTATGAATCACTCAAAAAACTCCAAAGGTTGAGGTCTTTGAGCCCGGGGAGAATGAGAAGACATGACACATACTTTAGATTCACTGAAGCCAACACGGGATTGTTGAGCATCTGAAACAAGTTTCGATGACTATAATGTAAGAGAAAAAGAAAGATTTCTTCGATAGAGAGACTTAGTCCTCGGAAAGATCAAGGCGTCCTGAGTTGGGCAGAAAGGAAAGGCAATACCTATTTTCGAAGAGTCATCCCTAAACATGAACATATTTAGGACAAGGATCCCACAAACTTGAAAACATTTTGAGAAAATAAGGTACTCAGGCTCAATACACCTTAAACTCAAGGTTTAATCTAGTTGAGAATCTAAGTAGGACAACTCACCTGGTTGGACTAACTAGAAATAAGGCTCGTAGAGGCCACGTTGATTGAAGGCTAGTATAGGCCACTTTCCGTCCAAATTGAGGGATCAAGGCACGCAAAAAAAATATGAAGATGCCATCATGAGTTAGAGCTCGTAATAAGCTTCGATTCGGTATATTATATGCTCAAATCAGAGTAAAGAGCGAAAAGTTATGGCCATTAAAATGCTGGTAACCCGTAATTCAGAGTTCCTGGTCTAAAAGACTAGGATTCCTGGTATACGAGTTCAGGATTCCTGGTCGAAAATCAATTCGACCAGAGTGTTGAAATAGCCCATAATCCGACGAGAGTGTTCATCGAAAAAGGGGAGAATCCTGGTCGAAAATCCATACGACTAGGATGACAAATCAGCTCATAGTTAGACCAGAGTTCGGGTCAGGATTCCTGGTCTAAAGGACCAGGATTCCTGGTATACGGGGTCACGATTCCTGGTCGAAATCAATTCGACCAGAGTGTTGAAATAGCCCGTAATCAGATGAAAGTGTTCATCGAAAAAGGGGAGAATCCTGGTCGAAAATCCATATGACTAGGATGATAAATCAGCTCATAGTTAGACCAGAGTTCTGGTCGAAATTCGACCAGAATGCATCCTGGTCTAAAATCAGTTCGACCAGAATGCATCCTGATCTAAAATCAGTTCGACCAGAATGCATCCTGGTCTAAAATCAGTTCGACCAGGATGAAAGAATGACCCATAGTTAGATCAGAGTTCTAGTCAAAATTAGACCAGGATGCATCCTGGTCGAATTTTGACCAGGAATAAAAAGAAAAACACCCGGAGGTACAGAATAATTCCTAAAATATTAGGAAAAATTATAGAAAATACCCGGAGGTACGAAAAAATTTCTAAAATATTAGGAAAAATTACGAAAAATACCCGGAGGTACAGAATAATTCCTAAAATATTAGGAAAAATTACAGAAAATACCCGGAGGTACAAAATAATTCCTAAAATATTAGGAAAAATTATGAAAAATACCCGAAAGTACGGAAAAATTCCTAAAATATTATGACAAATTATGAAAAATACCCGGTGGTACGGAAAAATTTCTAAAATATTAGAATAAATTAAGAAAAATACCAGGATGTACGGAAAAATTCCTAAAAATTTAGGGAAAATATCTGTGAGTACGGAAAAATTTCTAAAAATTTAGAAAAATACATGTGAGTACAAGATAATCCCCGAAAATTATGGGAAAATACCAGAAAATTCCTAAAAATAGGAATAAGGTAAGAAAATGAGTATGGAAAATTATATAAATTCCAGAAAAAATCCTGAAGCCTCGGATAAGGCAAATCATTATAAATGTGTAGGTCGCTCCACACTTTACGCTAAAAACGATAACCCAGATAGGGTAAGAGATAACCTAACTTCTACGAAACATCGAGTGTGTTTCCCAGAAGTTGGGGGACAAATGATAGGGAATAAAAATAACCCTAATTGCGGAGTTAATGTCACATTAATTAGACCTGATTTGGTCAAAGGGGAATGTCCAATTAATGAGGCCCAAAACCCTAACTATTTATTAAATTCGTAAATAATAAAGGGGCTAATTAAACAGCCCAATGAATGTGTTCAAATAAATAACTACTTCTACAAGAAGTAGCCTCCAAGCAATCCAAATATAGAAGGAAACTAATTCCTGCTTTCTAGGATCCAAAGTCCAGTTTGAGAAGGGGACTTGCCCATCAAGTCACCTAATTCTATCATAATTCCTAGACTCTCAACGTCTATATAAAGGGTCTTACCTCTTCAACTTCAGCAGAACATTTTGGGGACAAGAGCTTTAGACGTCACCACCATGAAACCATGTTTTGGAAGACAACTTTAAGCATCGTAAAACCGCGAAAGCGTCCTTCAAGCCACGAGGCCATTACCTGGAATGACGTTTTAGACTTAGTCCTTGAAGGACATGAAAGTTACTGCGTCCTTGGTGAGCTCTCGCTGCCATAGCCCCGAGGGCAAGCATCACCAAGAACTATGTTTTGGCTTGATCCTAGGCATACACCGAGGTACGTAGGCATCTTGTGAGGGCAGATTCAAGCCACGAAACACAAGCGCAGCCATTAAAGCTCGAAGCTTATCAAACCCTAACATTAAATACACGCAATAAATAAATACATGTTTTTTATCCATACTAACGATAAATCCACTATTTACTTGTTACATTCTTATTTGAGTTGAGTTAAATCCTCGAATAAACAAATAGGCTATGACATATGCCTTTCAATCTCCCCCTATTTGTTTGTTAGATAATAACAATAAATACCTAGAGGAAAACTCAACTAAAAAATAAGAAAAAGATGTAAAAAGAAATTCAAAGTAAATAGCAAAAAAGTTCTGGATTATGTTTAACATTTTCCAGATTCCAAATATATGTTCCTCTAGACCGAACATATCTTCAAGTAGTTTCATTCTCATTTCCTTGGTTCTTCAAATCTCTGCCAGATAATACTTCTCAGTCTTGAAGTAATTATCATCAGCTTCTTTTGTACAACCATATTTCCTGTTGAGAAGCGCATATCTCTCTTGCTTCTCCCCCAATAAGAATGAACTGCTTAAGGGAGATCACCTTTGTTTACCACATCTCTCGTACAATAGGATCCGTAGATAAAAACCAATGGTACCTCCCTTTTTGGAAAACAGCTTCTTCCCTTACGAAGAATATTGATGAACCAAACCACTTCTACTGATTACTTTTTCTTCCTCCCTGCTATTTCTCCCCCTTAGTTGAGGAATCCTCCAAACTATTACTTAAACTTTTATCTCCCCCTTAGAGAAGGAATGTATGCCGTTGTCTGAAGGAGTTCTCATATTCCACTTGGTTAGAAAAGAAATAACAAGTAGTTTCTCTTTCTTCCTCACTGTGAGTGTGTGATTCCGTTTAGTGTACCTCACATGTGTTTCACTCTTCTCTCCACTCGTGTTTACACTCATTCTCACAAGTGTATCACTCCTCTCATAGCTCTAAAATTCAGCTTTACCTGCAAGAAAAATCACCTTAGCCATCCTTAAGGAGGTCACAAGTGGTGCAATGGGAGTTCGCAAATTCCCATCCTCGTTAAACTCGTCAGATGAATCTGAGTCATAATCTACAAGTTACTAGTTTCCCTTTTAGGGTTCCAGATTTGAACTCTGGGAAGGTAAACAATGATCCAACAAATTTAGCATAAAGATCAAAGTTCCCTTCTAATGTCTGTGAAGACATTTCCTTGTGACTCATCAGGTAATATCTGAATCATTGTTAACAAGTTGCCAATCTGCGCCTATGTCAGATCCACTATCCGCAGATGCATCCAAGGGATTTAAGCCTGGGGAGGTAGACACTGACCACTGACATATGGCTATTGGATCAGTATCCTCTCCTAACACCTGTAAAGGCAATTGGTCCATTAAAGAGCCTTGAACAATCGAATCTAACCTTAAAATTATCGAAACTCTTGTTTCCGTCAACTCCTCCTTTGTGTGTGTAACCTTTCCTTGTGCATCAAGAATTTTTTATATTTGAGGTGGTGACACTACATCGAATACCCTGGCCGACAGGAAAATTTCAATAGACGCACCCTGTTGAAAGGATGAATCTAGTAACTGTTTTTGTGCCTTTTCAGCCATTACATCTTTTTGAGAAGATGTATGGGGGCTAACAGTTGTCTCGGTTTAAATACTACTCATCTTTGTAGGAGACATAACTGCTGGGTTGACTTCAGAACCTTCCTTATGTGGTGCACTAAGGCACTATCTCCCTCACGCTCATTCATACTTCATTTAAGTGGTAAGAGAGTGTTGGTTGGTTATGTTTCCGTGTTTGTCTTTACAGTTTGGGATAGAAGTTGTGGGTTTTCAACTTCATAACTGTCAATGAAAGAAGGCCATTGGAGGCTGAACCTGTATCACAGAACATATGGCAATAGAGATAAAATGTACTTAAGATCTATAATGAATGAAAATTATACATTTAATCTTTTTAGAGAAATGATGTACAATAGTGATTTCAAAAGATTTTAATGAATTAAGAAATCACTAATGTAGAAAGAAGTTTGATTTTCTCCTAAAATTGTTCGAGTGCACAAGTCTGTTTGTAGACCAACATATAACATTATCATTATATCACTGCACATATAAAACAATATGTTTGTGCCTAGTGATAAGAGAGTTATTAATATGACGACTCTACTAGTTCATATTAAACTGTAACTTCAGTTAGAGTGCCATACCATGTCCTTGACGATTGCTTGAGTAGTACACTAGTTCATACCAACCTGAAGTGAGATTGTGAAGAAGAGATTGCATAGTCCAATAGATCTGCAACTGCAAAGTCCATGAAATGTGGTGCATTGACTTCCTCTTTCGACTCACCAACCAGGAGTGCACTTGTACACATCTTCAATAATAACATTTCCAGCTTGCAAACAGCCATATCCCTCAGTTAAATGTTTGCTGTTATCTCTAAAGGTAACCACTGGGCCAACTTTCTCAACCATATTTGATAGCAGAGCTCTATCTTTGGTCATATATCTTGACGATCCACTGTCAAGAATTCACACTACCGGTTCCACCTGTTTAATGCCCTGCAATACAAATGGATTAAACCTTCTTCGGAACCCAAACTTGGTTGGGTCCGGCATACTTGTAGAATTGGCCTTTATCAGGCAAAACAACACTCTCAACTTTTATGTTCTCAACTTTCTTAACGACTGGACATTTGACCTTGTAAACAGCCTTAACAAATTTCTATTTAGGCTTATGCACAAATGTCTCCTTTCTAGCCTTAGGAGGACTAGCAGTCTTAGACCTATCATGCTTCCTATTATTCACATGGTGACGAGGAGTAGTCTTATCATTAGAAACATACTTACCATTAAAATAAGCATACATCAAATTAAAAGCACAAGACATACAATTAGGAACACCACATACTTTATGAGAGGGATTAACAACAGGCAAATTATGCATGGTAGACATGGCATTTTTGTTATCCAACTCATGTGTGTCTGAGTTAGTCTCAGTTGCTTTCACAACTTTGACTGGAACTTTCGACACACTTGGCTTTGAAACAACCTTCTCATTAGCAAGATCTTCAGCACGTATTTCTTCTTGAATAATAAAGGAGGTCTCATCAAATGGTTCAACAATTGATTTTTTATAGAGGGGTTCATCAACACCCTTAAACACATGTGGTACTTCCCTACCCTTAGCGCATACATGAGGAGGGGAGTTTATACCTAATTCTCCAATAGCAACATTGTAATCAAAACTTATTCCAGATGTTTGATTAATAACTTGCTTATTGTAGAACTCTTTAGCCTTCGAACAAGAATTAAAGTAAGCTATAACCTTAGTCTCAAGACCGGTGATCTTGTCTTTGAGAATAGTTTCGAGTTGTCTATAACAGTTAACTCTATTTTCTAGAAAAGATACTTGTTCTTTTAACTTGTCTTGATTAATGCGCATGAGTTTTAATTCATTGACCGCTTTCTCAAGGTCTTTGATTTGTTGAATTAACATTTCATTATCACGATGAGCACAATCTAAGGAACCTCCTAGATGATAAACTAATTCAGCATCACTAAATTTTACCTCTTTCCTTGACGATGAAATATTTCCATCAATAGCCATAAGAGCA
The DNA here is from genome assembly GCF_009905375.1 of Apium graveolens. Lineage (NCBI taxonomy): Eukaryota > Viridiplantae > Streptophyta > Magnoliopsida > Apiales > Apiaceae > Apium > Apium graveolens. Next base: position 217,248,792 of record NC_133649.1, on the reverse strand, counting down.
AGATTCCCATCTTCTTCCCATTTCCAGGTAAGCCCTTTCAGAGTTACTCTTCTGATTTGAATCATAAGAGTGCTTCCATACTTGCTTTGGCTTCCTGCATTCTGTGGCAAAGTGTCCCAAATCATTGCAGTTAAAGCATCGAATGGTGCTCCGATCAACCATCCCTATTTTGTATCCACCACTGCTGGTGTTAGAGGATGAAGATCCACCTTTCTGGAATCTGTTGTAGTTGGATTTGTACTTGAACTTAGGATTTCTCTTGAATCTGACATTGGAGAATCTCTTGACAATCTGGGCCATTGACTCATCTTCCAATTGCTCCAGCTCTTCCAAGGAGTAAAAATCATCACCAGATTGATTTGTAGTAGGAGGATCATATTCTGCTACTATCACATTTTCCTCAGCCTTGGAAAACTGTACCATTCTCTCTAACTGTTGAGATTGTTGTTGTTGTTATTGACCTTCGTCTACTAGAGCAGTAGACGTGCTGACTACTCTACCTTTCCCGTAGACTTCCTTCTGCTGAATCTGCTCCAACTCATAGGTTTTTAACACACCATAGAGCCTTTCCAAAGAAATCTCACTCAGATCTCTCGCTTCTCTTATGGCAGTGATTCTATGTTCAAGATGAGTTGGCAGTGTTAAAAGGAACTTTTTATTGACCTTCCTGATTGGATAATATTTTCCATTTATGTTCAGGTTGTTGATCAATGCATTGTACCTCTCGAACACTTCAGTAATTCCTTCTCCTGGATTGGATTTAAAATGTTTATACTCAGAGGTTAGGATCTCTAACTTGTTCTCCCTAACTTCCTCTGTGCCTTCATTAATCACCTCAATAGTTTCCCAGATGTGTTTGGAATTTTTACAGTTCATCACATGTCTGTTCATCAAGGGATCAAGGGAATCAACTAATATTAATTGAAGGCTGGCATCCAAGGAGGCTTCTTCCTTTTCAGCAGGAGTAAAATCCTCAGGCTCTTTTGCATAGGTTCTAGCTTTGGTAATTACAACATTATCTTCTATAACCTCTGGTTCAATAACCATCGGAATTTTTGGACCCTTCTTTAACACGTCCAGATATTTGGGATTTGCAACTTGTAAGAACAAGAGCATCTTCTTCTTCCACATAATATAATTTTCTATATCAAACAGTGGAATTTTAACGGTTCCAACTTTTCGTGAAGTCATTATGAATTTTTGAAGAAATAAAAAATTCAAGGAGTTGAAAAATCACAAAAGTCTAGGATCTTGATTTATTCGTTAATCAGAAGGCTCTAATACCAATTGTTAGGTCCCAATATGTTTGTAGAAGGGGGGGTTGAATACAAACTATACCATTTAATCGAATTTAATACGGAATAAAAAAGTGAAACAAAATTCAAGTTAAATACAACTATTATTAAACTTGAAAGGTGTTACAACAACGGTATCATTTACAAGGGATTAATCTCAAATAAATTATCACAAATCAAGAATAAATTCGACATGAACTTTTTTCTATTTTTGAAATAAAAAGATCAAATTCTAGAAGCAATTTGAGATTAAGTTCTAGGGATTTTGATCCGCTAGATAGTTACAAAAGAACAAGAGAATGATTTCTAGTGGTTTAGATTTAACTTTAATTGCTAGAAATTAATAATCTGATTTGCGGCAGTTGAGAGATGAAATGCTGAGAGTAAAGTTTTTGCTGCTTCTGTTCTTGGTTGGTTGAAGATGTCTTTTATGATCTGCTGCTTCTGTCTTTAATAATTAAATCAACAGAACTGAATTGTATTGGCAAGACAATCTGAGAATTGGCATGACCTTCGATCAGACAATCTGATTGAACTAGCAAGTTAATCGGTGAGACAATCACTTGTACTAGCAAGACAATTGGTGAGACAATCACTTGTACTAGCAAGACAATCGGTGAGACAATCACTTGTACTAGCATGACAATCCCATAGCTGATAGAACTTTCGGTATGACAATCCATTTGAACTAGTATGACTTTCGGTATGACAATTGATTGTCATAATGGTTCAATTGATTGTCATGCTGAATTAATATTGAATATAAATTCAAAATTAATTCTGAAAATTCATAATATTAATTCAGAATTAATTAATAAATTAATTCAATTAATCAATAAATTAATCTTTGCAGATATAATTTATTTTCTTAATTAAATTATATGACTTAATTAATTAATAGAGAATTAATACTACTCTTGAACAACAACCATTATTCTGAAAATCTTCTAAAAATCACTGAAAATTATGAATCAATTCCACCACTTCAATGTTGACACTCGATGTACTGTCTGGTTCATGAGTGACTAACTTCCGTGATGTTTCTTCATGTCTTGATTTTGATAACTTGATTTTCTTCAGATTAAATCCCTGTAATAATCTGATACCCTAACAAGATCTCTGTCACTTGATTAAATCCACAATCTTGATTTATATCACTGAAGCTTGATCAATTTCTTGAACTTCTTCCAGTGAAGTAATTCCTCAAGTCTGTAGATGAACCTTGTTTCTGAATCCTTTGACAGATGTTACTTTGTGAGATCTGTTTGACTATAGATCCACTATTTACTTGTTACATTCTTATTTGAGTTGAGTTAAATCCTCGAATAAACAAATAGGCTATGACATATGCCTTTTAGAATCTGATTTATATCTTATACTACTTGCGAACTCGTATATTTGCGTGTAATTTAGCGCGTGTTTAGCGACTAACAGAAGCATCCAAGTCAAGATTCAATTTCTTCAAAGCCCGATATGCCTTATGCTCGAGCTCCACAGGAAAATGACACCCCTTACCATAAACCAACTGAAATGGCGACATACCTAATGGAGTCTTGTTTGCTGTTCTATACGCCCAAACAGCTTCATCAAGCTTCAAAGACCAATCTTTCCTTGATGGACGCACAACTTTTTCTAAAATGCGCTTGATCTCTCTGTTTGATACCTCAGCTTGACCAATTATCTGAGGATGATAAGCCGTAGCAATGCGATGATTCACATTAAACCTGTGCATCATAGCAGTAAACTTGCGATTGCAAAAATGCGACCCCTTATCACTGATTATGACTCTTGGAGTTCAAAACCTTGTAAATATCTGCTTGTGAAGAAAATTAAGCACCACTTTCGCATCGTTCATTGATAACGCCTTAACTTCAACCCATTTGGACACATAATCAACCGCCAACAAGATGTACTGATTGTTACAAGATGAGACAAATGGCCTCATGAAGTCAATTCCCCAAACATCGAAGACCTCAACCTCGAGAAGCACATTAAGAGGCATCTCATCCCTCTTCGACATATTACCCACACGTTGACATTGATCACATTTCAAAATGAACTGGTGATCATCTTTAAATAAAGTTGGCCAAAAGAAAACTGCTTGAAGAATATGAGCTGCTGTATTTTCTCCACCATAATGTCCTCCATAAGCCGTTGAGTGGCAATCTCGCAAGATCCCCTCCGTTTTGCTGTAAGGAATACATCTCCTGATGATTTGGTCAGCTCCTTGCCAAAAAAGAAATGGCCCATCCCACATATACCACTTCACTTCATGTAGAAACTTCTTCCTTTGAGCATATGATAAGTCGGGAGGTATAATATTACTCACAAGGTAGTTCATAATATCTGCAAACCACGGTTCTTCTTCTTGCACTCCAAATAACTGCTTGTTGGGAAACGACTCATTTATCAATGGCTTGTCCAATGAAGTAGCGTTAGGGTTCTCTAAACGCGAGAGATGATCAGCGACTTGATTTTCAGTCCCCTTTTTGTCCTTGATCTCTGATATGGGCCTAAAGTTAGCCTATAAATATAATAAATGTTGAATTAATTAGACCAGATACGATCCAATAACGAAGCCCATTTAATGAGGTCCAAAGCCCTGATTATTTATTAATTTCGTAATTAATAAATAGGGAGGATTACGAGCTCATTAAATAAGTCCTAACGATGATGTAATTCCATAAAAGAGAACCTCAAGGGCACCTACACCAACTAGGAATCTGATTCCTATATTCTAGGACTTCAAAGTCTATCCAAAGTCTGAGAACTTGATCAACAAGTCTCCTATCCCTAGTCCAATTCAAGGACTCTTAAGATCTATATAAAGGGATCTACCCCTCAATCAGAACTACATTTTGGCTTAATCCTCGATTAAGGTCATACAGGCCACTACGTCCTTGGTGTGCCCTCGCCGCCATAACCCCGAGGGCATCATCAAGAACTATATTTTTTGGATTGATTCTCTAATTCTCAGAGATACGTAGGTATCTCGTAAAGGCAGAGTTAAGCTACGAAACACGAGAGCAGCCATTAAAGGCCTTGAGCTCCCGAACCTTAGTAATAAATACAGCAAATAATAATCTTAGTTTTTTATCCATAACAATCTCTAGTTCGAATTCTTGAAGCAAAAGGCACAATAGCTTCAAAATCTTAGAGAAGTCTTTGATGAAACGACTATAAAAACCCGCATGGCCAAAAAAACTGCGAATTCCCTTAACAGAAATAGGTGGATGAAGGTTCTCAATGACCCCCACTTTGGCTTTGTCCATCTCAAAACCCTTACTAGAAACCTTGTGCCCAAGAATAATGCCCTGACGCACCATAAAATGATATTTCTCCCAATTGAGAACCATATTGGTCTCAACACACCTCTTGAGAACATATCCAAGATTCTGCAAGCATTCATCAAAAGAATCTCCAAATACCGAGAAGTCGTCCATGAACACCTCCACATTCTGGCCAATCATATCAGAAAAGATGGCCATCATGCATCTCTGAATTGTGGCTGGTGCACCACACAGACAAAAAAAAACTCGTCTGAAGGTGAAAGTACCAAATAGACAAGTCAAGGTAGTCTTCTCCTGATCTTTTGGAGCGACACAAATCTGATTGTAACCCGAATAGCCATCCAGAAGACAATAGTACTCATTACCCGCCAATCTGTCAAGCATCTGGTCAATGAAGGGTAAAGGGTAGTGATCCTTCCTAGTGGCCTTATTCAGCTTCCCGTAGTCCATACAAACTCTCAACCCCGTGACTGTTCGTGTAGGAATAAGCTCATTATTCTCATTTGCTACCACAGTAATTCCACCTTTCTTTGGCACACATTGAACTGGGCTCACCCATGAACTGTCAGAAATAGGATAGATGATCCATGTATCTAGCCACTTAAGAATTTCCTTCTTCACTATTTCATTCATGATTGGATTAAGTCTTCTTTGCTGCTCGACCATAGGCTTGCTACCTTCCTCTAGCAGAATTTCATGCATGCAATAAGAAGGGCCGATTCCCTTGATATCTACTATAGTCCAACCAATTTCCGATTTGAACTATCTCAAAATCCTCAGAAGCTTCTCCTCGTCACTACCTGAAAGGTCAGATGCAATAATCACAGGAAGAGTAGATGCATCACCTAAAAAAGCATACCCCAAATGCTCAGGCAAAGGCTTAAGCTCGAGAGTAGGAGCTTCCTCAATAGATGGCTTGAGGCATTTAGGAGCCTTGTTCAATTCCTCCATTCGAAGAAATTCAAAAGGCATATCAATCGTCCGCTTCCAGGGAGAAGCATTCAAATATTGCAATTGCTCTTCACCTTCATCATCTTCACTATACGAATTCCCCAATAAGACCTTTCTAAGGCATCAGACCTCAGTAATTGATCAAGTTCCGAAGTCACCGCAGAATCGACCAACTCCACCTTTAAGCACTCCTCATTTTCTGTAGAAAATTTCATAGCATTGAACACATTAAAAGTTACATCCTGATCCAGCACTCGCATTGTAAGCTCACCCTTCTGCACATCTATCCAGGTTTGACCAGTCGCCGAGAAAGGTCTTCCCAATATTATGGGAATCTTCTTATCCACCTCGAAATCAAGAATTACGAAATCAGCAGGGAAGATGAGTTTATAAACCTTGACCAAGACATCCTCCACAATACCTCACGAATATGTAATAGAACAGTTGGCCAACTACAAAGTCGTATAAGTCAGTTTTGGATCAGGTAAGTCCAACTGCTTGAAGATTGATAAAGGCATTAGATTGATGCTAGCTTCCAAGCCTTTTAAGCATCTGTCAAAAGACACTTTTCCAATAGTACATGGAATAGTGAAGCTTCCCGGATCTTTAAGCTTCAGAGGCAACTTCTGTTGCAGCACAACACTGCATTCCTCTGTGAGAGCGACTGTCTCTAAATCATCTAGCTTCACTTTCCGAGAGAGAATACCTTTCATAAACTTTGCGTAACTAGGCATCTACTCTAGAGCCTCAATGAAAGGTATGTTGATATGAAGTTTCTTGAGCACCTCCAGAAACTTCTCAAATTGGTTGTCCAGCTTTTTCTTCTGCAACTGCTTAGGAAAAGGTGGTGGAGGATATATCTATTTCTCTCCTGTATTACCCTCAGGAGGAGTGTGCTCAACAATAGTCTTCCTTGGTTCCACTTCTACTTCCTGCTGCTCTACTTCTTTCTCAGTCCCAGCTTCTTCAGTTGACACTTGCATTTGTTCAGGATTCGCAACCTTTGCAAACCTCAAACTGATTGCCTTTACCAACTCCTTAGCTTCCCTCTTTCCTGGCACTTCAGTGTCACTAGGTAGTGTACCAGGCTGACGATTTAGCAAGGCATTGGCAATTTGCCCAATTTGATTTTCTAAGGTCTTGATAGAAACAGCTTGACTCTTGCACATAAGCTTCAATTCTTCTAATTCAGATTTTTCATTAGCTTGTTGTAGCTGAAGTTGCTGTCTAGGTGCATATTGTGGTTGCTTAAAAATAAGGGGTTGTACTGCTTAGCTGGATACTGCTGATAAGGTTGTTGAACCACATTCTGAGCGTTGTTCCAGCTGAAATTAGGATGATTGCGGTTGTTGGGATGATAAGTGGCTGGCACAGGTTGCTGCGAACGCTGAAAGTTGCTCACGAACTAAGCTGATTCACTAGAAATTGTACACTGATCGGTCTCATGGGCACCAGCATAAAGCTCACGGACACTAGTGATTTGATTAGCTCCATAATTAGCCAAATTTTCCACCTTCATAGTCAAAGCCTTAAGTTGGGCAGCTATAGCAGTTGTTGCATCCAATTCCAGAATTCTAGCTACTTTTCCCTGAGTCAGTCTCTGAGAAGGATTCTGGTATTCATTAGCAGCTATCAGTTTGATCAATTCATAAGCTTCATCGTAGCTCTTAGCCCACAAGGCTCCTCCTGATGCTGCATTGAGCATGGGTCTAGAAGTAGCACCCAATCCATTATAGAAACAGTTTATAATCATCCAATCAAGCATGCCATGGTGTGGGCACTTCCTTAGCATCTCCTTATATTAATCCCAAGCTTCACACAGAGATTCTCCAGTTTGCTGAGCAAACTGAGTAAGAGCATTCCTGATTGCAGCAGTCTTCGCCATAGGAAAGAATTTAGTGAGAAACTTTTGAGCAAGATCATTTCGAGTGGTGATAGACCCTGCTGGTAGAGAATGTAACTAGCACTTAGCTATATCCCTCAGTGAGAATGGGAAGAGTCGCAACTTGATAGCATCTTCAGTCTCATCATTGAACTTGAAAGTGTCACAGATCTCGATGAAATCCCTGATATGCATGTTGGGGTCTTCAATAGGAGAACCCCCAAACTGAACTGAGTTCTGTATCATCTGAATCGTGCTTGACTTGATCTCAAAAGTGTTATCCCTGATGGCTGGCCTGATGATGCTTGACTGAATGTCATTGATCTTAGGCTGAGAATAGTCCATCAAAGCCTTAGGATTTTCTGCTTGATCTCCCATCACTACTAAAACTGGTTCCTCGACTTTCTCTTCTTCTTCTACCTTCTTTTCTTCTTCTAAAACTTCCCTTCGAACCACCACAACTTCTTCCTCGGCTTTATCCAGATTTCTCTTACGAGATCGCGAACGCGTATGCATACACCCTTGCTAGAGCACCTGAAATAAGACAAGGAAACATATAAGTAACAATGTCCGAGTCAATGAACTTTAACGACCACTGATGCAGAACACATAAACTAAAAATTAACACCGAGTCCCCGGCAGTGGCGCCAAAAACTTGTTAGTCGCTAAACACGCGCTAAAATTACACGCAAGTATACGCGTTCGTAAGTAGTATAAGATATAAATCAGATTTGTTCCCACAAGGACTGGTTTAGGTTAACTTTATAATTGATGCACTTAAGCAACAATTATGGTTATTATTCAATGCTAAGATGAATAACAATTTGAGGTTGTTTATAACTAAGAATTAAACTAACAATTATAACTAATGGAATACGAATGATGAATTAATATATATGACAAACATGGGATTCTAACTTCATTAAATACTTCATTCAATAGCCTTTTCATTCTTAACCTTAGCATGTAATGATGATGACACTAATCAGATAACACAAAACTGATAAACGCCAACTTTCATTGCATGAATACCAAACTACCAGACATCTACATAAGAGATAGAAGCTGAATAGACACCAATTATATTGAGACCCTATATGTCTATAAAATTTGACAACATAACAGTTTAAGCACAAGTTATCTATCTTAATTACATAGGGCAACTAAGAAGGTTAAAATTACCCACGAATCATGCATAATAAATACATGAACCTATGCTAGCATGGAAAGTTCTAAATCCTTAAATTCACTTTCACTTCATTAAAGATTAACACACTATCTTATATATTCGCGACGCTCATAAGACGAATAAGCACAACCAATACTAGGTTATCATACAATCACCACACACTAAGGCATCAAAACAAATCAACTAAATAAATCCATAAATAAATCCGCTAGAACCCCACGATAATGATTAGCCCATAATCGGACTCATCATCAACGTGGGTTCCGATGAAAGCATGGTATAATAAATGTAGTCTTTATAACGAATAATAAAACAAAGTTAACACAAGAGTATAGGTTCAACAAAATAAGAAATGAGCATCCAAGATTATAACGCAAAATAGAGATTTACAAGAATAAACTAGTTCGTCTTCACCTTTGTTGAATTGTGCTATAGGTCTCTTGCCGTCTTCTTCTTAGCCCTGATATGTCTCTGGCTTGATATGTTCTCAAAAACCAGCTTTTTATTGTTTATATAGCAGACCCATGCAAAGTAGAAGTCTCTCTCTCAAAAGCCAAGTATAATCAGGATCTTTCTATCCCGACACGGCGCGGGCGCGCGCTTGATCAGCGCGAGCGCGCTTGGTTTCTGATGTTTGGGTGCGGGCGCTCGCTTTAACAGTGCGGGCGCGCTGGCTCCCTGATCAAAACTTTGACTTCTTCTTTCTCCTTTTGATTTGAGCTGGTTTCCGAGAGCTTTATTCCAACACCTTCCTGACACCAAATTAGCACCAAAACAATGCTAATTCACCTGATTACCTAGAGAATGCCTGAAAATGCAAAAACACTAGAAAACACATTAAAATACCAATAACTTGAGTACAAATACACCAATTTAAAGCTTTACGAAGCGTAATAAAGTGTCATAAATGCCACTCAACGGCTCCTAGAAGAGCTTATGGTTGCAACTAACTCCTATAAGGTCACCTAGTCGCCAGTTAGAAGAGTTGGTGAAGAAACTAAGGCAAAGTCCCCCTCTCAAGCTTCAAGGTCACAAGTAAGATTAAAATTGACTAAGGCAACTTATCTTACTTCCATTGAGTCGCCAGTAACTCCTCCTAGGGAGTATTGAGGTCGTAAGTAACATAGTAAAGCCTCCTTGGAGTAGTTAGTCGCCAGTAAAGCGATTGTCAAGTCCTAGGGATGCAAGTGGTACAATTACAGGCTGTTCAATTCCAAAGGAAAGGTTATTATGCAGCCACATGTCCCTCTTCTCTCTCCATCCTATCAGCCTATATAATTAATTGCAGCATATGGAATTTTTATCTCTCCATTTTTATGAAGTGCGAAACTCTTGCAAAATTGTTTCAGCATTTCTTAAAAGCTTGATTTGACAAGGAGAGGTCATGTCCAATTTGATTCACACCATTTAAAGCCTTACAAACTTATAACACTCATTCTATTTAAAGCTCCTTTGATTGTATTTAATACCTTTTGATGAGTTTTAGATTTTTAGAGTGATAAGAAGAACCCTAGATTTATAGCTTATTGCTTTGGTTCTTTTTATATTTGTAGCTTCGAATCTTTTTATTTGGAGTTGTAAGCAAACCCTCCGGGTATTTATACTTTTGAATAAAAAGAATAGTTACCCAGAATCTCTTTTTGTGTTTATTTCATTTTAGTTTTTTAATATCCGGAATATAACGTATAATTATTTTTGTCAATAAATAATTATTATGTGATTATTATGTGAATTTTGGTGAATTATATGGTAATTGGTGTATGTGTTTGGATGTTTATATGTGGTAAAATTTGAAAATTTTAATTTTTATATGTCCAAAATAAATTATAAAGAATTTTGATATTTTTGTATTAATTTATATGTTGTTATATGATTTTATAAAGGATTTATGGATTTAATAAATTATTTTTCTGAGTAATTATAAATTATTTTGTATAATCGGAAATCGTTCAACTTCAATCGTTTTTATATATTTACAACCCGGAAGTCTCGGGAAAACTCCTTCTAACCTAATTTGATTATTCCGAGCATTTTTCGTGTTTTAACTTTTTCAATCCGGAGTACGGATCTACCTGTGCGATTCCCGACGCAAATTTTACGATATAATTTTCGTTTCGGTAAATCGATTAAATCCGTATTTCCGAGAAACGGGATATTTTGATTAAACTATTATATTATCTTCTCGTAATTCATGTAACCAAAGCGCTGAGACCAAGACTGTATTTACAAAAAGCTTGGTTTTTATAATTATCCTAAAACGGTACGAAACTGGATCAATTTTATCAATACTTAATGATTAAGTATTCTATTTTTATATCTGATATGATCCAACGGGGTACCAATATGTCATAAATATAAATAGCCAATACATTATCTTATTTTGTACAGATAATCATAAACAAACAGTTAAAATTGTAATTATCCAGAGAAAAACCCTAGAATTTATCATGTTTTTCATAATTAAACGAGGATTAGAAGGCTTTACCAAACTCCGATTTGGGCGTGCAAGTAGTCGAATCAAAGCTATGGACGAGTAGATTCAAGTTCTTCAATCTGTATACCTACATAATCAACAAGTTATTTTATAATTATTTATTTAAATTCGAATTAAATTAAGATTAAATTGAGACTTTTTGATTTTGAAGTTGTTTATGTGATTTGATGATTGCATGTTGTAGATAATTGAATTCTGGTCAAGTTGGTATATTGTATGTAGAATTTTGAGTGCAGTACCAAGTTAAAAATTGAGTTTGATTCTCGAATTTATGAAAATAGTATATAGTATGAATGTTCTTAATTGGAATTTAGGCGTTTTTGATTCAAGGGTTATCAGTTGAATTGATTGATACCAGTTTATAGAGCATTTAAAAAGGAATCAATTGATTGTTGTTTGAAGTATAGAGGATTCCTGGTTTGTGCTCACCAAAAAAGAATCGAGTTCACCAGTTTCTTAGTCGATTTGGCCGGATTTTGAATTCCAGGGATTGTTTGTGTTATTTGTTGCTTGACTTGAGTTCCTGGAATGATTTAGAATGAAAACCATACATGAACAAATCCAAATGATTACGTTTTGGCCAAGAACGGAGCTTGGCCGGAAATTGATCGTCGTCGAAATTTGGGAAGAACTCCAACGTGTTCTAGAGTTCTTCCCGACCCGGTTGACCTAGTTTTGATCTTCTTTTTGTTTAACTTCAAAACCAAAAAATATTTCTGGATATTCTTTATAAAAATTATTCAAAAATTCTATTTTTATTTCTAAAATTCATTTTTAAATTCCAAAATTCATTATTTTAATTTAAATTAATTTTAATCGATTATTTAATTAGATTTAATTATTTCTTTTGGTTTAAAAATTTCGGAAAATAATTTCAAGCTTTAAAATATTTTTCTAAATTATGTTCAAGGCTCGATAATTATTATTAAATGATTTTGATCCAGTTTCGGGTATTCGAACCTTGTTATTTATTTATAAAATGATTCTGGTACCCGTTTTAATTCTGAAAAATGTTCAAAAATTCATATTAAATACCAGAAAAATCATTTTAACCCTGAACCTTCTTTAAAAAATTATTGTTATCGAATACCTTGTATGATATGTGCTATGTGCTATGTGCTATTTGATTAATGTGTTATATGCCTATGTATCTATTGTTTGACTGTTTTGGTCGTAACTTTCAATCTGTAAATCAGATTTGGGTAAAATGAAGGGTATATAAAAGCTTATGACGTCTACGTGACGAATAGAATAAATACGATTGAGTATTGATAGATACTTGTGATACCCAGCAGAGGAAGGGAGGCGTAGAAAAGGAAAACAAATGATCAATAAAGCCGAGGCATAGAAAAAGAAAGCAAATGATCAGTGAGTGGAAACAACGCATAGGAAAAGTAGTTAAACATTTGTTGAATAGAATTGTTAGACGAATGCAAGTGAAGTTGGGAGTCATTGTGATAAGGGAAGTTATTCTTGAACCATCTTGATATGTATTTGAAATAGTTTTATTTTATATTACAAGTGCTTTGAAGTACTTAACCCTAAACCTTGATTCTACTTATTGATCTTGAGCCGTAAGCCTTATTCTTTATAAACCATCGATTATTGAATTCCCAGATACGAACCACAGATATACGATACTACTTCACAAATATACATAAATCATATATAGATCGCTGAACTGGATTTGTTTAACTTACAAACCTTAATACCTCATACATCAGTAGACTAATCCCTGTGATAATTACACCTTTGTTCTTCTATCTAATTCTTATACAGGCTGGAATCTAATCTTTATACATACCATGTTATACCCTTGTGGTGTTTACGAAACACCTTATACTATGAAACAAATGTTGTTAATGATTATGTTTATTGATTTATATTGTTTATCATGTTGTTATTTATAAAATTGGATGGTTTTAAAAATGTGTACCAGATTCGTAGTCAGACCAGATTCGTGGTCGTATTAGGCCAATGTATTCCTTAGATCCAGTATATAGAGGAGAGCTGTGTGCCTTGCTCAGGGTTAGTGCGTGACTGATCAGCAGTCTAACCTTGATTTTAAAATTTAAAATGAATATCCAATTTTAATGATTGTTTAACAAGGAACTTGATTCCTATTAATAATTTCAATTGATCATTGTTTAACCTCAATTATTGTCATTATAACTTGTTGAGCTAGTTAGCTCACTCTTATGAATATATTATGTTATTCTACAGTTAAAAATGAAATTGGTGGTAGCAAATATCCCTAGTCCAATGTGCGAGCTAGGATTCCAGGTTGAGTGAGATCGAGCTAGCAGGATCTGTGTATTTAGTTTTGAGTTATGTCAATTTATAAGAAGGATTTCATCATCTGTTGTAAGTTAAACTAGTTGGGATTTGGTGCGATGTAATAAAAGTTAAGGTTATGGCTTATTTTCATACTTTAACCTATTACGATCCGTGGTTATATAAAGAAGGGTCGTTGTATATAATATTTGAAAGAGATATGTCCTAAGTCCAATCATGTATGAGGATTTAGGAATAACTTTTATGTAATCTGTTTTGATTTCATTGATATTAATAAAAGACTTGTTTTGTTTTTATTGCGGGCTCTATCTATTTAAATGTTTAAATAAGATATACCACAGTTTAGAGTAAAGCTTTTTATGGATTGTGATGAGATCATAATAATGAGACCTAAAATATGATAACTCTAAACTTAAATAGTTCCTGGTCATAGGATTACTAACTGGTAATTAATAATCCGTAAAGATCGGTACATACTATGCTTGCTTCATTATGAAGGATGTCTGTTCTCATAGACATTTGTGTGGTGACACTATAGCTAGTATGTAGGTGCTTATTATAGAATAAGTTCAATGAACATGACTCACACAGCTGAACAACTGATGGAGTTCACTCACGTGTCAGCAGTTCTTCATATAGTGATAGTTGTACAAGTATCCTTAGATTTGAGGTCATCATAGTCATCTTGTGTACACTGAACTATGCTTTGGTTTAGTTCTTAGTCTCAAGGGACAATTATAAGGGCTCTACTGGGTATAGGAATTTGTACACGAAGATAGTGTATGATCAATAAAGGATCTACCCCTTCCAATGAAGGAAGAGAATGTTCAATGCTGATCCACTTATGCTAGTTCAGGAATCTCTGGCCAGAGTGAATGAAATTAGAAAGGAGTTTCTAATTTACATTAAATAGAACTAAGCATAGTGAATGGGAAAGCAAGTGATTAAATAAGATAGGCTTGACACAAGTTCCATGCCTTGTATTTAATCGTGACATTGCAGGGTAGAAGGAATTGATTGTAAGGTAACTACTCACTGAATAGGTTCTTGGTATTCTAAGCAGTGAATTCGTATTATCCGGATAGTCGTGATATGCTGAGAAGTATCCGTCACGATGTAGAATAAATATGATTAATTAATTAATCATATTTAATGAATTAGAGAATTTATATAAATAATGATAAAATGGTTTTATTATTATTATTTATTTCTACTACCGGCTTAATATTGAACCTACAGGGTCACACCATAAAAGAGAATGATTTAATGGTGGAGGAATTAATTAATAATGGCTGATAATTATTTATTTATGAAATAAATAATTAATTGGCAAATTTAATAATTGATTAAATGAGATTTAATTGATTATAAATTAATTAAGAAAAGGTTCTTAATATTATTAATTAAGAATTTAATTTTTGGAAATTAAATCAAGTGAGAGAATTATTTCTAAAGAGTTTAGAAAAAGGATTAATAATTAAAAGGTGTTTTAATTATTAGTGAGAATAATAAAGGGTTAATAATAATAATATTTTATGGGAAAATTTTCAGCTGAAAATTTTGCCTATAAATATATATTATAGACCCTAATTTTGCCTCAACCAAAAAGATTTACAAAACCCTAATTCTCTCCATCTCCTCCTCCTTCATTACATCGTTTTCTTGGTGGATACCGGTGGAGTGCTTCACACTTGAGGAGCAGCTGCTAAGGATCTCCGTTCATCGTTCTTGGATCACTATTAAAGACCTCCATCTTTCCATTAACGTAAAGCTTCTTAAGGTAAACATACTGAACTACGAATTAAATATTTTTCGCATGGATCCTGCGGAGGGGTTCGATTTTTTTAAGATTAAATTTATGTTTTCGCTGCGTTTATGTGCTAAAAACCCTTCAATATTTTTTATACAGGTTATTATATTGTGTGCGTGTGTTGTGATCCCCAAACTTCTGAGCTAGGTTTGGAGGGCGTCATAGGTTTGGTATCAGAGCTACAGGTTATATGTCACCGAAACAAGCCTAGATTATCGGGATTGGGTAGAGGGTTAGGATTAGGAATAAGAAAGATAGGATGTCGAGAGGTTGAATGCAACTGTATAGTAGGTTGTTGGCATGGCTCATGTCGTGATTCAAGATTCTTATCTTGTGGTGTTGATTTTCGGATAGCAGCAATGGCAGATCGTATTATCCCTATACCATCTGATCATTTGGAGCCTTCTGATCGTGGACCATCACCCCCACCTAGATATGATTCGTATTTTATTCTTCCACCAGTGTTAGTTGTATCACCTCTTGTTGTGACATCTACACCTCTTTGAATTATTCCACCACCCCTAATGTGAGACCGCCTATTGGAGGACCTCCACTTACTGATTCTTGGTATGCTGGACATTCAGCTGCAACTATGTCTTTTTAGTTTATCCCGCACCCTGTTCCATACCATCAGTTTGAGGCTTTTCTTATGAAGCAACATCACATGCGGGGACAGATTCAAGGGCTATAACATATTGTGAATACCCGAGGTACTAAGAAAGGTGAGAAGAAGCTTAAAGGGAAGATTCATGTGTTCCGGAGGATAGCTGCTATCAGGTTATATGGAGCCACTAGTGAATATGTCACCCATTATTATCTTATGGAGTGGGCTAGATGGGTTTTAAAGGAATTTGAGAAAATTGGAAATCCAGAGTTTTCTTGGAATTAGATGATGGTGTTATGACGAATGTGATATATATAGTAGCGATGTCATGTGATATCACAGACTTTATTTGATAGAATAGACTTGTTTACTATTGGATAGACCTGTTGTACTTAACGATAGCAAAAATGATGATGGGAGTATTACCAGTATGGAAGCTTTGAAGTGAAGTTACGAATAAGATAATATGCAACGGTAACTGAAGTTTTCGTCGACTAATGCAGACAAGATGGACCCAATAAGGGGTAGAAGATAGATTGAAGTGGATGGACCCTTACGTGATTGTTTCTTTAATTTGGTACCTTGTTATGGTTAAAGAGGACAACAACCAACTCATATAGTATTGACGACTAGATAAGCAATTTTCAAAATTTAAAACAAGTTTTCGAAAGAGATTTTCTTAACAAAATTTCCAATTTTTTTTTGAATAAAATGAATTTTAAAAATTGGTTGCCAAATTACTACTTGAGTTTCTTGTTTGTTATAAGACACAGATTACTTAAAAGAATACTTGTTCAAGAATTAGTATTGTTAATTCAGAGGGCCAAGTGGACCCGCTATTACGGAGAAATTTTGATTTTTCCCAACAGAAGAGTACAAATCTTGTTTGATAAGGTTAACAACAGAAGCAGCGTGTAGAGAAATTATTCATCCGATTCCTGAGACTATTAGAGTTTAAAAAATTCATTGATTTAAAAGAAGCCTGAGCATGATTAAAGAATATGGAGCAAATTTCCAGACTTTTCTAAAGGAAGAACATTATTAGCAAAAGAGTCGATATGTTGAATGATTAGTGGTTATTTTAGGTCGCATAAATGAAATTTGAAGTTATGATTGTAAATTTTGTAAGAGCGTAATTATGGTTGAATTATTAACATATTAAATGTTGAAGTACGATGTTAAAAAGACAAGACTTAATAAATAGGAATCTATTATTATGATCAATATATGACTTAGAATGGGATTTATTGATTGAACGAGCTCTGAAGGTATACATAAGTGACATATGGATGGCGACTAATGGTATCATTCTTTCCTACAATACTACAATGCATGTTCTTCTTGGCTCTTGAATAAGTATGAACTTCTTTCATTATAAGTTCTATAAGGTGATAAGAAAAAGAAGATTGTTGTATTCCTTTCAAAATCATTGTCCACTCAAGTTTTGTTTTCTGATTGAGACAAGTGGTGTTATGCTGTGACGCTTTATCGGAATGACGAAGTGTCTGGTGGGACGCCACCTAATCATGTGATGTATGCCATATGGTACGAAAGACTGGTCATCTTAAGTACCAATGTGGTTGTCTCATTTATAATCAAATCATTACTTATTCTTTCTTTCTCAGCTATAAATTTATTGAATTATGAATCCTTCTAATTGTTTTGTTGCACTGTTTTTCTTTACAAAATTTTCCAAACAAAAAATCAACCTATCATGAATCAATCAGGTGAATTTATATATTTCAAAAAGTGGGAAACCAGGACATATAACGAAAGATTGTAAAACACCAGCCCAGTTAGTAAAGCGTTAGGAATCATGGGATCTCTTTCGATAGTGGATGAGCCTCCAAGAGTGAGAATTTATGATATATTTCTGAAAGATGTTATTTAGAATACGGATGTGATGGCGGGAATGTTTACTGTGAAGTCCTTATGTGCTAAAGTATTAGTGGATTCAGGAGCAACTCGATCATTATTTCTCAAGATTTTATTGATAAGTTGAACTATTAAATAAGATCATGACTATAGGATTAGCAAATCAAGAACGTGTATCTGTTAACCAAATGTGTACCAATTATGAAATTGAGATTTATGACAATAAGTTCGTGCTGATTTGAAACCGTTTAAGATATGAGAATTTGACGTTATTTTAGGAAATGGACTGAATATTTAAGTGTGATGCTCAAATAGACTGTCGTAATAAGAAGGTAAGTCTGAAGACGCCGGATGAGAAAGTGGTAACGTTTAGAGGTCAAAGGAAAGTAAAGAAGTTTTTAACGATGATTCGAGCTAAAAGGGTTATTGTGGCAAAAATATGAGCATTATATTGATTATGTGATAAATAGAAATCAGGAGTCAGCAAAACTTAAAAGATTTTCTAGTAATCAATGAGTTTCTTGACGTATTCCCAGACGAATTACCACGACTTCCTCCAAATAGAGAAATTGAGTTTACAATCGACTTAGCACTTGCCACCTAGAATGAAACCTGTATCTAAGGCCCCATACAGAAGGGGGTTGGTTGAAATAAAGGAATCGGCCAAGCAATTACAAGAATTATTGGAAAAAGGAGTAATCAGACCTAGTGTACCTCAATGAGGTGCACCGGTGTAGTAGATGGAAGAATAAGATTATGTATCGATTGACGGGAGCTTAACAAACTTACTACCAAGAACAATCGATAATCTGTTTAATCAGTTAAAAGAAGCAGAGTACTTGTCAAAGATTGATTTGAGATCCGGATATCACCAATTGAAGATTAAACCTGAGGATGTACAGAGACAGTTTTCAAAACTACGTACTGCCAATATGAAATTCTAGTTGACCAATGCACCAGCAACATTTATGGATTTGATAAATAGAATTTTTAAGGAACGATTGGACAAGTTTGTAATTGTATTTATAAATGATATTTTGATTTACTTGAAGTCAACAGAAGACCATTTAAGGATAAATTTTGGAATTTTGAGAAGGGAAGAGTTGTATGCTAAGTTTTCAGAGTGTGAGTTTTGGTTGTAGGAAGTTTAACTTTGAGGTATATAGTAAGTAATGAAGGAAACAAAGTGGATCCAGTGAAGATTCAGGCTATTATAAATGGGGAGAGACCAAAAACACCAATAGAAGTAGAAAGTTTCTTAGAATTGGAAGAATATTATTGAAGATTCGTTTAAGATTTCTCGAAGATTGCGATACCTCTGACGAAGCTTACCAGGAAGAACAAGAAGTTTATATGGAATGAGAAGTGTGATGAAAGTTTTTAGAGTTGAAGAAGCGATTGACCATGACACCTATTTTATCACTTCCATACGATCAAGGAGAGTTTGTAATTTTTAGTGATGCTTCTCATAAGGGATTGTGTTGTATTATTTTGTTGCATGATAAAGTCATTGCATATGCGTCTAGACAACTGCAACCTCATGAGTAGAAGTATCCTACTCATGACTTGGAATTGGCAGCAATAATATTCATTTTGAAGATTTAGAGACATTATCTATACAAAGAAAGGTGTGGGATTTATACGAAATATAAGAATTTAAATTGTATATTCACACAAAAGTAACTTAACAGGAGACAATGAAAATGGATGGAATTGATCCAGGACCATGATTGTACAATTAGCTACCACCCAGGAAAAGCAAATGTAAAGGTAGACATGATAAATTGAATGTGTTAACTGTGTCAGATGATTTATAAGGAATTTCATAAGTTGGAATTGGAAGACAGAATTTCTAAGTCAAATAAATCAAAAATGTGTAGTACGACCTTTCAGACAGAGTTATTAGAAAAGACAATGAGATGCCAAGAGGAGATAGTAGATCAGGACATTAACAATTTAGTAGGGGAGGAGTTATGCACTCAAAAAAATGATCAAGGTATTTTCAGATTTTCTTCCAAAATTTGGATTTCACCCTTGACCGAATTAAGGAATGAGATTCTACAAGAAGCTCATAATTCAAGGTATTCAATCCATCCAGGGAGTACCAGGATGTACATAGATTTAAAGAAGAACTATTGGTGGCCAAATATGAAGAGAAGGATTGCAGAATGGGTTAGCAGATGTTATACATGTCAAAGAGTTGAAGTGGAGCATCAGAGACCGAGTGGATTATTACAACTGTTAGAGATTCCAGAATGAAAGTGGAAGCACATTGCTATGGATTTTATAGTTGAATTACCAAGAACAAAAGCGAACCACGATGCTATTTGCGTTATAGTGGATAGACCAATCAAATTAGCTCATTTTCTGCCTATTTATAAAAGATTTTCACCGGACAAGTTGGTTCACATGTATTTGAAAGAGATAATAGTTCATCATGGAGTCCATGTGTCTATTGTATCTGATCGAGATCCACGATTCAATTTAATATTTTGGAGAACTTTTCAAGAATGTGTGGGCACCAAGTTGAATATGAGTACAACTTATTATCCGCAGACTAACGACCAAAATGAAAGAAAGATTCAGACTGTCGAAGATATGTTACGTGTTTGTGCCATTGATTTTAAAGGAAATTAGGATGAAGTTGGAAAACGTAAGATACTTGGACCAGAGTTGGTTTAATAGATGAAGGAAGTTGTCGAGATTATTCAGGAAAGGTAAATTGCAGTTCAGGATCGTCAAAGAAAATATGTTGATTAAGCCAGAAAGAACATGGAGGTTGCACATGAAGATCTAGTGTTGCTGGTGGTGTCACCATGGAAAGGATTGTCCAGACTTAGAAAGAAAGGAAAGCCGAGTCCTAAATACGAGGGGCCTTTTGAAATTTTGAAGCATGTCGGCATACGAATTGGCATTACCCCCGTATATGGAGCTCATTCATAATGTTTTTCACGTGTCAATGCTTAAGAAGTACAATCAAGATTCTAGGCATGTAATCGAGTATGAGCCAATAGAACTTCAGGCAGATTTGTCATATGTAGAGAATCCGATAAAGATTCTTGAAAAGAAAGAGAAAGTGTTAAGGAATAAAGTTGTAAATTTAGTAAGAGTATTATAGAGAACCCCAAGGGTTGAAGAGTCAACCTAGGAGTTAGAAAGTGATATGCGTGAGAAATACCCTCATTCGTTTACTTAGGACATTCTTAGGACATAATCCTTTTTAAGGGGGAAAGGATGTAATATCCAGAATATAACGTGTAATTATTTTTAACAATAAATAATAAATATGTGATTATTATGTGAATTTTGGTGAATTATCTAGTAATTGGTGTATGTGTTTAGATGTTTATATGTGGTAAAATTTGTGAATTTTAATTTTTATATGTCCAAAATAAAGTATAAGGAATTTTGATATTTTTATATTAATTTATATATTGTTATATGATTTTATAAAGGATTTATGGATTTAATAAATTATTTTTCCGAGTAATTATAAATTATTTTGTATAATCGGGAATCGTCCAACTTCAATCATTTCCGGAAGTCTGGGGAAAACTCCTTTCTAACCTAATTTGATTATTCTGAGCATTTTCCGTGTTTTAACTTTTTCAATCCGATATATGGATTTACCTGCGCGACTCCCGACTCAAATTTTACGATACAATTTTTGTTTATGTAAATCGATAAAATCCGTATTTCCGAGAAACGGGATATTTTTATTAAACTATAATATTATCTTCTCGTAATTTATGTAACCAAAGCACTGAGACCAAGTCTGTATTTATAAAAAGCTTGGTTTTGATAATTATCCTAAAACTGGCACCGAACTAGATCAATTTTATCAATACTTAATGATTAAGTATTCTATTTTTATATCTGATATGATCCAATAGGGAACCAATATTTCGTAAATATAAATAGCCAATACACTATCTTATTTTGTACAGATAATCATAAATAAACAGTTAAAATAGTAATTATCCAGAGAAAACCTAGAATTCATCGTGTTCTTCATAATCAAACGAGGATTATAAGGCGTTACCAAACTCTGATTTGGGCGTGCAAGTAGTCGAATCGAAGCTATCGATGAGTGGATTCAAGTTTTTCAATCTTTATACCCGCAGAATCAACAGGTTATTTATAATTATTTATTTAAATTCGAATTAATTTAAGGTTAAACGTGACTTTTTGATTTTGAAGTTGTTTATGTGATTTGATAATTGCATATTGTAGATAATTGAATTATGGTCCAGTTGGTATATTGCATGTTGAATTTTGAGTTCAATAACATGTTTAAAATTGAGTTTGATTCTCGAATTTATGAAAATAGGGTATATAGTATGAATATTCTCAATTGGAATTTAGGTGTTTTTTTATTCAAGGGTTATCAGTTGAATTAATTGATACCAATTTATAGAGCATTTAATAAGGAATCAATTGATGGTTGTTTGAAGTACAGAGGATTCCTGGTTTCTGCTCACTGGGAAAGAATCGAGTTCGCCGGTTTCTTAGTCGATTTGGCCGAATTTTGAATTCAAGGGATTGTTTGTGTTATTTGTTGTTTTACTTGAGCTCCTGGAATGATTTAGAATGAAAACCAACATGAACCAAGCCAAATGTTTACGTTTTGGCCAAGAACGGAGCTTGGCCAGAAATTGATCGTCGCCGGAATCTGGGAAGAACTCCGGCATGTTCTTGAGTTCTTCCCAACCCGGTTGACCCGATTTTGACGTGCCAGAATACCCGGTTTTGATCTTCTTTTTGTTTAACTTCAAAACCAAAAACTGTTTCTGGTTATTCTTTTTAAAAATAATTCAAAAATTCATTATTTTATTTCTAAAATTCATTTTTAATTCCAAAATTCATTATTTTAATTCCAAGATTTATTTATAATTCAAAAATAAATCTGAATTATTTAGCTAATTAATTTTAGTTAATAATTAATTATTTAATTGGTCAATTAATTTAAATATAATTGTTTAATTGATTTAATTAGATATTAATTAATTTTAATTGATTATTTAATTCAATTTAATTATTTTTTTGGTTTAAAAATTCCGGAAAATGATTTCGAGCTTTAAATTATTTTTGTAAATTATGTTCAAGGCTCGATAATTAGTATTAAATGATTTTGAATCCAGTTTTGGGTATTCGAACCTTGTTATTTATTTACAAAATGATTCTGGTACCCATTTTAATTCCGAAAAATATTCTAAAATTTGTATTAAATACCATAAAAATCCTTTTAACCCCGAACCTTCTTTAAAAAATTATTTTTATCGAATACCTTGCGTGTTATGTGCTATGTGTTATCTGATTAATGTGTTATATGCCTATGTATCTATTGTTTGACTATTTTGGTCGTAACTTTCAATCTGTAAATCAGATTTGGGTAAAAGAAAGGGTAGATTAAAACATATGACGTCTACGTGACAAATAGAATAATATGAGACTGTGTTTGATAAATACTTGTGATACCCGGCATAGGAAGAGGGCGTAGAAAAGGAAAGCAGGTGATCAATAAAGCCGATGCATAGAAAAAGAAAGCAAATGATCAGTGAGTAGAAGCGAGGCATAAACAAATTAATCAAGTAGTTATTGAATAGAATCGTTAGACGAATGCAAGTGAAGTTGGGAATCATTGTGATAAGGCATGTAATTATTGAACTATCTTGATATCTATTTGAAATAGTTTTATTTTATATTGCAAGTGCTTTGAAGTACTTAACCCTAAACCCTAATTCTACTTATTGATCTTGAGCCGTAAGCCTTATTCTTTGTAAACCATCGAGTGTTGAATTCCCAGATACGAACCACAGATATACGATATTACTTCACAAATATATATAAACTATATACAGATCACTGAAATGGATTTGTTTAACATACAAACCTTTATACCTCATACATCAGAAGACTACTCCATGTGATCATTACACCCTTATTCTTCTATCTGATTCTTATACAGGCTGGAAGCCAATCTTTATACATACCAAGTTATACCTTTATGGTGTTTGTGAAACACCGTATGCTTTGAAACTGAATGTTGTTAATGATTCTTTATTGATTTACATTGTTTATCATATTGTTATTATAGAATTGGATGGTTTTATAAATGTAGACCATATTTCTGGTCAGACCACATTCGTGGTCGTATAAGGCCAATGTGTGCCTTGGATACAGTATATATAGTAGAGCTGTGTGCCTTGCTCGAGGTTAGTGCATGACTAATCAGCAGCCTAACCTTGGTTTTAAAATTTAAAATAAATATACAATTCTAATGATTGTTTAACAAGGAACTTGATTCCTCTGAATAATTTCAATTTATCATTATTTAACCTCAGTTATTGTCATTATAAATTGCTGAGCTAGTTAGCTCACTCTTGCGAATCTGTTATGTTATTATACAGTTAAAAAAGAAATGGTTGGTAGCAATGATCCTCAGTCCAATATGCGAGCTAGGATTTCAGGTTGAGTTGGATCGAGCTAGTAGGAGCTGTATATTTAGTTTGGAGTTATGTCAGTTTATAAGAAGGATTTCATAATCTGTTGTAAGTTAAACTAGTTGGGATTTGGTGCGATGTAATAAAAGTTAAGGTTGTGGCTTATTTTCATACTTTAATCTATTACGATCCGTGGTTATATAAAGAAGGGTCGTTGCATATAATATTTTATATACAGGTTTATATATTATGTGCGTGTGTTATGAGCCCCGAACTTCTGACCCGGGTTTGGAGGGCGTCACACGTTTTGATATTCCGCTGCATTAATTTGACAAAAATGTAAAAATATACATTCCCCCCGCTGTATGTACCTTTTGGACCTAACAATTGGTATCAGAGCTTGTTAATCGATATATAGATCTGATCCGTTAGATTAGCAAGTTTTGTTGTTGATTTTGGTTATACGGAGTGTGGGAGTGTATCTGGTGTGTAGATCTGATTTTGGATTTGTTGGTTTTGATTTGACAATTTTGGTATTATTAACTGACTAGGTTATCATATTTTGAGACGGTATATTGTGATTTCTTTTTATATCTGAAAAGATGAGTTCTCAAAAGGTCAGTTGTATTAAAGTTCCTCAGTTCGATAAATCGAGAAACAATCTATGGAAGAAGAAAATGCTTTTATATATTCGGGCGTCAAATCCAGAGTATATGAGGGTATTGAGAGAAGGTTGACATGTGCCGATGAAGGATCATCCAGAGTTGCCTAATATGAGAATGTCATGTCCTGAAGCAGAATGGAGTGCTCGTGGCAAAGAACTGATAGCTCTGGATGAAGGTCTGTAGGTTACTTTGGTGGATTCGATGAATGATGATATGAGTCACCAAATTATGGTCTGTGATAGTGCCAGGCACAGGTGGGATGTGACGGCCTCAACCCCGGGGTCAGGAGTTGACGTCAGCAATAACAATATTAACAACATAAAATAATCCCACTCAACATTGCTATATAAACACAACCCCTTTTTTCCAAGATCTTTTCCAGGTTTAAGTATGACTTAGGTTACAATCACCATAAAACCAACTTACTAAAGACAATCCAAACAATATTATCTTTGTTCAGCAACTCAACAGACCCGCTTGGGTCCACCACAACTACCTCAGAGGAGCCTGACACGGAAGGAACTGGAACTCTGCCCTGACTATCACGGGAGAATCCCCTAGGCATCTGCAATACATATATAAAACATTTGGCAAGGGTGAGCAATCAATTGCTCAGCAGTACCACTATATGAATAACAAATAAATATGATTTAAAGTAAAGCAGTTATAGGAACAGAATTCATCGCTTGCAAGAAAAATGTAAAATAGGTATAAACTGGATATCAAAACTAGCATGCTCTGTAAAACAAAATCAACTGTCGTGTGCTGTGCATAAATACCAGAGTTCAATTTTAGCATGCTATTTTCATTTTCAAACTTTCCATTCCATTACAGGAACCATAAAAACACTGTCCCGTTACGGGGACCCAAAATCATTTGTTCCGTTACGGGAACCATAAAACTTGTCCCATCACAGGACCTATAAAACTTGTTCCTCTCCGGGAAAATCAAAATCACTTGTTCCATTACTGGAACCACAGAATCATCTGTTCCATTACGGGAACCACTAAATCATAATCAGATATGTATTGGATGTTATCTAGGGACGGCTGATCAGGCCTCCACACAAATTATCTAGGATAGTTGGCCGGACTATCACAGTAAATGTCTAGGAAAGCTGATCGGGCTTTCACACAAAATCACCGGATCCGCAGAGACTAGCTAGGTCTCTGATTATCTATGCTGGACTAATCGGTTATGTAATGCGCGCAACCGAATTAGCCACTTACGCAACGTTATCCAATATATGATTCGTTTTATCCAGTTTCAAAATCACTTTTACCTATCTCTTGTTAAAATCAATTATGTCACAGCACACTATTTAAAACCTCTTTTCCAGTTTTAATCACACTTTAGAGATAGGTATTTTCAGAAGTTACTTTTCTCCAAAACACTCATATATACTGAACCATAAAAGAATGGTAAGGGGTACTTGCCTTGTAGAGTTTTACAAATATTATTGATTGACCTTGAGCCGACACGAACGCTAGACTTTAACATCTAACCATTAGATTACCCTGGATTCGACTCCAACACCCAGGTCCTTCGATTTGAACCTTACTGAGCTCGTCGACTGTCCACTAGGCTATCCAACGCCAACTTTTGGGCTTTCCGACTAGCACCTAAAAAGTCAAAATACCCTAATTTAGACTTTCGATTATGCTTGACATATCCTCGCTAACAATCTACCCGAACGTTAAAAAAACCCGACTCGTAATACTTCATATAATAATACACGTATCAATTAGGGTTCACGTCTTTGAAAGTCGGTTCGGTGTTCGTTTTCAGAAAATAGGTATATTTATCCTTTTATGAAATTAGGGTTATCGATTTCCGCAAAGTATTTCATCACAACACATAATCAGATTTCGTACAAAATAGTTACATATAATCGATCGACGTTCCGATAGCCATTGGGTACGGCCTCGTAATTTCCTAATTTAGTTTTCCGAAAATCGGGCAGCACCTCCTTTGATTATCGGCTAACCCGTCGAACATCCCGACGTCAAATCAATCACAACCACAATCCAACCCAATCCAAATTCCAACCACCGACTTCAGTCGACAACGACAATTCACAAATACAACTTAAATCCAATTATTAATTGTTAGTCGTATTTTTATATTTTAATCCATATTTTATAATTTTATTCGTAATTTGTATTTAAATCATATTTTATATTTTAAATTGTAGGACTCAGAAATATTCATCATAGCCCACCGTCGGCGGCAAAAATTTGCGGGTACCCGTATAAGTCGGGTTTCCATCGCCAATTTTCACCGATAAAAATAATTTCCCGCACGGAAATATTTTCTTTTATTTCACAAAATCAATCAATTATTCATGCATAATTACAGAAGACCAATAAATAATCACAAAATCGGAAATAACCGCACGGCTGGAAGAAACGGGCCGGAAAGTAACCAAACCAAAATCAAAACACAGGGGCAACACAACACTAAATCCAACTGTACATGCACACATATATATATACAGCTTACATACACGCAGGAACCACACACGCGCAATCGTGCAACAAACAAAACGGCGGTAACAGTCGCCGGAAAAAGGGAACACGGAGAGTTAACTCACCGGATAACAGCGGGGAAAGAGAAGAAGGTGGGGGAAAAAGAAGCAGAGGAAGAAAACGGGGAAGAATAGAGAGATTGGAGAGATAAAAGTGAGAGAGAGAGCGAGCGAATTGAGACTTGAGAGAGAGATATGTCAGCCGAGAGAGAGATGAACTGGGGGATTTGTTATTTTTTTTTCTAATTCCTTATACTGCTGCCACGTATCACTCCAAGAAACTGAATGCACACAGGTGTCCCGAATTCGTTCTTAAAGAATTTTTCTGGTTCGTTTTTAAATAAAGTAACGAATCAGCTGCACGTCGCAATGCATCGAAAAATTTCAATTTTTGTACCAGAATTTCCGAAATATTCCATAATTAATAAAATAAAAGTTTCGAAATTTTGAAATCTTTTTTAAAACGCAACTCATACCCGCATTTAATAAATAACGAACGGAGCTGCACTTAAAACAAATTCAGAAAATCACGAAAATAGTCTTAAAATATTATAAATATCCCGAAGTTTATAAAAACATAAATTTCGTAATTTTAAAATAATTTCTAAAATGCACTTTATACCCGCTTTCATCAATTAAACGAATCGACGTGCGGGTAAAATTAATCCCAAAATTTCCCAAAATAATTTTAAAATTCTCGGAATATTTTAAACTTAAATTAATATGAATTTCATAATTTTTAAAGAATTCTGGAATTAAATACAGATTTTACAAACAAATGCAATCAGAAAATCATAAAGGGTTAAATAATTGATGAAATATTGATTTCCAAATTTTATAAAATCCTAAAAATAATTATTGTAATTATAAAACCTTGAAAATAATTTTAATGAAAGTTCAAGTATTTATGCAAATAAATTTACATTAAATTCACTCTTAAAAGTGAAAATAATTCAATACAACTCAATAATTAACCACACAATTCAATCCCATACTCTAGTAATCATATATACATAACAAAAAAAATAACAACCCACTGACGGAACTCATACACATATTTTATTTATTTAAGTATTCAATAATTACACATTTAAATAATACTAAAAATATACGAGTCGTTATATGGGACACCATAGAATTGCTTATGGAAGGAACTGAAGATGTCAAGCAGAATCGACTGGATATCTTGACTTCATTATATGATGCGTTTAAGTCCTTGCCTGGAGAAAGCATAACATAAGTTTTTGAAAGACATAATAAATTGTTGAATGAATTGAGTATTCATGGCAAGACTTATCATCAGAGAGAAGTCAACAAGAAGTTTATGCTATTCCTACCTCACCATCGGGAGAATAAGGCTGGATCTATTCGTGAATGAGTTGACCTTGAAACCATGACACTTGAGAAGTTGTATGGTAAACTGAAGACACATGAGATGGAGCAGGAACAAAGGAAGATCATCTATGGTTGATAGGGATTAATAAATCCTGATTGTGTAAATTAAATATTATATTTGGGCTGCTAGGCCCAATAAAGAAGATGTATGACATTCATAGCAAAAAGGGTAACACAGTGATCAGGCCTGATGGACCAGATCAGGCCTGATGGAACAAAGAAGGCCCAAAAACCCTGAATATTAATTAATTTCGTAATTAATTAATAAGGGAAAAATCAGCTATTGAGAAGAGTCCCGATAAGGACATAAATCCTTGCAGATTAGCCTTTAAGGGACCTAGAAGGATAAGGAATCAGTTTCCTACTATTTAGGACTCCAAAGTCCATTCTAATTCTGAGACTTGGCTACCAAGTCTCCTATACCAAGTCCAATTCAAGGACCACCAACATCTATATAAGGGGCCTCACCCCACAAATCAGAACTACATTTTTTGACTTGATCCTTGGCATAAATCAAGGTACGTAGGCATCTTGTTAAGGCAGATTGAGTCATGAAACACAAGAGCAGTCAAATCGAGCCTCAAAACTCACGTTTCTTAGTAATAAATACAACAATTATATATCTTAGTTTTTAATCTATAACATTTGGCACCATTTGTGGGAAGGCACAACAACAACCATGGCAAAAATACGGAGAACAATTAGAGCCCTTGAAGGAGGAACACCAACGGGGATAACCCAAGTGATTTCTTCAACTGTGGAGGTACCTCCTCATTCAACCTATGCAACCACGCAAGGAGAAGCCCAGATAGGGGCAACTGAACCTCAACCAGAAGGGACGATTCCCTCGGCTACTCAAGGTACGAATCCCCAAGTTCAACAACTACGTGTACCTGTGAATTCTCGACCCATCGGGTACGAATATTGAACTGTTATGACTACTAACCCCCTTATGGGATGCCCCTTTACCCCGAGGTTGGAGGAAGTGGACATGCTGGACGGAGTGAAGCGCAAGGGCGATCGCCCCCATACATACGAGGTTTGGCTCCTATCCCTGAGGATCAGGAATTTTTTGGTCCTTTCACTGAAAGACACTCCGAATCTTCGGATAATGAAGTAGCCCCAAAAAGGAGACGATCTGGCAAAGAGCCGATGGTTGATGGCAGCCAACGTCCTCAAAGCACCCAATGGACGAATCCCTAAGAAGTGCAGGAAAAGATCAGGGGTCACGAGGCTGAGACTCAAAGGCTAAGGCATGACTTGGAGGCGCACCAGACCACCAGACCCTTAGTACCTCCTGGGGGAGAAATCCTCCTTCTATCATAGACCTGGATGGTCCAGTACAGAGAAGGGTTGTTGTCCCAAGGGCTGATCTAAGCAATCTTCTTCCCCTTGGAGATCCTGATGATCCTACTCCGCCCTTCACTGAAGAAATAATGAATGCCCATTTCTCAAGGAAGTTGAAGATGCCAACTATCAAAGCTTATGATGGCACGGGAGATCCCACTAATCATGTTAGGACATTCTCTAATGCACTGCTGTTGCAGCCCGTGAATGATGCTATTAAGTGTCGGGCCTTTCCTCAAACCCTGTCGGGTATGACTCAAAGGTGGTATAGTCGTTTGCCCCCAAACTCTATTGGGTCATTCAGAGAATTAAGTCAGGCTTTCATTAAACAGTTTATTAGTGGGAGAGTGCATGAGAAAATTTCAGCATCCCTAATGAGCATTGTACAGGGAGAAAAGGAATCCTTGAGAGAATACCTGAATCGTTTCACAAAGGAGGCTTTAAAGTCCCGGACCTTGATGACAAGGTAGCCATGATAGCACTGCAACAGGGAACTAGGGATGAATTCTTCAAGATGTCTTTGGCGAAACGCCCCCCTGAAAGCATGTTGCAGCTCCAAGATAGAGCTGGAAAGTACATCAAGGTGGAAGAGAGCATGAGGAAGACCGTAGTGAGTAATGAACCTAGTGGAGGCAAGAAGTGGAAAACTGACTTGGAATATATCGCTAAGGACAAGTATCCTAGAACCGAGCCAAACCCTGATTCAACCCCCAAGAAGGGAGGACCTGGGCAAAAGTTCACTGAATACGCTAAGCTGAATGCTCCTAGAAGCCAGATCTTGATGGAAATCGAGAAAGATCGAGATATTCATTGGCCTAAGCCCTTGAAGGCTGATCCTGCCAAGCTAGATAAGGGCAAGTATTGCAGATTTCACAAAGATGTCGGTCATGACACCGATGAGTGTAGACAACTGAAAGATGAAATTGAGTTCCTCATTCGAAAAGGAAGATTGAAGAAATACACTAGAGATGGAGGGGATAGGAATAACAATGGAAGAAAGAACTCTGAAGATCGTAGGAGGGACCAAGATGATCAGGGGTGGAATCCCCAGCCTAGGGGACCGGTGATAAATACAATCTTTGGAGGACCACGACCCCGAGGGCCTGTGATAAACACAATCTTTGGAGGACCAACTGCTGCTAGGTTATCCAAGAACACCAGGAAAGCGTATGCCCGAGAAGTTATGCATATTATTTGGGAAGCCCCGAAGAGGGCCAGGACAGGAGTAACAATGTCTTTTGATGATTCTGATCTGGAGGGTGTGAAATTTCCCCATAACGACCCGTTGGTTATAACCCCGATAATAGGGAACAACCCAGTGAGAAGGGTCCTTGTGGATAATGGTGCTTCAGTGGATATCTTGCTCCATGACACCTTTTTGAGGATGGGATATAATGACTTCCAATTGAACCCAACCGACATGCCAATATATGGGTTTGCGGGAGTGGAGTGCCCCGTAGAAGGGATAATCAAGTTGCCAACAAC
Organism: Apium graveolens; assembly: GCF_009905375.1. Classification (NCBI taxonomy): domain Eukaryota; kingdom Viridiplantae; phylum Streptophyta; class Magnoliopsida; order Apiales; family Apiaceae; genus Apium; species Apium graveolens. Next base: position 217,217,245 of record NC_133649.1, on the reverse strand, counting down.
CATAGGACAGGAACCAAGGCAAGCAACTCAGATGTTGGACTTCGTGGCGGTGAAGGCTAGTTCGACTTACAACGCTATCATGGGAAGAACAGGGATACATGCCTTGAAGGCATTCCCTTCTTCCTACCATTTAGTTATGAAGTTTCCTACCCGGGATGGGATCGGAGAAGAGAGAGGAAACCAAAAAATGGCTAGAAGCTGTTATGTGGCCTCTTTGAGGGCAGATGGAGTTGGGGAGCAGGTTCTTCCTATTGAAGATATGGATATCTGAGAGAATGATGAGAAAAAAAGAAAGCCAGCAGAAGACTTGGCTTCGATTTCTTTAGCCCCCGAGAATCCTGAGAGGGTGACTTTCATTGGAGCCACACTCGAGGAGCCCCTTAGAGGGAAGTTGGTGAGATTTTTGCAAGAAAATAGTGATGTATTTGCATGGTCAGTAGCTGATATACCAGGCATAGACCCATAACTGATTACCCACAAGTTGAATGTGGACCCAAATCGGAGACGGTTAAGCAAAAGAAAAGAAACTTTGCCCCGGAAAGACAAGAAGCTATAAAACAGGAGGTTGAGAAGCTCTTAGAAGCTGGTTTCATTGAGGAGATACAGTTTCCTGAATGGTTAGAAAACCCTATAATGGTGAAGAAGGCCAATGAAAAATGGAGGATGTGTATAGACTTCACTGATCTGAATGATGCATGTCCTAAGGACTCCTTTCCATTGCCAAGGATTTATACTTTGATAGATGCCACTGCTGGGCATGAGATGCTAAGCTTCATGGATGGATTTAGTGGATACAATCAGATTAAGATGCACAAGGATGACATTCCAAAGGTATCATTCATCACTGACTTTGGTGTCTATTGTTATCTTGTTATGGCATTTGGTCTTAAAAATGCAGGAGCCACCTATCCAAGGTTGGTAAATAAAATTTTTAAGGATCTTATTGGCAAGACTATGGAAGTCTATGTTGATGACATGTTAGTCAAGAGTCTTGTAAAGTCTGATCATATAACCCATTTGAGGGAAGCTTTTGAGGTCCTGAGGTACCACAAGATGATGTTAAATCCTACAAAGTGTGCTTTCGGAGTAGGATCTGGAAATTTTTTGGGATTGATGGTCTCCAAGAGAGGGATCGAGGCCAACCCCGATAAAATAAAGGCAATTCTGGACATGAAACCACCAAAAACTGTCAAGGACGTTCAGAAGCTCACAGGAAGGGTTGCTGCGCTGGGATGATTCATCTCCAAGTCAGGAGACAAGTGCTTGTCATTCTTCAAGTCACTAAAAAACATTAAGAACTTTGTATGGAGTGAGGAAAACCTAAAGGTATTCGAGGAGTTAAAGAAATATATGGCCCATGCCCCGTTGTTGGCCAAAACAGCTTTGAATGAAGTTTTATACTTGTACTTGGCTGTTTCAGAGAGTGCTTTGAGCGCTGTGTTGGTTAAGGAGGAACTGAAAATCCAGAAACCCGTATACTATGTCAGCAAAATTCTGCATGGAGCTGAGTTGAATTACTCAACTATTGAGAAATTTGCTCTAGCCTTGGTAATGGCTTCAAGAAAGTTACGTCCTTACTTTCAGGCTCATCAAATTGAGGTGCTAACAAATCAATCCCTGAGAAATATCATTCATAGTCCCAAGGCTAGTGGGAGGTTGATCATGTGGGCAATAGAGCTGGGAGAATTCGACATCATGTATAAGCCACAAACGGAAATAAAGGCTCAGGCATTAGCTGACTTCATGGTGGAATGTACCATACCCAACCAAGAAGTTGGGGGGCAGAAAGATACCATACCTCAAGACAAGGAAGTTGATAAGGGGACAAAGAAAAGGATGATAAGGAGAAAGAATATTGGGTTCTCTATTTTGATGGAGCATCAAAAACAAATTCAACTGGAGCAGGTTTGGTTTTACAAATCCCTGATGGGTTCTTAATTGAGTATGCCATGAAGTTAGACTTCCCAACCACAAACAATGAGGCAGAATATGAAGCTCTGATAGCTGGCCTCGGCCTAGTAGGAACACTTAGAGTCAAGAACTAAAAAAGTCTGTGGAGACTCGAAGCTGATCGTATCCCAGGTAAAGGGAGAGTTTTAGGTAAGGGATGATATGATGGCTAAGTATATCCGCCTGGTAAGGGCTGTGATGACCCAATTCGATGAATGCCATTTTGAGCACATTCCAAGGGAGGAAAATGCTAAGGCAGATGCATTATCAAAGTTTGCTTCATCTAAGATAGAAGAAAGTACAGGAAGTGTATACTTCCGCGTTTTGAAGACACGGAGCATCGATGTTAAGCTTGTAGCTCCTATAGGCCTGGGGACGTCATGGATTGATCCCATTAAGGCCCACATTCAAACTGGTTGGTTGCCAAATGATCCTACTGAAGCACGTAAGCTAGCTATTCGAGCACTAAGGTACTCATTGATAGATGGGATTCTGTATAAAAGAACTTTCGTGGTTCCTTACCTAAGGTGTCTCAGGCCCGATGAGGCACGCTTGGCTTTTGAAGAAGTACATGAAGGTATTTGTGGGCAACACTTGGGGGGCAGGGCCTTAGCTCATAAGATAACCCGTTTAGGCTTCTATTGGCCAGAAATGATGGATGAGGCCAAAGAATATGTGAAGAAGTGTGACCACTGTCAGAAGCATGCACTGGTCATTAGACAACCCCTCGAGATGCTGACCTCCATCAACTCGCCCATCCCCTTTGTTATGTGGGGAATGGATATACTGGGACCTTTCCTCATGGTCACGGCACAAAGGAAGTTCCTAATCGTAGCCATTGATTATTTTACTAAGTGGATTGAAGCCAGGACTTTGGCCAAAATCACAACTAAACAAGTTGCACAATTCCTATGGGAAAATATTATGTACCGGTATGGAATCCCCCGCATCCTAGTCACTGACAATGGAACACAATTCAACAATGAGGAATTCAAGAAGTATTGTGAGGAGAATGAAATTGAGTTGCGATTCACCTCTGTGGCTCACCCGCAAGCCAATGGGAAAGCGGAAGTGGCGAATCGAATAATCCTGGATGGACTAAAGAAGAAGATCGAGAAGTCAAGAAATAACTGGGTGGATGAAATACTCCCAATACTATGGGCTTATAGGACTACCTGTAGAGTCACGACTGAGGAAACTCCCTTCATGTTAGCATATGGTGCAGAAGCAGTTATTCCTGTAGAGATATCACATTCCTCCCCCAGGATTCAAGCTTTCAATGTTGAGGAAAATGAAGAAGGGCAAAGGTTAGCCCTGGATCTAAGTGATGAAGTACAAGATGAGGCACATGCGAAGATAGTGGAATATCAGATAAAAGCTTTGTTCTACTACAACCTAAGGGTTAAATAAAGGTTCTTCAAACAAGGTGACTTAGTCTTGAGGAAAGTGGAAGCTTCTGGTGTAGGGCAGAAAGGGAAACTTTCCCCAAATTGGGAAGGGCCATACAAAGTCAAGAGCATTCAAGGTAGAGGAACCTACAAGATGGAGACTATGGATGGTTTTGAAGTCCCGAGAACTTAGCATGCCCAACACCTGAAGGTTTACTATGTGTAGAACAGTTAAAGTACAATTGACAAGTAGGTTTAAAAGCACCTTGAAGATTTGCTTGCTTAGGATTTTTTATATAGAAGATATGTTTAGATTTTATCAGGATTGAACCCATTTCATGTAAGGTATCGAGAATACCAAGTTATAATAAAAAACGTTTGACTTAATCTTAGCCCTATTAGATTGACGCATTGTGAAGGATAAAACCAAGTTATAAACTTGAGTTTGAAAAATCGGAAAAAATATGATGATGTTTGGGCAAATACAACTGAGAATAATAAAAGTCAATTACAAATTCAATATTGTCTAGGAAAGAAGAAATACATAAAACTTAGGCCTTGGAAGGCTCAGATTCTTCGGAACCACTATCCGAAGTCTCCTCGGATGTCTCTCCAGTCGGTCCCTCAGATGTCTCTTTGGAAGTTTCCACAGAGGTTCCCTCGGAACTATCCTCGGACGTCTTGGAGGCTGCAGAAGATGCTGGTTTAGGAGACGCTGGCTTTGGAGGCTCTTCTACCCTGGCCTTCTTTATAACGGGCTCAGGCTCCTCCTCAGAAGAAGATTCCTCCTCTTCAGAGCTGGATTCAAGCTCCTTCCTTTTTTGGCCTTGGCCTTGACTCCCCGATAGGCTGTCCTTAATTAGATCGGCGAGCTTATCTGCAATGCCACCAAGTGCTGGGACTTTCATAGGGCAGGGGAAAGGAGATTGTTCAAGAACCTCAGGAAATTCTACCTGGATAGCCTCCACAGCAGCGTCCCAGCCTTCCTTATAGCTGACTGGATGTAGGAGGGCGTCATGTTCCACCATTAAATCCTTAAATTCCTGAGTATCCATCCAACCGTCAAAAGCTTTGTCTTTTTGAGCCTTGAGGATAACATTCTCAGCCCGGGCCGTTTCAAGGTCAGAAGTTGATGAGGCAAGTTGGGCTTCAAGAGCCTCTATCCTCTGGTTGGCCTCCTCCAACTTCTTGTTTGCATCCTCTAGGCCAACTTTCCAAGCCTTGGCTTGGTGAATTGCCCCTTGAAAATGGACGTTCGCCTACAAGATACAAAGCAAAAATGAGAAATGAGAAAAATTATGGCAAAAAGCTATGAATGCCAAAAGAGAAAGACGTACCGTCGCCAAAGCCTGAGCTCCGAAAAGCTCGTTAGCCTTCAAGTCCTGTTGAAGGACAAGGTCATGATAGTCAACCGGGGAAATGGAATGCATAGACCATTCCTTGGCAAGCGCTGTGTTGCCCACAATCGAATCCTTGCCCCGGATTCCCCAAGCGGGTTGGAAGAAAGCCCCTGGTTTTTGTTTAGTACGTAAAAGTTGGTTGGGGCCTTCTTCACCTGGTTCCTTCGCCTGGAGTAGGAACTTTGGAAAAGATCCCCGAGGCGCTGGTCTTTGAAGACCTTCCCAGCACGTTTCATCCTGGTTATCTCCAGGTCTTTAGGCTTTGTAGCCTCCTCAATATTCTCAGCCACTGTAACAAATAATAAAAGTGAGTTGAGAAATTAGCAAGGTAAAAGATGGAAGAAACGAAGACAACTAGAGAAGGAAGGAAACATACACTTTTTAGGAACGGGATAAAGGCCACGTTCTACAAGAACGGTCTCCCTGATGAGATCCCAAGAGTGGGAAGTCCCATTATCTTGAGTAAGGAGGTTGAAAGCTTTGGTCTCTTCCTCAGACAAAACTATATTGTTAGGGCTCCCATCTATGGCTAGCCCAAAAGATGAACGAAAGAGGGTGCCCCAATCGCCGCCCTCCCAAAGAATGTACAAAAAATCTTTCTTCCACCCCAAATTGTTGTCAGGGATGGACTTCCCGTTCACTATGTGGGGAACGGTTGGGTGCTGGTTCAGAGAAACCCACCCCGGATTCTTGTCGGGACTATTCTTGAACTGAAAAATCTTTCTAAAAACGGCAACCGAAGTAGGAACGTTGTGCTTGGCGCATTGCGACAAGTAGCATAGAATCAACCTCCAAGAGTTTGGAGGGAGTTGGCAAGAGCTGATCCCCACATCAGATAACAAAACAGGGATAAATGGGTGAAAGGGGAGTCTAATACCTGCCCTTAGAGTGTCCCTATAGATGCATAGTGCGTCCTTCCTCCATTGACAGGCCCTGTCGGCCGGACCCGCAAGAACTAGCTTGAAAGGTTCCTTGATTTTGAAATAACCAATCAACTTGTCCAGCTCCTTTAGATCCCGCAAGGCACTGATATGGTCGTGCGCGTCCAAATGCGCATCAGACGGGTACTCGTCCCCTCAGGTATTGATCATATCGATTAAGGAAGTGTACCTTGATCGAATGGGGAATTCATTGGACTTTCTGGCCACGTTCATCTTGGCTAACTGAGTCATTTTCTTATCAGCCATCTGAAAAAAGGGCACATAAGAAGATAATTTTAAACGCAAACTGTGCAAAAGCAAGCACACGAAGAAAAAAGGAAAAGTGTTTACTTGAAGTAATGCTGCTAAAAGAGGTTGGCTTGCTAAATGGAGGTTTTGGGGCTTTAAATACTCCGACCTACAGTTATTTCTCTAAGATCCTTAACAGAAGAAAAAAGAAGGAGAAGTTAGAAATGAGAAAGTGAGGAGCAATAGACTCTACTCACTCCTTTATATAGGAGAAAAAGTGAAGTTGAAGGGACAAAAAGCCCAGTAAGAATAAAGGCCCAAAGAAGAAAGCCCAGAAATAGAACGTTCCAGAATACTCCAAGGAATTCCAAAAAAAATAAATAAAAATTTCCGAGAATTCTAGAGAATTCTAAAGAAGGTGTTTTAATATATTAAAGTCCAGATTAATATGGAAGAGGCCCAATGGGAGGCCCAAATCCAATTAGGATTTGGAAAAATAGAAGGCCCAAATCCAATTAGGATTTGGAAAAGTAGAGGCCCAAATCCAATTAGGATTTGGAAAAATAGAAGGCCCAAATCCAATTAGGATTTAGAAAAATACAGGCCCAAATCAAAACCCTAAAAAGAGAAGGCCCAAACAAGGCCCAATCCAAATTGAATTAGAAGGAAGCCCAATACAGACCAGGATTGAGGTCGAATTCCAGGTCGTGAATTCTATTCGAATTCTTTCGAACAGACACCCGAAAGTTACGGGTAAAAAAGAACAGGATTGAGGTCGAAAGCCAGGTAAATAAGACCAGGATTGAGGTCGAATTCCTGAATCAAGCACAATATTTTTTCGAGAATAAATGCAGAACCCTCGACTAAAATCCAGGTCGAAGGTTCGACTAGGATCCTGGTCGAAATCCAGGTCGTGAATCCTAGTCGAAACCTTTCGACCAGGAAATAAATAAGCACAGAAATCTCGACTAATATCTAGGTCGAAGGTTCGACTAGGATCCTGGTCGAAATCCAGGTCGTGAATCCTAGTCGAAACCTGACGACCAGGAAGCAAAGAAAGACACAAATTTCGACCAAAATCCAGGTCGAAGATTTGACTAGGATCCTAGTCGAAATCCAGGTCGTGGATCCTAGTCGAAATCCTTCGACCAGGATTGAAAGGCTGGCCCAAAATTCGACTAGGATCCAGGTCAAAATTTCGACTAGGATCCTGGTCGAAAAAGGGCTGAAAATTAAAAAATGTTTGTGAAAAATTGCAGAAAATTTGGAAAAATCTCGGAAATAAAGGGAAAATTCCTGAAAAATACCAGAAAATTCCTAAAAATTGGGAAAAGGAAAAAAAATAAAAAGGTAATTTTTAAACGATCCTGAAGCCGCGTATAAGGCAAATCGTTGTAAACGTGTAGGTCGCTCCACACTTTACGCAAAACGATACCCTGTAAGGGAATGAATGAACTTAACTTTTGCGAAATCTTATACGGTTTCCCAAAAGTTGCGGGGCAAATGATAGGGATTAATAAATCCTGATTGTGTAAATTAAATATTATATTTGGGCTGCTAGGCCCAATAAAGAAGATGTATAACATTCATACCAAAAAGGGTAACACATTGATCAGGCCTGATGGACCAGATCAGGCCTGTTGGAACAAAGAAGGCCCAAAAACCCTGAATATTAATTAATTTCGTAATTAATTAATAAGGGAAAAATCAGCTATGGAGAAGAGTCCCGATAAGGACATAAATGCTTGCAGATTAGCCTCTAAGGGACCTAGAAGGATAAGGAATCAGTTTCCTACTATTTAGGACTCCAAAGTCCATTCTAATTCTGAGACTTGGCTACCAAGTCTCCTATACCAAGTCCAATTCAAGGACCACCAACATCTATATAAGGGGCCTCACCCCACAAATCAGAACTACATTTTTTGACTTGATCTTTGGCATACAGCAAGGTACGTAGGCATCTTGTTTAGGCAGATTGAGTCACGAAACACAAGAGCAGTCAAATCGAGCCTCGAAGCTCACGTTTCTTAGTAATAAATACAGCAATTATATATCTTAGTTTTTAATCCATAACAATGGTGGTGGTATAGTTGATAGCAAAAATGCTGAACTACTCAAAACATCTGCTCTTGTAGCCAGTGGAATCAAAGAGCTTAACATTACTGCTGAAAAGCCTAAGTCTAAAGATGAAGGGCTCTTTGAAGCTGAGATGGATGATGGAAACCTCTCTGATAATCCTAGTGACTACTACACCATTGAGGAGCTGCAAGGAATTTAAGACCCTACTATGGCCAACTTAGCTGGGATGTTCAGTAACATCAGGTTTAGAAGGAAGCAAGGCTTTAGGGGTTCTGAAAGCAGCAACCGTGGTCAGAGGTCAAGTTCATCTTCTGGATCAGGTTATAAGACAGGGATGGTAGATAAAAAAAAGTTCAGATGCTATAATTGTTGTAATAACCCCAAAATTTTGAACTTTTTGTAACCCTTATGAATAGTGTTTTAGCTGAATGAGAAAACTTTTCATGCCACACTATGTAGGGGTTCTGTTATGGATATTCTGAGATTTTATTAGTACTCTATATGGTATATAAGTGTATGTAAAGATCGTCAGAATCCAATTCCGAACACTTTGGTTTTTTCCGAAAATCCACTAGATACGGAAAGAATTGAGTAAAAGGTAACAGGATAAAAAAAAGGATTTAAATTAAAGGATTATAAGAGAGGATCATAAAAGGAATATAATATATTGAGAAAGGTTAAGGGAACCTAAGTAATAAGATCCCGGGTATGATCCCTCAAACGATAATCGAAAACGAAAGTTAAGCGAACCGTATAACAGATCAGTGGTCATTAGGCAAACAATTAAGAAGTTAATCAAAGGGATAAGAGAGGATGGTGTCATCCAACCAATAGAAATAGGACAAAGGAGGGGTGATGACATCATAAAGTGATGCAAGCATGACATAAGAGGGAAGGAAATGTGGTGGAATATTAACCACACAAAATCAAGGGTAAATGGGTAATTGACCTAAAACAAAACAAAACTAATTCAACCAACCAAACAAATATTCATTTTCATCAAAACAAAAACACAAAATTCTCCTTCATCCTCCCTTTGCTCTCGGCTTTTGCCATTTTCAAAGAAAACAATTTTCAAAATTCAAGTTCAAGGCTTCCTAAATTGGTAAGATAATTCCCTAGTATTCCTTATGCATAGTTATGGCTATTCTACGAGTTTAAGCCTCCAAATCATTCACAATCTTCTTCAAGAAATCAATGAAGAAGACAATGAATAGTGACTTCAAGAATTTTAACTTGATTTTCTTGTTTTTCCTTTAAGATCCAAGCATCCCTAAGTCATCTCAAGACTTCTTAAGGCTTCCTAGCCACTCACACCACTTCAAGGAAGGAATATCATCTCCAAACCCTAGCTTTACTTTGTTAAATAGGATGATCCTAGTTGTTATGGTGATATAGTAGCTTAATGCTTGTTGGTTTAGAATTTGGGTTGGAGTGGTAGTGAAATGGATGGTGAATCTTGTTGTTTTGGTTAAAAGAACTTAAGTATAGTTAAATTCAAGCTTAAGCATAAGTATAAATGTTAATACTGAATTGATTGGGGCTGTTAGGATGTGGTATGGATGGAGTTTGGATTGGGATGTGATTGTGGCTTGATTATGGGTTGTTTTGGAATGGTTTAAATTTGGGAAATCGCGTAAACAAAGCCGTCGTAATGCCCGATTTACCGTAGACTGTTTTTGTTCTTAACATCAGAACCCTTGAACTCACTGCTAGGTTTTGACCATTTCTATGTTTAGATAGTTCATGTTATGAGCTTCGTTTTGATATGTGGTTCGTTTGATTCCGATGAACGGTTTAGGAGAAACGGCCGTTTTAAGTAATGACGTTTCGCGAACGAACCCTTACCCCTCGCCTTACTTTGAAACATAGGTTAAAGACCTTAAAGGACTAATTGAAGTATGAAACAGTTATGTAAGGTGTAATAGGCAGTTGGTAAGACACCCGCGAAGGAATCTCCTTAAAACCCGTAATGGTTAAATTATTAAAAATGGTGGAGCCGAGGGTACTCGAGTGACTTAAGAGAATCAGTAAGCGCAAAACAAGCGTTAGAGTCTAAGTTAGTTAAAGTATAGATTTACAAGTGACTTTGGTTTAATTCCAACTTACTTGTTGTTTATAGGTTACTAGACTCGTCCCGAGCCTTTTATCACCCCCAGTCGCTCAGGCAAGTTTTCTACCCGTTATACTGTTGTTGTGATGTATATGTGTATATGCATGATCTTGCGATAAATGCATATTTGTTATTAGCAAGTTCTTGCGATATATTGTAGCATGTGATATGGTATATATGCATGCATGTTTCATATTCTTGGATTATATATCTGTTGGTTAAAATGCTTACAGTTGTATAATACCTATGCTAGAGATAAGCGTTATTGAGTTTACCCTTAGTATAGAGGATCAAAAGGTGAACATATTTCTAAACCGGGAGTCGATGTTCCCGAGTATAAAATATATATTTTATATATATATGGTTATAGTTTTCAAAACTATTAATCGAATAAGGTTTATTCGATAACTTTAACTTTATTTTATTACTGAATATTATTTGAATATTCATTCGGGGACTTATGACTCAGTTTATATTATTTAATAAATATTATTTGAATATCCATTTGAGGACCTATGACTCCGATTATTTACTGAAATATATTCTTTATTTTATTAAATAATAAGGTGTCGATAATCAAACTTATTTTTGATTATTCAAATAAAGATAGTACTTTCGTATAAGTATATCTTTGGTTATTTAATACTCATTTCAAGTATAAGTTTTACAACTTCTACTTCAATTATTTGTATAAAGATTATTCTTTATGGGAATATTATTTAAATAATAATATTCAGATATTTTCTAATATATTGGGACTGATTTACTTTATTAAATCAGCATTACTCCAAACACTCTTTAAAGTGTTTTCGAGTCTTCAAAATGATTTTTAAAAGTTAGAGCGGATCCCAAAACTCATTTTTATATTTAAGATCTTCCTTTTAAAAAGGGGATTTAAATACTCGCTCAAAACCTGAGGGATCCGGCTCTATGGTGTATTTTATATTCGCAACAAGGTTACAGTTTTGGTAAATGAATTGATTACTTACCCAACGTTCGGGAAGTAAGTCCATCTATCGAGTCGGCATAAGCAACATGGGCTCAGTGGGCGTCCATGATAGTGTAAGTGGCTCAGTGGGAGTCCATCAAATGCATAAGTGGCTGAGTGGCAGTCCAGCATAAGGTCCTATTGCGACCAGGGTGATGACCAGTGGGGAATTCGTCCATCTACTAGTAGAAAAGGTTACTTATTGGTATCTTTGCCTGATCAGCAAGATATCGGGTTTATGCCACAATTCTTTTTCCCTTCCAAAAATTTATTGGATGTTACAAACTCTGTTCATACTTTACATGACAGAGGTTTTCAGGGACTATATAAGGAAGATGTATATGTGGATATATATATATATCGGAACTTAATGAAGTATATCATAACTTCATTTCCTTCAATACTACTTCAAAGATTTAATCTATTCAAATCTGTCTTGTAGTCTCATCTATGTGATGAACTTTTGAACTAATTATAACTTGAACGGTGGTAGTTCAAGTAGTATTTGGAAAAGATATAAGTATATTGGAGTATCTTGTAACTTCATCTTTTTAAACTTATATCTAGTTAATGTTTGTCTTATGATTGACAAAGACTTTCAGAAAAACGTTGAGACAAGGTTAGATATATGAGATCACCTTGCAACGATATTTATTTTTATACAGTTATAAACTGGAACTCTGTGTATATTATGCATGGAAGAGGACTTCCAAGATTTTGAAAAGTATATGTATATATACTGAACATTTTGCGACTTCATCGCATTAAGATATCAAACTTGGTTCATTTCTTTTGACCAAGACTTTCATGAGTACTATGAAAAGGCTCATATATTGTTAATCATTATAAATATTATTTTGGTGGGCTTGCTGCTCACCCTTGCTTTCTTCTTTCATCACACAACATCAGATAGATAAGATGAACAGGACCAAGCTCCCAATTCGCAAGCGGATAGGAAACGTTCCGCAGCTTTCTGGAAGCGTTGAGGCCGCTGTAGCTGAGGTAGAAATTACCAAGAGGCTAAGTTTTCAACTAATGATGTACCAGACTTATGTATCTTTATTAATTGTAATAATGGCAAAGAAATGTAAATCTATTCAGAAACCCTTTTAAGGTGTAATGGCATAGAATTTTGGAATAAAATGACTCGTGTTATTTTTGGATATTCATCTCTGAGACTATAACTTGTGGTGTGTGTGTTTATGGTGGGGTCACAGTACAGAATAGTTGATTATTTATTAAGATTGGGTGTTATTAATGGAAATGGAACTCGTGACAACCCGGATCCCCGACCCCGGATTTGGGGGTGTTACAGAAATGGTATCAGAGCTAAGCATTATAAATCTCAGAGATGATGTGACGTTAAGATAATAACTAAGATAATAAGAACTCTTGCCAAGTTCATAGTCGGGCTACCTAACGTAGTACTGACAGTTAAAACCCTTACGGGAACCCTTATAAATATCGTGATAGTAACATAGTTCGTTCTCGTATAGGGCAGCGGGGCTCCGAACCCTGAGGTTCAGGAGCATCAGCATGAGGATGTTTTATTACAAGTTGGAGATCAAATTGTGAATCCGATAGAGTACCCTAATGAGGGACCGGATGAGGTTCATATTGAAAATGTTGTGGCTGATGAGGATCTCATGGAGGATCCTAATGAGAATGAAGAGAGGACCGTTGAGGAATTGATGACCGTAGTCAGGGCGACTATTAGAGCAAGAATGGCCGCGAGGGTGGCACTAGAGGACGAAGAGTTACCAAGGGCACAAAGGTTAATGAAAGCAGAAGGAGTGGGGCCTTCCACGACACCAATTATACCAGTATCAGACCCTCTTCCAGAGGTTCCTGTAGACATCCATGAGGTTCCACCAATTCCTGTTCCATCCCCGGTACAGAGCCCAGCACCTACTGAGGAAATGCCACCTTTATCTCCTGCACCATTGTCACCTGATACCGTGCTTGGTTATCCATTTGGATCTCCTGGGTCTGCACCACCTGCACCCCATGGACTGCTAGATGCTACCACTCAGGCTTCTCTTATCGCCAATTATCATATGACTTTGGGTGGCCTGTCCGAGGCCCGTAATGTTAGGAGTGATCAGTTGGATCGACTTACTGCACCAAGGATTGAGGGCGGGGTACTTCCGGCGGGATTAGCTCATAGCATGGAAAGGATTGAGGCTACCACCCATGTTACAGCTAGAGGCCATCTTGAGGGTCAGATTGATCCAGCTCTACTTGCACTTATCCTAGACCTCATCACCGCTTTAATGGAGCAGGTTAGGGATGTCGTGCGTGCTCGCATTTCTTGATCCATGGTAGTGTGCAGAGCCAGAGCAATCAGACAAGGGTTTCATGTAGCACCGCTTTTGGAGGATTAGCCTAAGTTATGAATGATTAATTTTAATGACTAGATGATTATCTATGGTAGTACTTTTGGGTTATAAGCGATCAGATCAAATGATGTAATTCTCTTTAATATGTTCAGTTGTTGTACCCTCGAACAAATGGTTATGTATATATTCGTTAAATTCAGTTCAGATGAGTTGTTGTGATAAGATCACATTGTTAATTGCTCTATTAACACTTAAGAGAGTGTCATGAAGTTTATCGAACTTAAGAATTCATAATTTGCAATCGTGCAAGGACTAAATGAGGGAAAGACTTAAGCAAAGTAAGTAAGACAAATATCCAGAGATTCTCAAAAATTTTCCAAGTAATATGCCCCCACAAGGAATAAGATTAGGGTCAAACCTTGAATGTGATAATCAGGGAGGTCACAATTAAGATATAAGGAACCCAGAATATAATAAAGGGAAAAATGAGGATTTCAAATTAAAAGATGACCCCAATTATGGGGAGTAGGAAGAAATATTTAGACTAAGAAAACAGAAGTCGAGCGAGGTAAGAGGACCCGAGACGGTACTCCTATACGGAAATTCATGGACCTGTCTAAACAGAACTTATACTTTATTTCCTAACCACCACCTTGAGGGAAACAATGTAGTGGGAAATTCTTTCAGAATCTTTAAATCGCTAAGCTCTCAGTGTTCCAAGGAACAAGTTGACCCAGTTGAGGCCAGAGCCTGGCTAAAGGAAATATAGGAATCATTTGAGATTCTAAATGATTGACGAACCACAAAAGACTATTTTTGTCACTTACCCTCCTAAGAGGGAGACCACCTGCTGGTGAAAGACCAAGGAAGGCACAGAGCAAGAGATTATAATAAACTGATTTAAGTTCAGTCAATTATTTTCAGGAAAGTACTTCCCAAGGTTATGGGGATAGTGTAAAAGCTTTAGAGCCAGAACAAAGGCAGACGAGTATGATGAATTATGAATCTAAGTTGTAAAAGTTGTCAAGATTCGTTCTGAGGACACGAATCCAGAATGACGGGATGTTTGAAATCGATTTATGTTGGGTTGGTTCATGAAATAATGATAAGAGAAAGGAAAATAAAAAAAAGAAACTGAAGTGGAAAGAAATATAAAGGCAATAGAGTTTGAGGAATGATAAGGAAGTTGGGTATGAGGAAACCCTAAAGACTCGTAGCAATAGAAATAGAAAAGTATGTAATCGTCAGGATGAGGGTGATTCACCATGAGTTAAATTGATGGTTGAAGGAATAAGAGATACATATATTTTATCCCCTATAAGTTGGGAGGATTTGAGGAAACCTTGAGATAGTTTGAAGGATAAATATTGAGACACGGATAGACTGAGGAGACAAGAAAGTAAGAAATTAGGAAAAATTGGATGAAGGAAGTGACCTTCAAGAATGTGAAGTGTAAGACCGGTGGCTTGATACCCATAAAGGGAGACACCATGTATGAAAGATATCCCAACATTGAGGTGACTGTTGAGATAAACAACAAAAGTAAATAAGGAATTATTAAGATGAAGTTCGCGTTGAACACGACCAATATCTTCCAGAACATCCTTGTTATCGTTACCAGATTAGGCAAGAAAAGCGGATAACCGTTGTTATCTTTTGGAGGCCATATTGATTGACCTCATTTTTAATACAGATGTTATTGTGAAATTAGGCATATACTATCGAGGTGGAAATGATTGAATAAGACACCCTTATCAGGGTTATATGACTTGATTTATCCACGGAAGGATGCAGGTACCTTTTAAAGGTGGAATTAAGGATAAAACATCGGTAACTTAAAATGAATCTTGGGGGAATGCATAAAGGTTGGCATTTCACCCTTAATAGGGACAGTATGAGTTTTGATAGTATAGAATGAAGGATTAAGGTAACAACAACCTTTAAGGATCAGTGGAGAAATTTTTCAGAAGTATATAGACTATGATTCTGGTATTAATAAATGGTATCTTGATACGCCCTGTGCCTAGGGTGTGCCTGATGAAGGATTTAAGGATAACCTTAGAAGTTTTACAAGGAGAAAGGTAATATTCAAAGTTCTCAAGAACAGAAATTTTGATGAAGGAAATATGGCGTAATTATAATAATGCCAAGTGGGGCACGTGTTAAACCACGAGAAAGTATGGATCGAACCAGTAAAGGTCGAAATTAGTCAGGGCAATTAGGACCTAAGATAAAAGATGTTCTAAGTACGATCGAGAGTCAGTCGCGACAGTGATTAACCTCTAAAGACTGAGGCAATAACTTATGGAAAAATGGTGATTTTTTTTACTCATCAGATTTTAAGGAAAACATCTTCACATAAGCTGTGATTGAAATGGGGTAGAAAATTAGTGAAAGTGGTTAAGATGACATTGATTGTAAGGAAATATTACTATCAGGAAAGGCCAAAGAGGTGGCCGACACTTTAAATGTAAGAGGACAATTACAGGCGCTCGTGCCAGAGGAATACAGTAATAATGGTTGAAGCCGTAAAGGTTATATTATGGTTTGAAAGATTGACATTCCTTCTGATGACTGTGCAATACCCAACCATAATAGTAGTTGGTAAAGGTTTAATTCGTGTAATCGCCATGAGCAGGCTATCTATCTCAGAAGATACTATCTTGAGATAAGCCAGGACCATGTTTCAAAAAGGACTAGACGAACCTTTGAGTAAGTCTTCTATTTAAGGCATATGATTTAGAATGGTATTAACCTGCTATCGTTGCTTTGATTGAAACTCTTCTGCAATTTTATCTGCTTCATGTCATGTATGTATGTCAGGATCAGGAGTGTTCTTCATGAATCAGGAATGGTGATTATGTACCTCCTTAGAAGGATTTGATACGATATGTATGAACTCCGTATGGTTAGATATTAAGATTTTATGGAATGTGAATGACGACCGTAGGTCAGTGGTGGACCATAGTAAGGAAGCAATGATTCTGCGAGTAACGAGCTGATTACAACCGTGAGAGTTGTATTGGAATGGATGTTGAGATTGAGTACCACTAAACGGGTCGTGGTAGTATATAAGTTATCATTGATAGACTAATTTAGTAAAGTATCTACCTATTGAATATTTATTCTTTCTTATCAATAGAGAGTCGTATTATTATACGAGTAAGGTTACGGTGCAAGCATAGAATTCAAGTAACGATGATGTCTAGAATGAGATCCCAGGTTCGATTTTCGATATCGAAGGAGTTTCAAAGGTGATTGTGTATAAGCTCGAGGAAGAGCATGGGTCCATAGAATGATGGACGGAATAGCAAAAATATTTAGGCATGTGAAATACGATGCTATAATACTTGATGTTGATATAAATACATATATGTTTTGTTCTCCTATGACAAACCTCTATAGTTCAGAGGTAGATTCCGAGCCAGATATTTTATGGCAATAAAAAAATTTTTTTTTTTACGAATATACAATTCTCTTCAGTTCGTTCTTTTCTCTTCTTTTCATTTCATGTAAGCTGAGAAGAACAACCCTTCCAGAAGGGGAGGTATTGCCGAATGACTATCTATCTGTGTGATAGAAGCCTAGTAGGATACCATCTATTGTTTAATTGCTTGTCAAGTACTAAAGGCTGGCCACCTTCTGTACTAACTATGCGATATAACAAGTGTTCATGATCATAGTGATCTCTCAACAAATTCCTTTACTTCTATATGATTGATCAAACTTTGGGAAATAGAAACAGCTGAAAAAGGAGTAATAAAGTTGTGGTAGTATTCGGAATGGAAACACATTCGTGATACTAAGGTTGACGTGGTTATTAAAAGGTTATAGAACGCTAACGAGCAAAAGTATAACTAGTATAATATTAGGAACGGAAGGTTGTAGCGATTACGAACTGGAAAAGAATGGGTATTGAGAAGCAAAAGCTCTAATGCTAAACGCTATAATGAGAGTCTGTGCAATAGACTTGAAATAATTTGGAATGATCAGTTATCACGGATTGAGTTTTCTTACGACGATAGATCATATGTCAGTATTGAGATATCGCCTTATGGGATCCTTGAGGGAAGACAATGTCGATCTCCCTTATGCTAGGATGAAGTTGTAGAGCGCAAAATGCTCGGACCAGCAGTGGTCCAAAGGACCAAGGATATGATAGATCTAATCAGAGGACGGCTGGTAGTAGCCCAAGATGGACATGATACATATGTTGATTTGACACGAAAGGACAAGGAATAGGAAGTAGGGGACCTAGTGCTGTTATAGGTATTCCCTCGGAAAGGATTGATGAGATTCAGAAAGAAAGGAAAGCTAAGTCCACAATGTGTCGGACCCTTGGATATACTAAAACATATTGGGAAGATAGCATACGAGCTAGCCCTACCCCCGAACCTGTAGCAAGTTCATAACGTGTTTCACGTATCAATGTTAAGAAAGTGTAATTCGGATGCCAGATAAATAGGGGCATATGAGCGCATAGACATGCAACCCGACGTAACCTATATGGAGCAACCAGGAAGGGTTATAGAGTGAAAAGGAATAAGTGCTTAGGAGAAGGGTTATTAAACTAGGCAGAGTTTGGTGGTAGGACCACAATGTGGGAAAATTTACTCGAGAGTTAGAAAGTGCAATGCTAAGAGAGTATCCCTATTAATTTTCTATCTGATTTCGGGACGGAATCCTTTTAAGGAGGAGAGACTGTAATAACCCCAAAATTTTGAACTTTTTGTAACCCTTATGAATAGTGTTTTAGCTGAATGAGAAAACTTTTCATGCCACACTATGTAGGGGTTCTGTTATGGATATTCTGAGATTTTATTAGTACTCTATATGGTATATAAGTGTATGTAGAGATCGTCAGAATCCAATTCCGAACACTTTGGTTTTTCCCGGAAATCCACTAGATACGGAAAGAATTGAGTAAAAGGTAACAGGATAAAAAAAAGGATTTAAATTAAAGGATTATAAGAGAGGATCATGAAAGGAATATAATATATTGAGAAAGGTTAAGGGAACCTAAGTAATAAGATCCCGGGTATGATCCCTCAAACGATAAACGAAAACGAAAGTTAAGCGAACCGTATAACAGATAAGCGGTCATTAGGCAAACAATTAAGAAGTTAATTGTAACACCCCCAGATCCGGGGTCGGGGATCCGGGTCGTCACGGTCTTTCTTTCCACAATATCACTTCACTTAATTAATAATAAATAACCTTATGCTGTGACCCCACACTAACACACACCACAACCCGTTATAGTCTCAGAGATGAAATTGAAATAAGTACAAGTCTTTGAATCCACAATTTAAAAGTTATTACAACCCAAAATGATTACTTGATAATTTACAGTTAATTGCCATTATCTGCCACAAGTTATAATTATACATAATTTGATTCTCAAAAGTAGAGTGCCTGGTCTACCAATAGATCTACCTCTGCAGCTATAGCAGCTACAACATCATCGGGAAGACGCGGGACGCTTCCCACGCGCTTGCGCTGGGTCTGCTGGAGTCTGGCCATCTTTCCTAACTGTTGTTGTGTGATGAAGAAATAAAGCAAGAGTGAGCCTTACAGCTCGCAAGATAATATATAGTGATAACAATAATATAAGTATCTAAATGGATACTTACTAGAATCTTTTATCATGTGTAAGATAATTACTTACTAGATATAAGTAAAAATAAGGGATGAAGTTACCAGATACTTCACTACACTTATATCATTTATAAAGCTACTTGAACTACCACTGTTCAAAGTATAATGAGCTTTCAACAGGTCATCACATAGATGAGACTACAAGACAAGATTTGAATAGATTAAATCTTTGAAATATTATTAAAGGAAATGAAGTTATGATATACTTCATTAAGTTCTGATATATATATATCCACATATACATCTTCTTTATACATTTCCTGAAAACCTCTGTCATGTAAAGTATGACCAGAGTTTGAAACATCCAATAAATTTTGGGAAAGGAAAAGAATTTTGGCATAAACCAGGTATCTTGCTGATCAGGCAAGGATACCAATAAGTAACCTTTTCTACTAGTAGATGGACGAATTCCCCACTGGTCATCACCCTGGTCGTAATAGGACCTTATACTGGACTGCCACTCAGCCACTTATGTATTTGATGGACTCCCACTGAGCCACTTACACTATCATGAACGCCCACTGAGCCTGTGTTGCTTATGCCGACTCGATAGATGGACTTACTTCCCGAGTGTTGGGTAAGTAATCAATTCATTTACCAAAACTTCAACCTTGTTGCGAGTATAAAATACACCACAGAGCCGGATCCCTCAGGTTTTGAGCGAGTATTTAAATCCCCTTAAAAAGGAAGATCTTAAATATAAAAATGAGTTTTGGGATCCGCTCTAACTTTTAAAAATCATTTTGAAGACTCGAAAACACTTTAAAGAGTGTTTGGAGTAAAGCTGATTTAATGAAGTAAATCAGTCCCCATATATTTAGAAAATGTCTGAATATTATTATTTAAATAATATTCTCATAAAGATAATCCTTATAAAAATAATCGAAGTAGAAGTATTAAAACTTATACTTGAAATGGATATTAAATAACCAAAGATATACTTATATGAAAGTACTATCTTTATTTGAATAATCGAAAATAAGTTTGATTATTGACACCTTATTCTTTAATAAAATAAAGAATATATTGCAGTAATAAGCGGAGTCATAATACCTCGAATGAATATTATAAATAATATTCATAAAATAAAGGAGTCATACATCCTCAAATGAATATCCAAGTAATATCCAATAATAATATAAAAGAGTCATAAGCCCTCGAATAATATTCGAAATAATATTCAATAAATAATATAAAGTTATCGAATAACCCTTATTCGATTAATAGTTTTGAAAACTATAACCATATATATATATATGAATATATATATATACATATATACAAAATCTACTCGGGATCCTCGACTCCCGGTTTTAGAAAATATTTTCACCTTTTGGGTCCTTATAATAAGGGTATATGCAAAATACTGCTAACCTCTAGCATAGGTATTATCAACTGAACCAACAGATATATATATGGCAAGAATACGAAACAGGCATGCATATGTACCATATAACATGCTACAATATATCGCAAGAATCTGCTATAACAAATATGCATTTAACGCAAGATCATGCATATACACAAATACATCACAACAACAGTATAACGGATAGAAAACTTGCCTGAGCGACTTGGGGTGATAAAAGGCTCGGGATGAGTTTGGTAACCTATAAACAACAAGTAAGTTGGAATTAAACCAAAGTCACTTGTAAATCTATACTTTAACTAACTTAGACTCTAACGCTTGTTTTGCGCTTATTGATTCTCTTAAGTCACTCGAGTACCCTCGGCTCCACCATTTTTAATAATTTAACCTTTACGAGTTTTAAGGAGATTCCTTCGCGAGTGTCTTACTAACTGCCTAACACACTTACCATAAATGTTTCATACATTAATTAACCCTTTTTGGTCTTTAACCTATATTTCAAAGTAAGGCGAGGGGAAAAGTTTCGTTCGCGAAATGTCGTTACTTGAAACGGTCGTTTCTCCTAAACCGTGCATCGGAATCGAACGAACTACATATCAAAACGAAGCTCGTAACACGAGCTATCTAGACATTGCAATGGTCAAAATCTAGCAGGGGGTTCTTGGGTCCTAATGTTATGCACAAAAGCAGTCCAAAGAAAATCGAACGTTACGACGGCTATGTTTACGCGATTTCCCAATTTAAAACCATTCAAAACCAACCCAATTCAACCTCAAATCAAACATACAACCAACATCCATCCTTATCACATCATATCAGCCCCAACCAATTCAATTTTAACATTCATACTTATGCCTAAGCTTGAATTTAACTATACTACAATCTTTTAACCAAAACAACAACATTTACCATTCCATTTCAATACCATTTCAATCCCAAACTCTAAATCACAAACATTAAGCTACAATATCACCCTACTAATCAAAATCATCTTATAATACATAGGAATCTAGGGTTTGGAGATGATATACCTTCCTCGAAGTGGTGGGAGGAGCTAGGAAGCCTTAAGAAGCCTTGAGAAGTCTTAGGAATGCTTGGATCTTCAAGGAAATCAAGAAAAATTTCAAGTTAAAAACTTGAAAACACTATTCATTGTCTTCTTTATTGATTAAGTGAAGAAGATTGAGAAGGAATTGATGGCTTAAACTCATGATATAGCCCTAACTAAGCATAAGGATGATTAGGGAATTAACTCACCAATTTAGGAAGCTTGGATCTTGAGTTTTGAATTTCTTGCCCTTTTGCAATAGTAAAAGCCGAGAGCAAGCTTGCTTGGATGAGAGAATGATTTTTGTGTTTTGATGAAAATGATTTGCTTGGCTTGGTTGGTTTGATTTTGTTTTTGTTTTAGTAAATTACCTAGTTGCCCTTGATTTTGTGTGGTTAAAAAGCCACCACATCTCCTTCCTTCCCATGTCATGCCTATGTCATGCTGTGATGTCATCCTTCCCTCTTTGTCCTCCTCTCATTGGTTGGGTGACATCACTCTCTCTCTAATCCCCTTTGATTAACGTCCTAATTGTTTGCCTAATGACCGCTGACCTGCTATATGGTTTGCTTAACTTTCGTTTTCGTTTATCGTTTGAAGGATCATACCCGGAATCTTATTACTTAGGTTCCCTTAACCTTTCTCAATACATTATATTCCTTTTTATGATCCTCTATTATAATCCTTTAATTTAAATCCTTTTTATCCTGCTACCTTATACTCAATTCTTTCCGTATCTAGTGGATTTCCGGGAAAAACCAAAGTGTTCGGAAATTGGATTCTGACGATCTTTACATACACTCATATACCATATAGAGTACTAATAAAATCTCAGAATATCCATAATAGAACCCCTACATAGTGTGGCATGAAAAGTTTTCTCATTCAGCAAAAACACTATTCACAAGGGTTACAAAAAGTTGAAAATTTTGGGGGTTATTACATTAATCAAAGGGATAAGAGAGGATGGTGTCATCCAACCAATAGAAAGAGGACAAAGGAGGGGTGATGACATCACAAAGTGATGCAAGCATGACATAAGAGGGAAGGAAATGTGGTGGAATATTGACCACACAAAATCAAGGGTAAATGGGTAATTGACCTAAAACAAAACAAAACTAATTCAACCAACCAAGCAAATATTCATTTTCATCAAAACAAAAACACAAAATTCTCCTTCATCCTCCCTTTGCTCTCGGCTTTTGCCATTTTCAAAGAAAACAATTTTCAAAATTCAAGTTCAAGGCTTCCTAAATTGGTAAGATAATTCCCTAGTATTCCTTATGCATAGTTATGGCTATTCTATGAGTTTAAGCCTCCAAATCATTCACAATCTTCTTCAAGAAATCAATGAAGAAGACAATGAATAGTGACTTCAAGAATTTTAACTTGATTTTCTTGTTTTTCCTTTAAGATCCAAGCATCCCTAAGTCATCTCAAGACTTCTTAAGGCTTCCTAGCCACTCACACCACTTCAAGGAAGGTATATCATCTCTAAACCCTAGCTTTACTTTGTTAAATAGGATGATTCTAGTTGTTATGGTGATATAGTAGCTTAATGCTTGTTGGTTTAGAATTTGGGTTGGAGTGGTAGTGAAATGGATGACGAATCTTGTTATTTTGGTTAAAAGAACTTAAGTATAGTTAAATTCAAGCTTAATCATAAGTATAAATGTTAATATTGAATTGATTAGGGCTGTTAGGATGTGGTATGGATGGAGTTTGGATTGGGATGTGATTGTGGCTTGATTATGGGTTGTTTTGGAATGGTTTAAATTTGGGAAATCGTGTAAACATAGCCGTCGTAATGCCCGATTTACCGTAGACTGTTTTTGTTCTTAACATCAGAACCCTTGAACTCACTGCTAGGTTTTTACCATTTCCATGTTTAGATAGTTCATGTTACGAGCTTCGTTTTGATATGTGGTTCATTTGATTCCGATGAACGGTTTAGGAGAAACGGCCGTTTTAAGTAACGACGTTTCGCGAACGAACCCTTACCCCTCGCCTTACTTTGAAACATAGGTTAAAGACCTTAAAGGACTAATTGAAGTATGAAACAGTTATGTAAGGTGTAATAGGCAGTTGGTAAGACACCCGCGAAGGAATCTCCTTAAAACTCGTAATGGTTAAATTATTAAAAATGGTGGAGCCGAGGGTACTCGAGTGACTTAAGAGAATCAGTAAGCGTAAAACAAGCGTTAGAGTCTAAGTTAGTTAAAGTATAGATTTACAAGTGACTTTGGTTTAATTCCAACTTACTTGTTGTTTATAGGTTACCAGACTCGTCCCGAGCCTTTTATCACCCCCAGTCGCTCAGGCAAGTTTTCTACCCGTTATACTGTTGTTGTGATGTATATGTGTATATGCATGATCTTGCGATAAATGCATATTTGTTATTAGCAAGTTCTTGTGATATATTGTAGCATGTGATATGGTATATATGCATGCATGTTTCATATTCTTGGATTATATTTCTGTTGGTTAAAATGCTTACAGTTGCATAATACCTATGCTAGAGATAAGCGGTATTGAGTTTACCCTTAGTATAGGGGATCAAAAGGTGAACATATTTCTAAACCGGGAGTCGATGTTCCCGAGTATAAAATATATATTTTATATATATATGGCTATAGTTTTCAAAACTATTAATCGAATAAGGTTTATTCGATAACTTTAACTTTATTTTATTACTGAATATTATTTGAATATTCATTCGGGGACTTATGACTCAGTTTATATTATTTAATAAATATTATTTGAATATCCATTTGAGGACCTATGACTCCGATTATTTACTGAAATATATTTTTTATTTTATTAAAGAATATGGTGTCGATAATCAAACTTATTTTTGATTATTCAAATAAAGATAGTACTTTCGTATAAGTATATCTTTGGTTATTTAATACTCATTTCCAAGTATAAGTTTTACAACTTCTACTTCAATTATTTGTATAAAGATTATTCTTTATGGGAATATTATTTAAATAATAATATTCAGATATTTTCTAATATATTGGGACTGATTTACTTTATTAAATCAGCATTACTCCAAACACTCTTTAAAGTGTTTTCGAGTCTTCAAAATGATTTTTAAAAGTTAGAGCGGATCCCAAAACTCATTTTTATATTTAAGATCTTCCTTTTAAAAAGGGGATTTAAATACTCGCTCAAAACCCGAGGGATCCGGCTCTATGGTGTATTTTATATTCGCAACAAGGTTGCAGTTTTGGTAAATGAATTGATTACTTACCCAACGTTCGGGAAGTAAGTCAATCTATCGAGTCGGCATAAGCAACATGGGCTCAGTGGGCGTCCATGATAGTGTAAGTGGCTCAGTGGAAGTCCATCAAATGCATAAGTGGCTGAGTGGCAGTCCAGCATAAGGTCCTATTGCGACCAGGGTGATGACCAGTGGGGAATTCGTCCATCTACTAGTAGAAAAGGTTACTTATTGGTATATTTGCCTGATCAGCAAGATATCGGGTTTATGCCACAATTCTTTTTCCCTTCCAAAAATTCATTGGATGTTACAAACTCTGTTCATACTTTACATGACAGAGGTTTTCAGGGACTGTATAAGGAAGATGTATATGTGGATATATATATCGGAACTTAATGAAGTATATCATAAGTTCATTTCCTTCAATACTACTTCAAAGATTTAATCTATTCAAATCTGTCTTGTAGTCTCATCTATGTGATGAACTTTTGAACTAATTATAACTTGAACGGTGGTAGTTCAAGTAGTATTTGGAAAAGATATAAGTATATTGGAGTATCTTGTAACTTCATCTTTTTAAACTTATATCTAGTTAATGTTTGTCTTATGAATGACAAAGACTTTCAGAAAAACGTTGAGACAAGGTTAGATATATGAGATCACCTTGCAACGATATTAATTTTTATACAGTTATAAACTGGAACTCTGTGTATGTTATGCATGGAAGAGGACTTCCAAGATTTTGAAAAGTATATATGTATATATACTGAACATTTTGCGACTTCATCGCATTATGATATCAAACTTGGTTCATTTCTTTTGACCAAGACTTTCATGAGTACTATGAAAAGGCTCATATATTGTTAATCATTATAAATATTATTTTGGTGGGCTTGCTGCTCAACCTTTCTTTCTTCTTTCATCACACAACATCAGATAGATAAGATGAACAGGACCAAGCTCCCAATTCGCAAGCGGATAGGAAATGTTCCGCAGCTTTCTGAAAGCGTTGAGGCCGCTGTAGCTGAGGTAGAAATTACCAATAGGCTAAGTTTTCAACTAATGATGTACCAGACTTATGTATCTTTATTAATTGTAATTATGGCAAAGAAATGTAAATCTATTCAGAAACCCTTTTAAGGTGTAATGGCATAGAATTTTGGAATAAAATGACTCGTGTTATTTTTGGATATTCATCTCTGAGACTATAACTTGTGGTGTGTGTGTTTATGGTGGGGTCACAGTACAGAATAGTTGATTATTTATTAAGATTGGGTGTTATTAAGGGAAATGGAACTCGTGACAACCCGGATCCCCGACCCCGGATTTGGGGGTGTTACAATTGTGATGAGGTTGGACACTTTGCCACTGAGTGTAGAAAGTCTCAGAAAGCAAAGGATAAAGGAAAAGTTTATCAGAAGAAGGACCCAGGTAGCTCAAGGAAGTATACAGTAAAATCTTACATAGATGAAGGGAAGAGCTGGGATGACACCGATGATGAAGAAGAGCAATAAGGAAATCTAGCATTGATGGAATAATCTTCTTCTCGGGTAAAATTTCCAATTGTTCGCGCTTTACCTCCTGATAATTTATGTGGGAATGAACACTGTGTCGCCTTCAGGTAGACTGTCCTAGTGTATGTAAATGCAGTCTCTCATCACTATCTTAAGGCATGATGCAATACTAAGGAATGAATTGAACAGTATGATGTCCTAAAAGAAATATATAAAAATGCTAGTACTACACTAAGATGTACTCTGCTTGATGTCGAAGACCTTAAAGTAGAACTGAAGAAAGTTAAAAATGAAAATGATAAGTTAGTTCTAGATAGGGTCAGTGTTGAGAATCTTAAGCAAACTAGTAAATATTTAGAGCTTAAGATTACTAAGCACCTTGAGATGGAGGAAAAACTTAAGAACAAGAATGCATAATTAGAAACTGAATTGCATGCTTTTACTAATTCTGCAAATATTGCTAAGAAGCTCATACCTGATCAAGTAGTAGGTGGAAAGGTTTGGATAGGTCTAGACTACGACAAACTTAGAAAAGCTTCTAAGAAATGAGTAGTTGAAAATGACCCTGTTGGGAAGTTTGTGAATCCCACTAGTACACCTCATATTCTTAAGAAAGCTAAGAAACCTCTGTTTAAGAAAGCTACTATTGAGCCCTTTGATGAAGATAATTTTTATATTTATCATGAGATGCTTGTTGAAGATCTCAAGCTCTCAAGGAGATAAAAGGCAAAGAAACCTATGTCTGTTGCTAGTGACTCTGAATTATCTTTTGCTGGACTAGGTTTTACTTCCAAAAACAAGAAGAATATAAGTAAAAACGGCAGGATATGAACTAATGGCCCTAGGAAGTTATGTAATAATTTTGGTTCTGCTGGACACCTCACTCATGCTTGTAGAAAGGTTAAAGTAGACAATGTTAAGAATGCTAATGTGCATAACATGCCTAATATGCCTAAAGTTTTTCTCTCAAATCTCTCTGTCCTCTCGTTTTTCTCTCACTTTCTCTCTTTTCTTCTTCCCTTTTTATTCCCTTCCACGGTTGCTCAATTTTCGGTGAGTGCTGCCATTTTCTTCTTCTTTCGGCCACCCTGTTGCCACTGGTTTTCCGGCAAGGTAACGGTGGTGGTGTGTGTGTGCTCGATTGTGTGTGTAACATGTATATATATGTTACATGTGTGTATATATACTGTGTTGTGTGTGTTTTTCTATGTGTGTGATGTGTTATATGTGTTTGTGAGTCTATGTGTGTGTGTGCACGGTGGCGCGTGTAGCAGTGGCAGGGGTGGTGTTTTGTTGGTGACTATTGCATGTTGCCGTGATTCGATTGTTTCTGAAATTTATTTTATTATTTTGCAGGAAATTATTACTAACATTCGTGAATAAAAATATATTTTTCTTGTGGTAAAATATTTAATCGATGAAATTTATTTGGAAACCCGAATATTATCGGGCACCAATAAATTTTGCCGCTGTCGACAATGAGCCTCTCCAAGTCGACGGTGGACGGTGATGATCTTAATCTGAGTCCTATAAATTATAAAATATTAATTTAGATCATAAAATTATTTTTGAATAAAAAAATAGTTAAGTATTTTAAAAGTCATATTCATGTTCAGATTGCGGATCTGATTTGGTTGTGATTGTGACGTCGATTATGTTTCGACGGGTAGTCCAGTAAATAGAGGAGTTGTTGTCCAATTTTTCTCGAAAATTATTTTAACTACGAGAAGCGTACTATATTGTAGTAAATATTTTATTATTATCGTAAGTATCGATTATGTGAATATGCATATAAATTTTATTATACGAGTCGGGTTTATTGGATTGGGTTAGTTAGATTCTGAGGATATCAAGCATGTAAAAATAACTAATTAGGGTATTCTATTACTGTAGATCTCCAGTCAAGGTTTGCGAGGACTAAAGTTAGACTAGTGAAGCTACCCTAGGAATTTTTGAGAAAGCGTTGCAAGGCAAGTACCCCTGACCATACTTTTATTGTTCAGTATATATGAATGAACTGTTGTGTTATTTTCAAATAGGAATAGAAAGGTTTTAAGTTACGTATCCCCTGTAGTTATAATTATTTGTTTAAATCCTGTTTTGGGGAAAAATAACTTCGAAAAGGTACCTATCTCCAACTGAAAATGGTTTGTGAACAAAGTTTATGTGTGATGTTGAATGAACTGTTTTAAACTGAGATAGGTACAAGTGATTTGAAAACTGGATAAAAATGATCAGTTATTGGATAAGGCTGTGTAAGAGGCCAGAGTGGTCTAGTGTGGTTGCGTAAGCGGCTAATTCAGTTTTGCGCATTACTTAACCGATTAGTCCAGCAGGTCAGGGACCTAGCTAGTCTCTGAGTTCCAGAACAGGTTTTGTGGGATGGCAGATGGAGCGGTCCGGTGTTGATAGCCTGATTAGCTGTCTTCACACTTGAATGTCTAATACGTATCTAATTTGGTTTTGTGGTTCCCGTAACGGAACAAGTGATTTTATACAGTTGAATTACAAATTTGAATAGCATGCTAAAATTGGACTCTGGTGTTTACACAATACACAACTATGTTTCATTTTATAAAGAGCATGCTAGTTAGTGATATCCAGTTTTATTTTGTTTTGACAGAGATTTGCAATGATTTACAGATTACTGCTTTCATACTGCTTTATAATTCTGTTCCTACAACTGTTAGTATAAAATATTTTTACTCTGTTATTCATATATTGGTACCGCTGAGCGATTATATGCTCACCCTTGCAACCTGTTATATATATATGTCATAGATGCCTAGGAGACCAGTTCGTCATGTTCAGGGAAGGATTTCAGTGCCGCCGGTAGTAGGATCACTTGAGGTAGTTTGGTGAGACCTATTTTAGGTGTGTGAGTTGCTGTAATAAGTTAGTATGTCAGACTTTTATTTAAGTGGTTGTTGTAATAGTAAATAGCTTAAAACAAACTTGAACCTGGAAAAGATGTTCGTATTGGGGTTTTAATAGTGTAATAATAATGATCTAGTAGTTTTTAATTATGGTTTGATATAATTAGTGACTGTCAACTCCTGACCCCGGGGTTGAGGCCGTCACAAGTAACATAGTAAAGCCTCCTTGGAGTAATTAATTGCCAGTAATGATATTGTCAAGTCCCAGAGATGCAAGTGGTACAATTACTAGCTGTTCAATTCAAAATGAAAGGTTATTATGCAGTCACGTGTCCCTCTTCTCTCTCCAACCTATCAGCCTATATAATCAATAGCAGCAGATGGAATTTGTATCTCTCCATTTTTACAAAGTGCGAAGCTCTTGCAAAATTGTTCCAGCATTTCTTAAAGCTTTATTTGACAAGGAGAGGTCATGTGCAATTTGATTCACACCACTTAAAGCCTTACAAACTTGTAACACTCATTATTTAAATCTCCTTTAATTGTATTTAATACCTTTTGATAAGAGCTTTAGATTTTTAGAATGATAAGAAGAACCCTAGATTTATAGCTTATTGCTTTGGTTATTTTTATATTTGTATCTTTGAATCTTCGTATTCAGAGTTGTAAGCAAACCCTATGGGTATTTATACTTTTGAATAAAAAGAATATATTCCCAGAATCTCTTTATGTGTTTATTTCATTTTAGTTTTGATATTCCGCTGCATTAATTTGATAAAAACAAAAAACATACATTCACCCCCCCTGTATGTACCTTTTGGACCTAACATGAATTAAGGCGATTGCGTTGCTCATCATGTGAACGAATTTAATTCTATCCTAGCAAGATTGGCATCGGTGGATATAAAATTCAATAACGAAGGATAGGCCTTGTTGTTGGCATCCTCATTACCAGACAGTTGGTCAGGATTTGTCACTGCTTTAAGTAATTCATATGGGAGCGGTAAGATGACTTTTGATGGAGTTCGATATTTGATTCTTGGAGAAGATATTTTTAAAAGAAACTCAGGAGAGTCGTCAGGTTTCTTGTTGAGTGCTGAGAGTAGAGGAAGAATGTTTGAAAATGAGCAGAATAACGGGCGTATCAGATTGAAATCACAAAAGAGAGGACAATCCAAATATCGCAAGGATATTGTTTGTTGGAATTTTCAAAAAAAGGGTCACTTCTGGAATCAGTGCACGGCTCCCGTGGCTCCTAAAGGAAAGAGTAAAGAGGATAATTTAGCTAACATAGTTGAAGAAGTGGTGGATGATGATGCTTTAATTTATTGTGTTGAATGTTAGGTTGAATCATGGGTTAGGGATTCTGGTGCATCATTCCATGCTACCCCTTGTAAGGATTTAATCTTAAATTTCAGAGTTGGAAATTTTGGTAAAGTTCGTCTTGCTGATGATGAGACTTTGGATATTACGGGCATGGGGGATATTAATCTCATAAGCTCTTTGGGAATTAGCTAGAAGTTGAAAGATGTAAGGTACTTTCCTGGACTGAAGAAGATGTTGCTATCTATGAGTTAGTTAGATAAGGAAGGGTATCGGGTTACTTTCGGAGATGGACTGTGGAAGGTTATAAAGGGGAATCTAGTTAATGCTCGTGAAGGAGGACTTTGTACATTGTTGCACAATCTAGCTATGAAGCAAATGTAGTTTCTGATGAGAATGAGTCTTCAACTTTGTAGCACCAAAGCCTTGGTCATATGAGTCAAAAAGGTATGAAGCTATTAACTTCGAAGGGGAAGATTCCAGATTTAAGGAATGTGGAAGTTGGGTTCTGTGAGTTATGTGCTCTTGGAAAGCAGAAACGTATTACTTTGCAAAATCAGGGAGGACCCCCAAGGCTAAGAAGTTCGAGCTAGTTCATACATATGTATATGGTTCAACAACAGTTGTGTCATTGGACGGATCTCGCTACTATGTCTCTTTCATTGATGATTCCACTCGAAAGGTATGGGTGGGTTTATTTTTTGAAGAATAAATCAGATGTGTTTGCTACTTTTATGAAGTGGAAGACTAAAGTTGAAAATCAGTCCAGTTTGAAGGAGAATAGTTTGATGTCAGATAATGGTGGTGAATATGGTAGTGATGAGTTGAAAAGCTATTGAGCGAAATTTGGGATTAGAATGATTAAAACTATTCCAGAGACACCACAACAGAATGGTGTTGTAGAGCGCATGAGTAGAACCTTAAATGAGAGGGCCAAGAGTATAAAATTACATGAAGTGAAGATGTGTCCAGACTCCAAGTGGGAGATTGTTGGGTTTGTGGAGTCTATTAATTAAGCCCATGAAAATAGACTTTTCAAATTCAGATTAGTTTATGTATTAGTCTACTTTTCAGATTTGGACTATAATTTGATTTACGCCTAGTTTCTTCTCTTATAAATACTCATGTAATTGTAAAATCATAACATAACAAATTGTGAGAGATTAATACAAAATTAGTGTGGATTATGGAGTAGAAATTTCCGAACCATGTAAATCTTTGTCTTGTATGATTGCCGTTTATTTTCTTGTTCTTGTTTATCTGATTTAGGTTTTGCTTTCGTTTTTTATTCTCAAAACTAAGTTTATTAGATTAGTTTTTTATATTTCATCTTGTAATGTACATAAAGACATGAATATTTAAAGATCAAGGAAGGGTAATCCCACATGGAGGCCATACAAGAAAGCAATACAAGGAAAAGACAACTCAAGAAAAAAGACATGTAATAGTTAGCTTGTATTTGTTTTCCACCTTAATTGACCTAGATCTTTGTCATTAACTTGAAGAAGATCACATAGGATGAAGTCATAACCAACCACGTTTACTTTATTGCACTTTACATATATATACTCATATGATGAATGTATGTGTAGAGTAGTATAATGATGCATGCTTAATTAGATTAATCATGCATGTATTAGATATGACACCCATGCCATGCTTGCTAAACAAGATAAAATTTGTAACGATTCAAGATTTTTAAAATGAACAAAGGATTATGAGATTCTCGTGTGTATGCAACATGGAATAAAATACTAATCTTC
Source organism: Apium graveolens (assembly GCF_009905375.1). NCBI lineage: Eukaryota > Viridiplantae > Streptophyta > Magnoliopsida > Apiales > Apiaceae > Apium > Apium graveolens. The sequence goes on along the minus strand of NC_133649.1, from coordinate 217,185,042 downwards.
TTTATTTGTGACATGGGGAGATTTTGTCAAAAGTGAGTTCATTGAACTTGTAAAGTTTTGGGTTTTAAGCGCTGTGACTCCCTCACTACCTGGAAATCAAACCATTGACAAATATATTAATTTGAAGTATTTTATTCAAGGAAAAATTGAGAATCTCTTTATGATGGGATCATGATCGTTTTAAAACTAATAAAATCCTAAAGTTAATATTAAGTTGATCAGATGTCTTCCAATGAGTCCAATGCTATAACCCCAAGATCGATAAGGAGGGGGTTCACCAAAGCAACTCACATCTATCGTGGGAGATGTGTTGAAGTATATTGATACTTTTTGACTATTGGGTTTGACTTAACTAAGTTACCACAATAGGATTGTGAACTTAGATGCATAGTGTTTGGCGAGATTTATTTGATAAATATGAACAAATACTGTTCTACGAATCTATCTAAGAGTTATATAGTTGATATAATTGACAAATTTTGTCTACCTAAATAATCATGTTTTATGAGAAAAGCCAAAATTGGCCTAACGTATGGTGAAATATGGATCTTGGCTCACTAAAAGGATATAGAAGATATTCTTTCTGAATTAATAGTATGGGCTATTGATTTGACAAAATAGTGGGATATATATATTGTGAATATATATGAATAATCACTTGAACATAATTTAATGATCATCTGTAGACTAATTCATTTTATGTAATTTAATATTATAGATATCAAATGACAAATAACACAAATAACTTCTCTGGGTAATAGTTCTTGAGAAGGACAAGTTGACATGAAATAATTTCCTTGACTGACATGAGAACTTGAGTATTGTCCACAAGTTTAAGGATGTCACTTAAATCCATCCCTTATTTCTTCTGGATGAGAATGAAATATGTGCTGAATAAAATGCTTACCAGAAGCAAATTTATTAGGCAACTGATGTTTCATGTCTCATGCTTGCAATTATGAGTGTTGAGTTTTAGAAGAAACAAGACCATATTGATGCTTATGATGTGATTGAACACCTTCAAAGAATTTTTGAAGGATATGCACGTTAAGAAAGATTTGACAATAAATAAGCCACTATAAATTTGCATAAATGGGATATTGAGATCTGGTTGGACCAAATGTTCTAAAGATGATAGGTATACGTACCTTGATATTTTGGGTTTCAATATTGGTCTAGAGACTCATCTTGATTTTATCAAGAAATATTTGAATAACTTATATTCTAAGTTTGTTATGAACATTATGAATGAGATAGAAAAAACACCCATTGAGTTATGAAGCATGTTTAGAACTGCTGAAAATAACACAGTAAATGCATGAACTACGTCCATATTGATGGAGTACACATGGAATGCTAATGGGAAAGGAAAGTGAACATGCAAGATTAAGATTTGATTTGATTTAGTGCCAAACCAGAGTTCAATCCCAAGGGGGATTCTGAAGCCTATTAGTGGTGTTGGAAAAAAAGATAATTATCACTTCTATGGTAATAACCGGATAACTGAAAGTTAAACTATCGAGATTATTTGCTAAATATAAAGAAGAAGACCATTAGTGGTCAATCTTCATGTATCGGGTTAGAATTGGAGCAAAAGTTATTGCTCTAGTTGGAGTAACTCGGTACCTAATTTAGCGGAGACATTATATCAATTTATTATCAGAACAAGAAAAGTTTTTCATTTTTTAAAATAAATAACAGTTGTTTATTCTATTTCAATGATAAGGCTTATAATGTTATACAATTAGTTAACAATTTATATGTTCTAAGATGACTTAAATCAAACATTACCTATAATATTGTCGTTTAGCCATATGATGAGGAACACATTCATGAGTTACATATAGTTGGATACCTGGATACATTTGATTTTGAATCATAGGAAAGATGCGAACCTTGTCTCATTGGTAAAATGACCGAAACTTCTTTTACTCAATAAGATGACAGGGCCACTGAACGATTAGGACTAATACATTGTAATGTATGTGGTCGAATGTGTACGATGGTAATGGGTGGCTTATACAACTTCATAACGTTTAGTAGATATGTATGTCTTACGAAGAACAAATTCGATTCTTTTGAAGTGTTCAAAGAATATAAGGCCGAAATAGAAAAGCAAACAGGAGAAAGTATAAAAGTTTTACGATCAGATCATGGAGGAGAATGCTTAAGCCTCAAATTCAAGAGTTTCTTGAAGAAATGTGATATTGTATCAAAACTTACTCCTTATGAAATACCTCAATTAATTAGAGATTTTGAGAGAAGAAATTGTACCTTGTTGGACATGGTGCAATTGATGATTAGTCAAACGGATTTTCTAATCAGATTTTAGGGTTATGCTCTAGAAACAACTGCATATATACTTAATTGAGTTCCGACAAAAATAGTTCAAAAGACTCCATTTGAGATATGAACTAAGAAACGTCATATCATGTCATTTATGAAAATTTTGGGATGTGAAGTGTTTATGAAACGTTTAGCCTCTGACAAGCTTGGACCAAAATTAGATAGATGCTATTTTATGGGATACCTAAGTGAGACTAAAGGGTATATTCTTTATAATCCTTCTGAGAACAAAGTGTTTGTTGCTTGGACATCTATATTTCTTGAGGGAGAACTACTTTCTAAGAAAACCAGTGGGAGGACAATACATCTCAATGAAGATTGAGAACCATATGATAATATTGAACCAGAGTTGGAACAAGATCAGGATGTACATCAAAATGTTAAAAGTAATCATGTTTAGGAAATATAGGTTTTTCGTAGATCTAGTAGGATTCATTATGAGCCCGAGAGAAATTATGGATTTCTCTTGACTCAAGATGGTGATGTGATGCTTACGGATAATAATGAACCTCTCATCTACCAAGATGATATGAACAATCAAGACTCCGAGAGATGGCTGGAGGCCATGAAATTCGAGATGGAAACCATGTATCAAAATAAAGTATTGACTTTAGTTGATCCACCCGAAGGGGTAAAACCTATAGGGTGCAAGTGGGTTTTCAATAAGAAAACCGACAGGAATGGTAAAGTACAGACCTATAATGCACGACTAGTGGCAAAAGGTTTGAAACAAATTCATGATATAGACTATGATGAGACTTTTTTTACCAGTTTTTATGGTCAAGTCCATTAGGATTTTGCTAGCAATAGCTGCTTACTTTCACTATTAGATTTGGAAAATGGATGTCAAACCCACTTTCTTATATGGGAGCCTTGAATAGGATGTATATATGATACAACCTCAGGGTTTTATCGATCCAAAATTTGCTAAGATGGTCTGTAAGTTGCTTCTATCTATTTATAGATTAAAGCAAGCCTCAAGAATATGGAATATTCATTTTGATGAAATAGTCAAAGAGTTTGGCTTTATTCAAAATGAAGATGAACTGTGTGTTTACAAGAAGGTTAGTGGAAGCCATGTGACATTCCCTAGTATTATATGTAGATGACATATAACAAATAGGGAATTATATACCTTCTCCACAGGCTGTTAAGAATTGGTTGAGATATAGTTTCTAGATGAAATACTTAGGCAATGCTACTTATATATTATAGACCAAGATCTATAGAGAAAGATTGGGGATATTAATCGACCTAGTCAGAGTACATACATTGATAAAGTATTAAATTATATTGGAATGCAAGAGGCAAATAGGGGATACATCTCGATGTCTCATGGGATAGTGATCTTATAGGATAACTTTTCTTAATCATTAGATAGTAAGGTTTGTCTTAGAAAAGTTCCATATGCTTCAACAATTGGATCTATAATTTATGTGATGATATGTACTTGTCCTGATGTTTCGTATGCATTGAGCATGACGAGAAAATACCAGTCTAATCCAGGTCACGGTAACTGGACAATTGTCAAGAATATTATTAAGTACTTAAAGAGGATTAAGATTTATTTTTGATGTATGGAGAAGATCGGGAACTGGTTGTAAAAGGTTACACTGATGCTAGTTTTTGAACATAATTGTTGGACATACAAAGATGATTATGTGTCTATTTCTAGTTTGTGTTTTGTCTAGATATAAGTGATGTTAGCTGGAATAGTTCACAGCAAGAATATTGATGATTCTGTAATAAAAGTCAAACATATTGATGTTTTCAAAATAGCCAAGAAGACTGTTTGGGCATGTGCTTAGGCGATATCACCTTATTAATAAGATTAATAATCAAGGATTATATATATATATATATATGCGTGTGTGTGTGTAAAATGCATAGTAATGATAATGTTGCAGACCCACTGATTAAGGCTATATCGTAGCAGAAGCACGATGGTCATACTAGTTCCATGAGTATTAGATACATGGATGATTGGCTCTACTACATATGGAAGATTATTAATATTTATGCTCTGGAGACAATACTATAATGTTTTAGTTTAAGACATTTGGTTTATTAATGTTTATATTTTAGATTTTTCTCTTTATAATTTATTATGTCTTAATTTATTGAGATATAAATGTTAGATTAATAAATGTCCTTGGAATATGATATGAATTCTATATCTCTAGGTATGTGACTTAGAAATGAGATTATGAGAATGATATCAATATTCCTAAAGGTCCCTAGTCGAGTATTATTATTAACGGATAATAATAATGCATTAAGAGTGACTTGTTTGTTGACTGATGATCATATCTCATTGATCATATGTATAGTGATACTAAAGTAAAAAAACACAAGCAGGTGTAAATTTACATGGTATTGGACAGACTCAATGTGAGATTCTACATGTCTGTTGTGTCATTAGTATATCTCACTATAATAATGATGTAATGGTCCTTAGAAATGAAATAATTATATTTTTATACGAGAAATAATGTACTTTGATTACACTAAAAGTTAACTTTAACCGGGTAATGATAAAAGTGTATTTCGGGTGTATAATGAATCATGTGAGAAATATGAATGATCTAGAAAGGATTTAACACTTCTAATTTTAGGAGTGATATTATTGGCCTCTTGTGTGAGATAGACTATGAAATGTGTGGCCACGCTCAAATGTTGATTTGATACGATAGTCTCCTCACTTATCAAGGAAACCTGGATTAAACTTTGATGAGGATGACACATTAACATGCCTCTAGTTTAATCCATAATATATATATTATATTATACATTATTCACGGAAGGTTTAATCGGTCACCCAATTTAATAATTATTAATTGGGTAAAAATGATGTATTACTAGATGTCGCTCATTGTTTACGATTTTAAATTTGATTTCAAAATTGTTGCCAATGTAATAATAAACTATAGGGTCACATACAAAGAATGCTTGAAGGATTATTTAATTTAAATTTGATTTAAATTAAATTAAAGTAATTCGAATTTCTTATAATATTAATTAAGTTTGACTTAATTAATTGGATAAATAATAATATTCGAATTTACTAATATTAATTATGAAATTTATTTGTTAAATAATTAAGTGAGACTTAACTATAATAAAATAGGAATTTTGAATTAATAATAACTCCTTATTAGTTAAGAGTTATAATTCGTTTTTCTACCATCTATATAATATCTATGGTGTGGCTAATTTTGTATGCAAGACTTTGATTAAAAATCTTAGCCACCAAGAGAGAAGATGGAGAAGGCAAAAAGAAACGATTTTGTTCTAGTACACATTCAATCATTGTGTTCAAGCATTCGTATGGATACCAATAGAGCGTAGATCACGAGAGCAGGATGCATGGTGATTGAACAAGCTTTGGATTTCCATTAGTTAACCAATTTATAAAGCTTCTTAAGGTAAAATATTTGATCTACGAATTACATATCTGTTTTTCGCATGGATCATGCGGTGGGTTTCAAACATTCTGGTTTTTCACATTTTTAATTACAATTTTCGTTACATTTTTTTACCTCAAAACCCTTCAGCTCTTGCTTGGGAAGCACCACAGTTGAACACAGTTAATGTAAATATTGACGCAGCATTGTTTAGTGATCATTCAACGTCTAGTTCAGGAATTATACCTCGTGACTCTACATGAGCTTTAGTCAAGGCTCCCATTACCCTTTTTTATGGTTCTGTGTCTCCTGACTTAGCGGAAACTATGGAAATAAAAGAGGTACTGAGTTGGATAAAAGAAGGGCAACGACAATCAGTAGTTTTTGAGTTAGACTTCCTGATAGCAATTCAGACGATTCATAGCAGTATGTCGATGACTTCTCCGTTTTGTTTGTTGGTAGAAGAATGTCGAAATATGTTGCTTGATTTAAACACAGTTTCGTTGTTTTTTATGTGATGGTCTGCTAATATAGTAGCACATAGCTTGGGTAGGTTGTCATATTCATATCCAGATTGAGTTTTCGATAGGGGAATGTCCCTGTCGAGGTTAAAGATGATGTTTTGGATGATTCATTAATATAAAGCTTTGTTTTTGGTCAAAAAAAAGTAATACCTTTTTTTAAGGTGTCCAAGTTGTATCTTAAAACAAAATACAAGGCCGATTATATATTAAAAAACCTTGAATGTCTTTAGTTATTTTTTAAAAGCTTGTCTTTAGTAATCTCTTAGACTCTATGTATAAATTTATTCAGTTGGGGTCGTTATTAACACTAGTAAGCTATAGTCTTTCACATGGCTTAAAAGTATCTCCAATATACTTTTTATATAGGTTCTTAAATTTAAAAATATAGGATCTTTCATAAATTAGAACTCTAACGATCTCATAGAGACTCTATAAGAAGTTAAGAGTCCATTCTAAATATTCATTCATATCAACTTTTACCCCACTTTTTTCTTTCTTTTATGTTCAAATATAAATAAAATATAAATAGACAATTGATATAAAGAATACACTAGTACAGAAGACACTTTAGGAGTCGCACCTATAGTGTCGGTTGAATAGAGAACCGACACTATTTATTGCCTAATGCGTCGGTTAAATAGAGAACCAACGCATTTTTTCTATTTTTCAAAGCTAAGGGTGTCGGTCGTTTCAATTAACCGACGCTGCAGAGTTAGAATAACGTCGGTCAAGTTGAATGCCGTCTCTAGTTTGTCTTCTGTGTCGGTTGGTCAAACGACCGACGCTGTTGGTTTTTCTATTGTGTCGGTCTTTTTTTTTAGCCGACGATATTTAGATAATATACAGTGTCAGATTTCTTTTTAACCGACGTAAGAAGAAATAATTTAAAAAAAGTTAAAAACAAATGCGGGTAAACATACGCGGGTGACTAAAATTTTCATCTCCTGCTACTATTCCACTTTAAACCTTTCATCTCCTGCTACTAAAATTTTTCTTTCGATTTCTAGGGTTCGATTGTTAGCTCTGAGAAAGGGGAATCGATTGGGTTTCGATTGTGGGGTTTTGGCTGCTGCTGCTTAAACAATCGAAGAGGGTGCTGCTTAAGCATCTTCACAAAGGTAATCCACCAACTTGCTTTCACAGTTTCTATTTGCTATATACATACATACAGATATATACACACACGTTTATATGAATCTGTAAATTTCAGAATCTGCTTTGTTTCGATTGAATTTATCCAGCATACATCATTTACTTTATGTTAATGTTCTTGAGTTTCAATTTATTATAATTTCATTGATTGATTGTATCAGTTGATTTTAGATTCAGATAAGTTTAATTTACAAAGTGACTCTGATCATTTCGTGTTTTTTCCGAAGATGTGTTCGTTGACTTCATTATAATTGAAACATAAAGAATTGACTTGATATTATAGAAATTTAGTTTACTTGTGTAGAATGTGAAAATCGAGCTCTGTGCGCAACCGTTAATTACCTGCTTTGTTTGTTTGTTCTCAATAACGTAATGTAAATATTTGTGCTCATCCTTCAATTAATGTTTGAACACTTTAAATTCATTGTAGTTATTGAGTCTAACGGCTTCTACTGCTGCTGCTTCACTATTTCCTCTGTGTCATTTTGTTTTACAGGTCGAATGTAAGAGTTTTCTCTAATTTATAGATTACATCAAGATCAGGTCAAACATACTCATCAAGAAAAAAGTTGAGAAACTTCTACTGTGCAATTTGGAAACGTAAAACATTTTAGCATCTTTATTTATCACTTACTTTCCCGATCTAAATCTCTAACTGCTAATTTACAAAGGAAATGAGAACAGTTAAAATAAACACTAGGTTGCTGATATACAATAGTTGTTTATAGCTTTGTGACCAATAAGTTGTCCATATTGGTTTCAGCACATTCGTCATTCAAGCTTGTTTGCGATTATCTCTTTAAAATTGAGTCATGCTGCCAATTAACAACAACCAGTCCAGAGCAGCACCTGCAATATACCGCCCAGAAGGAATAGAACTAGAAGATTTCCCAATGCATTTTGCTCTGGACCCTGAAAATGAACACTTTGTTACTAATATGTAAAATTAAAAAACTCAAGTTTGTTACACTTCAAGCAATTGTCTGGTTGGCTTACCTTGTATCCTTTAGGAGCTACAGTCATGACACACACAGTTAGGTAACCGTTGGTTAATCCCAAGAAAGAAACAAGTGATATCATCCACCCCTGATCACCATATTTCGCAGTGAAATAAAATACAGGTATAAGCAAGAAACGGGATAATATCGCAATCATGAGGCCTTTTCGAGATTCCAACTTGATAAATTCTATTAGAGGAACATATCTACCAACTAGATCCAGCACGTTGTACATTGCTATCAGAACAAGTGGATACCTGAAAAGCAGTACTGAGAAATTAGGAAGTTTTGACAAAATTTTGAGAAATTTATCTTATCCAAGGAATCCAGTTATTAATGATAAGCTTCACTGATTAACCGACAAATAAACCTCTGAACAGTGTAAGATAAACATTATCATGGGTTGTGAATAAAAACTGAATCAGATTAATATGATTATGCTTCAAAGTAAAGATATGTGACTTCTTTTGTGCAATTTAATTTGACATAATAACTAGCCGTATAAAGTATTACACTTTGTAATTGACCGGCACACTCTTTCTGAATTGCTATGTAGATTTTCTGACAATGTTAATCATAGACAAAACCTAGTACAGTATATCGTTGGATTTGGAATAGAAAGTAATCTAATAGCTATCTTTACGCAAATATGAAATTAAACCTTGTTCTACTGTTCAAGGAGCTAAACTTTGTTGTTCAAGGTGTGCAACCTCAAATGCTACCAAATGACTTGTTTTACTTTTGACTTTCCAAAACTATACTTCTACGGAGTGTATGCTTTTGATTGTTAGTTTTATACTTTTTGATCTGGGTTTTTAATTTCGAAGCTTGCCTTTTTAGAGAGCTTTACTGTAAATTTTTATTTAGAGAGCGCTACATTGTCATTGGTTCATAAAGTTTGATATTAAACTTGTAAGAATGTCTAGCTCTTTGTGAATGACAGCTTTAAAATTCTGCAAACTGGTTCTCAAACTCTGTTATGGTTTGCAGGAGCACTTTGTTAAAAGAAGACAACATCTTATAGGTCCCAATAATTCATCTCTAAAGGCTTTGGAAATTTTAGAGATTGATTCAATTTTAACACTTCATCTCTAACATAAAAAGCATCATCTCTTTCTTTCAGAGTTTGATGGAACATAACTAACTCTTTTTCTAAATAGTCATTCCTTTTCTTAAAAGCCAGATTTTCAGAAGTTAACCTATCACATGTTAAAGTCTGATCTCTATAGCTAATGAATATGGTTTTAAGATAAGATCTCAACTCAGTAATATCATCAGTATGAAAATCATAAGTTGTTTGAGGTACCTTTAACTCAGCAGCATCAGAACTGCTATCAGCATTTGCCATTAAGGCATAGTTCACCTCATCTTCAGAATCTGAAGTGTCTGTCCAGCTTTTCTTCTTTGTGACAAGGGCCTTGCCTTTATCTCTCTTTCCTTTCTTGCATTCAGGAGATATGTGGCCTCTTTCACTATAATTGTAGCATTTAACATTTGAGTAGTCTCCTCTGTCAGACTTTCATTCTTTGCCTTCAGATTTTCTGAAACTCTTCTTATCAGAACTTCCACTTTTCCTGGAAACCTTCTTTCCCTTTCTGAATTTCATGTAGGCTATCTTTATGATACCCTTCACCATAAGAGCACACAATTTCATCATCTCTTCATCAACATCCATCTCAGATAGAATTTCAGTTTCTGAATCCTCATCATTATCAGAACTTGATGACTCAGTATCAGACTTTGTGATGAGAGCCTTTCCTTTGCCTTTCTTTGAGACAACCACTTTAGGGAATTCCTCCTCAGCCTTAAGAGCAACTGTCCTTGACTTTCTCCCATTCCTCTTGCTTCTTTAATCCATCTCAAGTTCATGAGTCTTGAGCATACCATAAATTTCATCAAGAGTAGTTTCATCAAGAGCATAGTTGTCTCTTATAGTAGTAGACTTCAAATCCCAACTTTCAGGAAGAGCTAACAGGAATTTTAGATTTGAATCTTCAAGATCATATTCCTTGTCCACCAGTGACAGATCATTCAAGAGTTTCACAAACCTGTCATATAATCCAGTTAATGACTCATCAGCTTTTGAGTCAAAGTGCTCATACTCTTGAGTGAGTATAGTCTTCCTGTTCTTCTTGATTGCATCAGTTCCCTGACACCTTGTTTCCAAAGCATCCCATATCTCCTTTGTAGTCTTGCAATTAATTACCATGTTTGACATGATATTATCAATGACACTATGCATCAAATGCCTTACCTATGCATCCTTGTCAATAGATGAGATATCTTCTGCTGTATACTCACTTTTCTCTTTTGGTATGGTCTTTGCTGGCTGATCTGCAACTACGCAGAGAGCTTGGTTGGCTTATGTGGTCCTTCATAAATTCTGTCAAGGTATTCTGGATCTGTAGCTTCCATAAACATAGCCATCTTCACTTTCCATATGGGATACTCAGAAGGTCTCAGCATGGGAACCCTAATAGTCTCATATCGACTGTGGATTTGAGTCTTTGGAGTTTCTTCAGTTTTGGTGGGCTTGGTTGGAGTTTGTTCTTCATTAGACATGATTGTTTTGGATCTTTACTATATGTGTGTTAACAGATAGGCTCTGATACCACTTGTTAGGTCACACATACTGTAGAAGGGGGTTGAATACAGTGTATAATACAATCAAATCGAATTAAGAACACAAGTATGTGATAAAGAATAATCTTATTAATAAAACAGTATTGCAATGGAACTGTTCTCTCTCAGTGATGAACAATATCACTAAGAGCTGCTAGGGTTACAATGAATAATATTCTCGATAATGATAACACTTCTAGTGTAAACCCTATGCTGTGTTTATATACCACACAGTTACAAGATAATCTCTAATCGATATTGAATATAATTCTGTATCCTAAAATATATCAATTGGTTATCTTTTCCTCCAAGTCTTCTATTCTTCATAGAATTCTTCTCCATGCATATCTCTTCTTGTTCTAGTCTTGATCTTATTTCCCTTCAATCAGCCGCCTTTCTTATCTAAAAGTCTTCTTAAGTCCTGATATTATCTTCTGATGAATATCTTCTGATATCTTAAGTTCTGATAACTTAAGTTCTGACTTCAGTATAAGTACTGATTTCCAATTAAGTCCCGATTTATCCTGTTAGTCAAGATCTGAAAACTAAACACAAATCATTATTATACATGACATCACAAATATATCTAACAAAAATATTCTCGCAAACGTTTAAAATCACCTGTCACAAGTAATCCATATTTCCAAACAGAGGGTGTCATGAATAATTTTTGAAAATAACATAAACCGATATTTAAAACTTTACAAATCAATTTTTAAAACAATTTTCGGAAGTCAAAACGATCAAACAATATTAACGGAACGAATGAAATATGGAATTGAACAAATCAGAGATATTTAATTTATAAGAGGAGTAGCGCTAAATAAAAGGGGACATAATCGTACCTCAAAATTGAAAATGCTCAAACTAACCAAACTCAACAAATGATCTGCTACGTTTCTGACCTGCGATCTAATTTATAAATTTATAACTTATACTTAGAATATGGTCCTTTCTATGTTTATTAACTAATGTAAATATGTAAAACATGTTAACAACAACCAACTAGAGTACATAAATTAATACGGAAGCTTCTATTTGTTTATTTGACAATACCTGACCACAATCAACATACACACAAATTATAAAAAGCACACCATTAACCTAATTATTAATCTTACACTACCAATCGTGATCTATAAATAATATTAAATAAAAAAATAAATAGATCACTATTTAACTTCCTGACCATAGTTTAAATTCAAGGTCATAAACCATGGTCACACCATTTAATACCAATAATTAATGTATACAAAAAAATCTCTTTAAAACTCAAATCATTATCTTTAAAATGCTAAAAGTATAGTCAAAACTAGTATAAAATATTACAAATAAACTATCTAGCATGCTGGTACATAAATTATGTCACACAAGGTTAGACATGACCAGAAACAAAAACATGAAAACATGATCTTATTGATTAGACAAGAATTTTGTCATAAATAATTATTTTAACAGCAATATTGCTAATAAATATGCAACAGAAAAGCACACATCCAATTACACAATTAACTAATTAAAATATTAAATAGTAAAATAATAAAATTTATAAGTATATAATCTAATTATCTCATCCAACTAATTCAAATTTGTGACCCTACAACATGACATCTAGTTAGTAGTCAAATATTATTATCATGATTTAGCTGGGTAATCAATTCTCAAATTGTACTACGCACACATGGCTTGACAATTTTTATATAGACATTCGACCAATTTATACTACTGAAGTTTTTCACAGGTGCAACTTTCAATTAATTAATCTTGTGGCATGAATATATTCATACATAAACAAATACCTGAGCACACTCGAATGGATCACGTGAGTAGCTCCAAATCTGCACCTCTGTTTCTCGCCTCTGCCTATCACTCTTGGTAGCCTCCAAAATTAGGGTTTTAAAATAATATTGTGTACTTTTATTTTGAGACATGTCGGCTATTTATATTTTTTACCACGACTCTTTTTTCTAATCTAATTATTATTAACTCAAACAGATTCTTTTATAATTCTGATTCTAACTTAAATCAAATTTATCACCTATTATTATTACTGTTTTTATTATTATAATTATAATAATAATAATTATTATTATCATCATCATCATCATCTAAAACTCATGTATATTACATATATACCCCCTAAAAAGGATTACGTCCCCGGAATCAAATGAAACTAAATACTCGTACCTGAATTGAATAAATGTGGATATTTCTCACGAATAGATTCTTCTAATTACCAAGTCGCCTCTCTCTCAGAATGATTTTTCCACAAAACTTTCACAAATGGAATAATGTTCTTCCTCAAAACTCGCTCCTCTCGAGCTAAGATAGCTTCAGCTTTTTCCTCACAAGAAAGATCCTCTCTAATTTTATATAATGGATACTGATCTATGTGTAGTGGATGATACTTGTAGCCCCTCAAAACAGACACGTGAAACACATTATGCACATGAGATAGTTGTGGCGGCAATGCAACTCTATAAGACACTTTCCCACTTTCTCCATAACATCAAAAGGTCCAACATACCTTGGACTAAGCTTCCCCTTCATACCAAAATATTTAAAACCCTTACAAGGTGACACCTTTAAGAACAAATGATCACCATGCTCAAATCCACCAAACTTCATATATTGGTCCGCGTAACTCTTTTGACGAGATCGAGTTTCCTTCAAACTTTCTTTAACTTTCTCTACCCTCTCATTAGTGATTCTAACTAACTCCGGCCCTTCAATGACTCTCTCACCAACCTCATCCCAACAAGATGATGCCCTACACCTCCTACCATACAAAGCCTCAAATGGTGGCATACCGATACTCTCGTGCCAACTGTTATTATATGCAAGCTCAACAAGATACAAATACTTATCCCAGTCACCTGTCCACTCCAAAGCACATGCCCTCAACATATTCTCTAACATCAGGATCGTCCTTTCTGACTGTCCATCGGTCAGCGGATGAAAAGTTGTACTAAAATTAAGCCTCGTACCCCAAGCCTGCTAGAATCCCTTCCAAAAATGTGATGTAAATCTCGTATCCCTTTCAGAAACTATCGACACAGGCACATCATGAAGTCTAACAATATCTCGCTAAAAAATCCGTGCCAACTCATGAATAAGATTAGTCTCTCTAATAGGCAAGAAGTGAGCGGACTTAGTAAGTCTATCAACCACCACCCATATGACATCGTTCTTCTTGAAATTCCTCGATAAATGAGTTACAAAATCCATAGTAATGTTTTCCCATTTCCAAACTGGAATATCTAGCTGCTGCAACAATCCACTGGGCCTCTGATGGTCTATATTCACCTGTTGACATGTAAGATATTTTCCCACAAATTCTGTTATATCTCCCTTCATTCCACTCCACTAAAAGTGCTTCTTTAAATCTCCATACATCTTAGTGGAACCTGGATGAATAAAAAAGTAAAGAACTATGAGCCTCCATAAAAAATCGTCCAGTCTGCGGGCACGCATAATTTTCTACCCAACTATATCACACACTCATCATCAACACAAAAATGTGTTTGCTTTCCACCTGCCACCTCAGATCTAATAGTTTCCAAACCTGTATCATTCTTCTGGGCTTCCTTAACCTTTGAAACAATATTTGGTTACACTTTCAAATTTGCAATGCTACCATTTGACCCTCTAACATACAACTCAACACCCAAGCGCTCCAAATCTGAAATAAGGTCTAGCTGAGTAATAAGATATGTAACACTCCCCAAGTTCTTCCTACTAAGAGCGTATGCCACTACATTCACCTTCCTTGGATGGTACTGAATATTTGCATCATAATCCATAAGAAGTTCAAGCCACCTCCGGTGCCTCATATTAAGCTCTTTCTGAGTAAAGATGTATATGAGACTCTTGTGATCAGTAAAGATGTCTCAAGTCTCTCCATAAAGATAGTGTCTCCAGATCTTCAAAGAAAATACCACAGCTGCTAAGTCCAAGTCATGGGTAGGATAGTTCACCTCATAAAGGTTTAAGTTTTTTAGAGGCGTAAGAAATCACTTTCACATGCTGTATAAGAACACACCCCAATCCTCTCTTAGAAGCATCACTATAAACCTGAAAACCTCCAATCCCTGATGGCTACACAAGTATTTGAGCTGACACCAACCTCTTTTTTAACTCTTAAAAGCTCTCCTCACAATCATCATTTCACTCGAACTTAATTCCCTTCCTCATTAGCTGAGTCAATGGAAAAGCTATAGAAGAGAAACCTTCCACAAAACGCCTGTAGTAACCTGCCAAACCCAAGAAACTCCTCACCTCCGTCACATTGCTAGGTCTGGGCCAATTAGTAATAGCCTCGACTTTCGCAGGATCCGACTCAATTCCCCTACCAGACACAATATGCCCCAAGAATGCCACTTCCTCCAACCAGAATTCACACTTGGAAAATTCCGTAAACAACTTCTTCTCCCTCAAAATTTCAAGTGCCGTACGTAAATGCTCCTCATGCTCCTCTCTGCTCCTAGAGTTTATCGAGATATCATCAATGAAGACCACCATGAATTTATCTAAATAATCATGAAAAACCCGACTCATCAAATCTATAATACCGCTGGTGTATTCGTCAACCCAAAGGACATCAGGATAAACTCATAATGACCATAACGAGTGCGAAATGCAGTCTTCGGAATGTCTTCCTCTCTAACTCGTAACTGATGGTAAACAGATGTCAAATCTATCTTCGAAAAGTACTTCGCCCCTTGCAACTGATCAAACAAGTCATCAATGTGTGGCAAACGATACTTATTTCTGACAGTCACCTTATTCAACTCCCTATAGTCAATGCACAATCTTATGGAACCATCATTCTTCTTCACAAACAATAGAGGAGCTCTCCACGGAGACACACTTGGCCTGATAAATCCCCTATCCAACAACTCCTGCAACTGCTCCTTCAATTCTTGTAACTCAAGTGGTGCCATTCGGTAAGGCGCTTTAGAAATAGGCTCAGCACCTGGATCAAGTTCAATAGTAAACTCCACCTCTCTATGTGGTGGCAAACCTGGTAGCTTATCAGGGAACACATCTTCATACTCCTTCACAACTGGATAATCCTCGATGCGAGGTTCGTCCTTTGATGTATCCTTCACGAAAGCAAGGTAGCCATCACAACCCTTAGATAAAATTTTGATCGCCTTTAGAGCAGAAATTAATTTAACATCCCCTTTCGGCTGAGACCCTTGATATACAAATTCTAGTTTATCTGCATCCCCAAAGATCACCCTCTTTCCTTTATAATCAATTATGGCATGATTTTCACTCAACCAATCCATGCCCAAGATAATATCAAAGTCATGCATCTCCATCGGAAGCAAGTTAACCTTACAATTTCTATCTCCATCAACTATCGGACACTCTGAATTTATATCAGATATAATAACAGAATTCCCCATCGGGGTAGCAATAGACATATGAGGATATAATAATGAAGGTGCAACGCCAAGATGATGAACAAATGATAAAGACACAACAGAATAGGTCGAACCAATATCAAATAACACATAAGCATCACGTCTACCAACAAGAAGTTTTCCCGAAACGGTACCTGAATTAGTTGCTGCCTGATTTGCAGTCAATGCAAACACTCTGGCTATAGGATTCTGCTGACTGCCACCGCCACTACCACCAACAGCTCTTCCTCCACCAGTATTACGGGATACTGTACAATCTTTTGCCCTATGGGATATGCTACTACATAAGAAACAAGCCCAGTTTGTCTGTAACAAGCTCTACCCGGATGATGATTACCACATATAGCACAAGGAGCCACTAGAATCATATTGGGGTTTCCCTCATACATTGAGTAACGACTCTGCCCCTGTTGACGATTCTCCCACTACCTAGGCTGCTTCTATCGCTGAAACTGCTGATTCTGATTCTGACCAACATACTGATTTCGGCCATGGAATGACTGACCATCCCTATTCTGATTCCGTCCGCGCCATTTTCCCTGTTGACCACTCTGACCTCCATACCATTGTCTACCCTGCACAAAACCTTGATCATCCCTAGTCCTCTTACTACCACTGTTAGACCTGGAAGTCCTGAAATCCATGCACTCCTTCTCAACATCCTTTGCTGCATCAGCCAATTCTGCCACATTATCAAATTTAAAAGAAATAATGGAACCCCTCATATAAGACTTCAAACCCCATTTAAATTTATCAGCCTGTTATGCAGCAGTCCCTGCAACTACCCCAACAAATCCAGCTAACCTTATTAACCTCGCCATATAATCAGTAATGCTCTCATCATCATGCTGCACAATAGAATGAAACTCCCTCAAATAAGCCTCCCTATCAGCATTAGAGACGTACTGCTCATGAAATACCTCCTTGAATCCCTGCCATTCCAAAGCCTCTACATACCTCTCCCCTCTAGTAGCTTTCACTTCTCTCCAATACCTCTAAGCATCCCCCTCCAACTTATACACAGCTGACCTGGCCTTCTGAATCTCATCACAACCCAATGCATTAAAAATCTTCTCGAGATGAACAATCCAATTTTCAGCATCAATAGGAGTCGATGCTGAACTAAAATAGTCTGATTTCTGCTTCACAAACCTCTTCAACCATACAAACGGCTCCAACTGATGGCCTTGACCGTTCTGATTCTGATTTCCATTGCCATTCTGATTTCCTTGCCCATTCTGATTTCCCTCTCCATTCTGATTTCCTTGCCCATTTTGATTTCCCTTGCCATTCTGATTTCCTTGGTTTTCCAAAACCTGTTGTACATCCTGAGCCAGTGCTTGCCCTATCATCGCAGTAAGCTCAACGGTGTCAATATAAAAAGGATCACGTCTAGGAGGCATCTACAATATAAGATAGCGAACAAATGAAGATTACAAAAATAATATGATGAAGCAGTTATAAACATATTTTAAAATGATGAAGCAGAATGAAATGATAAAGAGCAGAAAGAAACAAAATTAAATGGAACACCCATCATATCGTCTACCCAAACTCACAGGTCAACCTAAGTAGGTTTTATAAAAGAAAGAACCTAAGCTCTGATGCCATCTCTGTAACACCCCCTTCTTTAAGTAGAAGGAGATATTACTTAAAATCCATAAACCTGCAAACAGAGCACTAATATATTTCTAAACAATAATTAAACAGTTTAAAATCTCCAAAATAATATTAAATCTCCAAACCCATAATATAAATGTTAAAAACTCTAAATAAATAATTAAATCTAGATACTGATAAAGTCTGAAATCTTAATCAATAAATAGGGTAGCTCTCCATTGCACAGTCCCAGATCCCCCTAAGTACCTTCCAGAAAATGAATACGACATGAGCCAAATGCCCAGTACGGATCTGGAATATAGTTTATAAAACAAGAGATCGGAAATAAATAATCAGCAATTTATAATAAAACAACAATTTTAAAAATAAGTAAGGCTGAAGCAACGAGGGGCTAGGATATTTCATACCGAGATCAGAACAGATACAAATACACACATCATAGGGTACCTAATGAGTGCAACATAATGGATAACGTGTACGGCATATACAACATCACCATAAATCAAGTCACAAAACAAGCTCTGGGTGCACTCACGTATCCTGAACAAATATCAAATGGCCAAAAGCTACTCCCAAGAGCTAACAGAAGGATACGCCATGACCAATCATATTGTCACGGAAATGTCATGCCACTGGTGCCGCAATGACATGGCTGTAGTACCCCTACAGCTGGTTAACTCGGTATAACCTATATCACTAAGGATTCAAATAAAATATTCTCGCAAACATTTAATATCACCTGTCACAAGTAATTCATATTTCCAAACAGAGGGTGTCATGAATAATTTTTGAAAACAACATAAACCGATATTTAAAACTTTCCAAATCAATTTTTAAAATAATTTTCGGAAGTCAAAACGATCAAACAATATTAACGGAACGAATGAAATATGGAATTGAACAAATCAGAGATATTTAATTTATAAGAGGAGTACCGCTGAATAAAAGGGGACATAATCCGTAACTTAAAATTGAAAATGCTCAAACTAACCAAACTCAACAAATGATCTGCTACGTTCCCGACACGCGATCTAATTTATAAATTTATAACTTATACTTAGAATATGTTTCTTTCTATGTTTATTAACTAATATAAATATGTAAAAAAATTATGACATGTTAACAACCAACTAGAGTACATAAATTAATACTGAGGCTTCCATTTGTTTATTTGACAATAGCTGACCACAATCAACATACACACAAATTATAAAAAGCACACCATTAACCTAATTATTAATTTTACACTACCAACCGTGATCTATAAATAATATTAAATAAAAAAATAAATTGATCACTATTTAACTTCCTGAGCATAGTTTAAATTCAAGGTCATGAACCATGGTCACACCATTTAATACCAGTAATTAATGTATACAAAAAAAATCTCTTTAAAACTCAAATCATTATCTTTAAAATGCTAAAAGTATAGTCAAAACTAGTATAAAATATTACAAATAAACTACCTAGCATGCTGGTACATAAATTATGTCACACAAGGTTAGACATGACCAGAAACAAAAACATGAAAACATGTTTATATTGATTAGATAAGAATTTTGTCATAAATAAATATTTTAACAACAATATTGCTAATAAATATGCAACTGAAAAGCACACATCCAATTACACAATTAACTAATTAAAATATTAAATAGTAAAATAATAAAATTTATAAGTATATAATCTAATTATCTCATCCAACTAATTCAAATTCGTGACCCTACAACATGGCATCTAGTTAGTAGTCAAATATTATTATCATGATTTAGCTGGGTAATCAATTCTCAAATTGTACTACTAACACATGGCTTGACAATTTTTATATAGACATTCGACCAATTTATACTACTAAAGTTTTTCACAGGCGCAACTTTCAATTAATTAATCTTGTGGGAAGAATATATTCATACATAAACAAATACCTGAGCACACTTGAATGGATCACGTGAGTAGCTCCAATACCGCAACTTTGTTTCTCGCCTCTACATATCACTCTTGGCAGCCTCTAAAATTAGGGTTTTAAAATAATATTGTGTACTTTTATTTTGAGGGCTGTCAGCTATTTATAATTTTTACAAGGACTCCTTTTTCTAATCTAATTATTATTAACTCAAACAGATTCTTTTATAATTTTTATTCTAACTTAAATCAAATTCATCACCTATTATTATTACTGTTATTATTATTATTATTATTATTATTATTATTATTATTATTATTATTATTATTATCATCATCATCTAAAAGTCATGTATATTAGATGAAGGATTGAATAACCTTGGTCCACGATATAAAAGTCTGCTAGAAGAGGGTAACATCCTTGGTCCAGAAGATGGTATGCCGGAGGAAGAGGGTATCATTGATCCGGGAGGTAAATCATTACCTTATTTTTTATTCATCAATCAACTTTGTAGATATGATAGATTGGCCATGTGATGAATTGGGATATAATTCAACATGAAGGGTAAAGAAGTGAGCTCAAAGAGGGTATATCGTTTCCCCTACTCCTGCAACTTACTTTAATGAGTTTGCAGAGTAAATGTATGACCTTGATGGAACTTGATATTTGTGTCTTTAATGACTATTCACAACGTCTAGCTGGTGAGGGTCTATAAATACTTGAGTTTTTTTTGAAAAGTTTTATTATCTTGCTCCTTTAAAATTTGTCATCTCTTTGATTACTTGTGAAGTGCTTGTGAAATTTTTCATGGATGGAAGGAGAACTACTTGTTATTGCGACAAGGTTGTGGTTGTGAAAACTATCTGGGCTAGGAGTAATTCTAGTCAGAGATTCAAATATTGTGCCACTAGAGAGTGTCATTATGACGTATGGGTTGATGATCTAAGTGCTCGTGCCTGTGATTCCATCGAGGAGTTAGTTCGGGAGAAGAAAAAGTTGCATGACTTCTCTATGGACAATATTTATCGGTTGACAATGTGGGAGGCAACAAAATGAGGAGCTGTTTTGATGAAGCTTCAAGAAGTGGAGAAGGAGGTGGAATGTGAGGAGTTCAATGATGAAGATGCTTCTTAAAATCTAATTTTAAGTCTTTTATTCTAAAGAAGTCTTGAGGGGCCTTCATTATTCCTCCTTGCGTAGCAATATTTCCCTTGTTGTAGATCTTTTAATTTGTATATTAATGAGAACTTGATGGGCATGTCCTTCACTAGTCCTCCTTGCATTGTACAATTTTTAAAAAATGAAAATGATTTTCATCTATATTTGCTATCGTGAACTTTATCTTGAGTTGTGTTACTACTAGCTGGTGATGCCCACCAGTGGAGAATGCGGGATATTTGCGCAGGGAGGGCCAAAATGTATCATAATTTCTTTATACTTAATCTACCGTCAAAATTCTTATAATAAAAATAAGGTTTTACATACCTAAACTTACAATCAGACGCTATTCTATGAGGTTTTATATTTTGAAATCTTTGAAGTACATCATCGGTGTTAAGAAAATATCTCATTTAACATAAGTGACTAATAAATCATTAAGCCACTCATCTTCAATTCTATTACGAATCCTAGTATTTACAATATTCATAGTAGAGAAGGATCTCTTAACTCCGGCGATTGGCACATGTAAAATCATAGCTAACTTTATAAGTAGATAGACCAATTGATGAATCAAATTATAATACCCCATATTTTATTTGGTACATTGTTGGTGCAATAACTTAGTAAATATTTTATTAATTGATTTTAGAATTCAAAATTATGTATAATGTTTTATTTAGATAAATGGTTGTTAAAAATTGAATTTGTAAGCTATCTTTTAGTTATTTAAAATTTGAAGTCAAACTACTAAAAATGTGATAAGATATTTTTAAACAGCTAATGGGGAGATGATGTGGGAAAATGTGGAGAAAATTATGGACAACAGTTTATTGAGCTGCTTATTATATAAACAGAGTCACCCTGCTATCACAAAAAAACTCATCTTAGAGGGATAGCTAACACAAATGAAAACTATTAATAGTATAATTCTATAACTTATGAGTAAGAGAAAAGAGGTGGTGCATACCAAAGGAAGTTTTGGCGTACAACTCGACAAGGTCACAAAAGAACTAAGTGGTTGGAGTGTCACGGTACTGGGTTGCCAAAGATTTAGAGGAGGAGAAAGAGTTTCACAAGGAAGCTAGGTTAAGCCTTACCAAAAGTTTCAGAGAAGTGTACACCTTGTGCAGGTTTAGTTAAAAATTTAATCACCACATAATTTAATGTTATTATTTATATTGTATACTAATATTAGTCATTTTTATTTTCACGTTTATAACTATTTGTACACATTTTTACATACTTATATCAGACTCTAAATTGAGGTAAGTGTTATCAAATTATTATATAATTTGTTTATGTGTTTATATATTGTGTTACGTTATTGTTTAATGCATGTTTAATTGATTAATTAATTGTTATTTGTACTGGCTAAGAGGTGTTTAATTAGTAGTGGTCTAATTAGTCATGTTTCCTGTTATTTTTGTTTTTAATTTTTATGTCATTAAGTTGGTCTAAGAAATTATATGATTCTCAGTTCTTACATTTTATTAATTGGATGAGATGGTACATTTTAATATTGTTAGTGTCTGGGTAGTTTTGTTAATTATTATTAACTAGTTATGCGTGTGAGTTGTTCACAATATTATCATGTTATATTGTGCTAGTTTGTTAATATGCAAAATAAAATTAAATCTATTTTCACAAGATTTAGTTTATTGAGGTTTATTAAAATTGACAAAATATGTTTTTGTGAGATTATTATATATATAGTATTTTATTTTACAGGACATGTATAGTCAAAGTATTTTGTTATTTAAGTTAAGTAATTAACAATTGGTTGTTTGTTTATCTAAAATTTTAAATTATTTACATTTATTAATCATATTATGTTATTATATTTTTCTCATGCATAACATATTTGTTACTTTAGTCTCATTTTTTTTTATAACCAATATGTTATTAATTATAGGATCCAATGCTTGGGCATAATAATTTAAATTTGGTAAGTATTGTTGTAGTATTAATGTGCAGAGGTGGATTTGATAAATCTTAGAAACAGAGAGTATGCTATATTTATTTTTATCATTTTATTAAATTGTTGTTATAATTTAATATGTTAAATGAATGTATAGTTTAAGTTTGTCTACTTTTATAAAGTTGTATACTTAAAGATTTCTACATTACTTTTATAAATTAATAAAATGTCTTTTATATTTTATAAACCAGCTTGTATATTATTCAGATTATTTGTTAGTTTATATATTTATACAACCCTAGCATGAGATAGTGATCATCCCTAGTAGTTGTGATAGCCTTAGCTTACTTTTTAGTGATTTTAGGGTTTTAGAGTTTGGCATTTATAAGTTATATTTATGTTGATATTATAGATTGAGTTGGAGGTTGATTTGGAGAAAGGTAGGTGTGTGAGCATTGTTGAATATTTTAGACTCGTACGAGGATCCGCCATTCTATTTTCATTTAAAATATCTTTTCTTCCTTCCTATCATATTTATCTTATCATATTTTTATTTTATTAAGTTGTACATCTTGAATATGTACACTTGTTAATTTTTGCTTAGCCATCTTTGATCCCTGTTGTTGCTTAACCACTTTTGATCCATGTTGTCTATCAGTATACTTCATTTGTCACATGCAGCTTTTATTTTCAATAATATTGGCAACACTTTATAACCATTTGTTATGGGCTCTTAAACTTATCTGTGTGGGTAAATCACAGACGAGACATATGGAGTTTTTGTAGTCTTTGGTGCTCTCGGCACTAACTCGTATCAGTGCTGTGAGTATACTAGCATATTTCTGGGGTATGAGGCATGATTAAGATCATGATCATTTTGTTATTTTGTGGAAATATTTTGTACATTTCATTTTATCCTTCTCGTGGATAACCGGGGAAGAAACTGTTTGCACTGTGCTTTGCTTGGTGTATACTAGCGAGCAGAGGTTTTATAAGATGCCCTTATTAGTACCCACCTTACTTGTTCTTAGCCATTTCTTTGATTTTGTTTAGATTAGTTTGTTCCTTGATTCTAAATAATTAGTGTCATATTACTCATCTTCTTGGCTAATTATTAAAACCAAATATATTCATTTGCTTTACCTTTTAATGATATATTCGTACTGGGCATTTGGCTCACTCGTATTTTTTTTTTCCACGGGTAGTCAGGGGTAAAGCGCTGGTGTGATGAGTGCTGCCCTGATTTTAGCTTGTTTATCTAGTTCAAAATAAAGTCAAGGACATGTTTTATTCCATATTATTTTGGATCTTGTTAGAGAACTTTATTTTGGATCTTTTGAACTTTTGTTAGCTTAATAAATTATGTTTAGCTTGTTTTTTTTTACTTCATTTAATAAATAAGGCTTAGCTTGTGTAGCCTTTACTTGTTTAAGTGGGGTGTTACAACGTTGGTATAAGAGCTTAGGTTATATTTTCTGTAGACTGTCCTTTAGGATTTGACCTGTGAGTTTTGGGTTGACTTCATATGGGTAGATTTAAGATTTTGGATATGATTTTGTGATATATGTGTTTGTGTACTCATAAAATTTTGTGCAGAATGGCAAGAGGTAGCGCTAGTCGAAAAACTGGGGGGAATGGTAATCAGCAGATTGTTATGGATAGGAGTACTTTTATGGAGATGTTGCGGGAAGTTCAACGTGGACAGAATCCCACTGCTAACGGGAAAAATCGAGATGGTCATACTATGTTTGATCATTTTATAAAGCAAAGACCCAATTGTTTTAAGGAGGCCAAGACTCCCATGGATCCTGAAGCTTGGATAGATCACATAGAGAAGATTTTCAGGGTCTTGGAGTGTTCAGAGGTGGAAAAGGCTTGATTTGCTACTCATCGTCTTGAGGGTGATGCCAATACTTGGTGTAAGTCTGTGGTGGCCTCGTATGCACCTGGCTATGAAAATACTCTTACTTGGAAGGTATTCAAAACTCAGTTTGACCAGAGGTACTTTCCAGGCAGCATACATGAGGAATATGTAAGGGAGTATCAGAGTATTACTCAGAGAGATGATGAGTCGGTGGCAGACTTTCAAGTCAGATTTCAGAGGTTAGCTGGTTATGCAAGATCTGTGGCTGGGTCAAAAGCGGATAAAATCATGAAGTTTAAGTGGGCATTGAAGAATTCCATTCGCATCCATATCATCTCTAAGCGCTATACATCCATGGATACCTTGGTTGACAGTGCGAGAGATCAAGAGCTTTATCAAGCTGACTTTCTCAAAAAATGAGACATGCAAAATCAGAAAAGAAAAAAAGAAAATGACTTTTCCGAGCGTCGACATGGATTTCAGAAAAATGGTGGTTTTTCAGGTGGATTCAAACCAAATGATCAAAGGTATAATACTCGGAATTTTTAGCAAAAGAATGGAAATCAAGGAAATGAGCAAAAGAGGTCTTTCAACCAAGCTGGAAATAAGGAAGCATTTAAGTGTGAGCATTGTGGAAAGATGCATGGAGGAAGCACTTGCTATTGGGCTACTAGAGCATGCTTCAATTGTGGAAATAAGGGTCACACTATTCGAGACTGTCAGATGCCACCAAAAAAGCCTTGGGATCGTAAGGATCAGGGAGAGAAAAGCAACCAGAAGACTTTCGGTCATGTATTTTCTATCACTGCAAAAGATGCTGCAAATACTCCAGGTACCATTTCAGGATCACTTTCTGTTGGTAATGAAAATGCTATAGTCTTATTTGATACTGGAGCTACTCATTCATTTGTCTCTACATCTTATGCTAAACACTTAGACATTGCATCTACTACA